>NW_015169176.1:1433795-1437695 GCF_001447785.1 Gekko japonicus
CAAGGCGCGCGCACACCCAACTCCGGTCTCTCTTTCGAATTGGGGGGGGGATAGAGAGCGGTAAGTGGCGCAACCCTCGACGTCACGCCCTGCGCATCACGCGCGGCCTTGAAAGGTGAACGGCACTGCGAGGACGCCGGCGGGGAGACAGACGGGGCGCGAGGAAGACAGGCGCAAGCGAAGCGAAGGCAGGAGCCGAGGCGCGTGGACGGAAGGGAGTGCGCGCATGCGCGCGCCTGCTTCCCCCACCCTCGGCTGTGGAGAATAGCGGCCGTTAACGGCCGAGTGAGTGAGTGAGTGGGCAGGTAGGTAGACGCCGCCGCCACCGTAACGGCAGCAGAGGCCAGCCGGGCTCCTCCTCTCCCCCCTTCTCCATACCTCGCCGCAACATGAGGGAAGAAGCAGCGCCGCCGCTCCCGCCTCAGCTCCTCTGAGCCCTCGCCTTAAGAGGGAAGCGGGGAAGGGCATCCCTTCCTCGTCCTCTCCTCGTTCCTTCTCCCCCGTCCGCGGCCCTGGCGGGGCGGGGCGGGGGGCGCCTCTGAGTGTGTGTGTCCCCCCACTCTCCGCGCCCACCCCGCGCCCACCCCCGGGGGAAGCGATGAGCCATGAAGCCGCCCGGCAGAACTTCTCTGCGGCAGCCCTGCGCCGGCCGCCGCTGCAGCCTCCTCGCCGCCGCCGCCTCCTCGTCTCGCCTGGTGCGGCTGCCCCTGCCCAGCTTCGTCCGCCTCTTCTGCTGGGCCCTCCTGCTCCTCTGCCCCGGCTGCCCGCAGAGCTGGGGGGTCATCGCGGCCACCGGTGAGTCCTCGGGGGGGGGGGCTGCGGTGGATGGGGGGCTCCCTCTCCGTCCCCCCTTCCCGCCTCAGTGCCTTCTGCTGACCAGTATGAACTAAGCTGGTTATTCTTTTAATCTCTTAAAAACACCTTTATTATTCTGCATAGTAGTTTACTGCCCACCCGATCTATATCTATATATCTACCTTCTTATCTATATCTATCTATACCTATCTTTATATCTATCTATAGATAGATAGATAGATATATGACTGTTATTTCAATTTCACTGTATCTGCAGAAGTGTTCCTGCACACGAAAGCTCCTACCTTGAAAAACCTTTGTTGGTCTCAAAGGTGGCCCCCTTGGACTCCAAAATTTGTTCTGCCCCAACTCTCTGCTCCTGATTTTTACCCCCTTGTGTTTGCTTTCTGCGTCCCCCACCCCCCCACGCCAGTCTTTTACATTTTTCAGAATGCTATCATAATCAGGGACTAAGGAAGCCTGTGTTGGATCTCCCCCCCCCCTTTTCCGGCCGCACTATAATAATATAAGTGCCAAAGTTCCTCCAAGGACGCTTTTCTCTCCACGCGTTAAGGTTTTTTCCTTTCCGCTCTTGACGCAATTTCTATATTGACGGCCCTTTCTTGTTTGGTTGCTCCGTGGCGATAATTGATCTTGAGTGCGCCTCTGAGTACCTCCGCTTCTCTGCTGACTCTCCGCCCTTCTCATGTGTGTCTGATGGAGATGGAATTATTGCATGTGTTTGTGTGTTTTTGACAGAATAGACTCGCACTGTCTTTTTATATATCTGCGAGGGCAAAGAAGTCCTTTCAGAAGGCTTCTCTGCAGCAGACGCTGTTGTTGGCAGCTTTTCAAGGTTGCTGTTTTTTTTGCGGTGTGGCAAAGCCAAATAACCAGGGGTGGCTTTTGATGGGAGGGGGGCAGGGGCAGGCACTTCTGGTGTTGTTCCTCTTGTTCTGCTATCTGGGTCGTGGAGTGTACTTTTTACATATAGAAAGGAATTGTGACCAGTGCAGAGAACAGTAGTCTCTCTCCCCCACCCCTGCTACAGAAAGAAATATGCCTGTATTCAGAAGAAAGCATAATAGAGTGCAATGGGGTATTCTTCTAGTAAATGTGTGTTGGAATGCGGTCTTAAAGTTATAGGACTAGAGAAAAAAGGCCATTATATAAAGAGAATTGATTAAAATTCAGTACACATGGCTGCAGTATGCCTTAGGAGCAGAAGGAAGGTTTGCAGTACATTGATAGATTTATACATGGCTAATATTTATGTGGGAACCTGACTGAAAGAGGGTAATGGATAGTTGGATGGCCATTAAGAAGGGTGGTGGGTGGTTTTTTGCTCTTTGCAGCCTTGAGTTTTCCTTGCATATTTGAAATCTGGTGAAATAAAACTTTATAAAATTAAATAATGTATAAAATTAAATAATGCACAGTGTAAAAGGGTTGTGTTCACCTTTGGCCAAATATGGATTTTCATTTTTGCCTTGATTTAGTTAGTAGAATGTAAAGCATTATGTTAAAAAAAACCTGTCTAGTTGCTTTGGGAATTTATGGCAAGTTTTCTGTCTTCCCTAGCTCTGCATTGGAATGAAACTGCAGGAAATGTAGAAGGAACACTGGCAGATGAAGACACTGCATTTCAACAGTCTAACAGTAGTAGCAGTAAAAATAACAGTCACAACAGTGCATTCCAGAAAGAAATCATATTGCCTTCAAGACTTGTCTATTATCTTAACAGAGACTCTGAAAGCCCTTATCATATACTGGATACTAGAACAAGGTACCAGCAAAAACACAATAAGGTAAGGTTTTCTCAAAAAAAGGCTACATTGTGCAGTGGGTCAAAATAGCCTTTCTCTTGAAGAGGATGTCTTGCTTTAAGAACATTTGATCGGCAGCCTGGTAATATTTCAAAAAACACTGTTCATGAGATTGAAAAGTGTACCTGTCAAAAATCAAGGGAAGGTCTTGTGATGACTAAACCTTGCCTGGAGTCCTTGCAAGTAATAATCCTTGAGATTTGACAAGGGCATCATGGCCACCACTAGAACGAAACCTGGGGTACAAATCATGGTTCACTAGCTTCTTTAATGGTCTAGGCCATTTTCCCTCCAACCAGCTAATCTTATCTGACAAAAAGAACCATGGTAACGGAGTGGGTAGGCAGTCTCTTTTAATGGCACAGGCTAAGGAGACCTCAGAGCCAATTTTTCTATTTATTAAGTAAAACAGTGCCAGTCTAACGAAACTTAATTGTGACTTAAGTCCCATTAAAAGTGGTGGAACGTATTGGCCACAACTAACTTGTTCCATTGGTCAGAGATACTTGAAAGTACATTGGCAAAGAAATGTGAATGAATCCTTCATGGTGTAACAGTTTCTGGTTTTAGACAGAACAGGAAATCTAGCGTGTAGTAACTAACCAAGCTATGTGTGGATGTTAGTTCATCAGTTTCATCCAGGTTTCCATCAAAGTTTGATGATTGCCTGTTTTTTTACCCATTTCTCAGCAACAAAGGGAGTATCTCCCTTCAGCTACAGTGACTATCCAAGGTCACTGGAAATAATTTATGGATAAATGTTGCTACTAAAGCTTTGCATATGAAGTATGTGGTACTTGTTTTCAGGATTCCTATTAGTATATCCACCACCTTAACATTGGTCACACTTGTCTTGTTCTCTGGTGTATAGGACTAGAATAATTTTCATTCAGCTTTGAAAAGGGTGAGCCAGCTGCCCATATTTCACCATGAGGGCTTATTAAATTCTTGTCAGGTAATCCCTATTTAAGAGGGTGGTATTTTCCCTCATCTCTAGTAAGGGACACATAGGAAGGATCATATTCAGTAAAATATATTAGACCTCAGTGGAGATATGAGTCCTGCGTCCCAACTGACATGTTGCTTCTGAAACGCACAGGACCTTTGGGAGCCACTTCTGATGCAACATAAGAAGCTGTAGTTAGATAAATACAAATATGGGGAATCCCCAGTGATACACACTTGTGTATATACTAAGTCACTGTATGAATTGTGGCTCTTCTTTTTTGAACATAGGTCCTAATTAATCTCTCTTACATAGATGAAAAATGATCTAGGG
>NW_015169176.1:1437737-1448401 GCF_001447785.1 Gekko japonicus
AAAGGATGTTGGAAAAATCTGAGCACTGGGAAAAAAACTCTTAAACCGAAGATGTTCCATGATGTTTTATTTAAATGTAAATAATCTTTACAACCAATTAATATGCTGTTTTCAATGATAATGTATTATTCAGTGTTGTAAAGCTTAGCTTAATATCCAGACATGCTTGTAGTCCTCTCTGTTCTATGAGAGCATTAATGTTCAAGTAATAAGCCTATTACAGAATTTGTTTTCTACCTTCAGCTCCCCCCGCCAAAATCTTCCAGCAAAAATAAGAAATTTTTCATATAGAAAATTAAAGATATTTATGCATTTAAATTCTATAAATGTCAAATAGTACAGTTTTATATGCTGACAAACTTGTAAATGATGCATTTTATGATGTTATATCAATAAAAGCTGTTTAGGTTTGATAGAAAAATATGTTTTGTGTGTATATGTTTTTCAATAACTTCAATTTCTTAAACCCCAAAAAACAGGGGGAAAGTTTTTTTTTTAAGTGGATAGGACTAGAGAAAAATGGTCATTTATGTATTTATAACCTGTAGACTTCACTATTAAGTACATTACAAAACATTAATTAAAGATAGTGGATGGGTAAATGCAGAACAGGTAAATATATGAAAGTATGCCAAAAAAACCTTAAGCAGGAAACCAAAAGTTAAACCAACTTATGGCTTGGTCCAGGCCATTTTATGGATGCAAAGAGTTTCCCCATGTGTTCACGGAATCCCCTTCTTCCACCTGTAAATACTGCTAAACTCATTTCAGAACAGGGACCCAGTATACATATACTTTCTATGAATGGGGTGGCCCTTACACAGGAGACATGTATGAGTTAATGTACCAATTAATATAATCTCTATCTATCTATCTATCTATCTATCTATCTATCTATCTATCTATCTATCTATCTATCTATCTATCATGCAGTAGAGAATGTTCAAAAGTTCTGTACCTAGAAGTCAGTTCATTCATCAACAGGCTTGCTTTTGGTATTCATGCCTAAGTAACATCTTAGGATAATTGTAAAATAGATTCTTTATATTATTTTCATTTTGTGGATAGGATATTAGCTGATTTGTGCAGAATAAGTGCTAGCATAAGTTACAAGATTTTTTTTTTGTTCACTGCCTTGAGTTCATAAGTAGAGAATATATTGTCGACTCTTCCTAGCAAAGATGAATGCTCAATCATAGTAGAAGCTTCAATGCTTTGTCGGTCACTTTCAATCAAGCATTTAAAGGAAATTAGTACTATCCCTTCTTGCACAACCTATCATTAACAAAGCAAATGCTTGTACAATGTTTGTGTGCGTTTTCTGCTGGTTCTCCCTTCTTGCTGTGGTCCCTCTGTACTGCCTCCCACACTGTTCCCAAGAGTTCTATTGACCTTCTGGAGCAGTGTTTCAAGTGGCTCAGGAAGTAGAGGGGGAAGAGAGAGACCTGTTCTGTGAACTCCTTCCATTCATGGTTCAGAGGAGGTAGCTAATGATTTTTTGTTAATTGTGGTTAAGTACATGTTGCTATATTTTAAAGGCAGTATTGGGCGGCTGGATTGAATTTTCATGCAAATCTTTGACATTTTCCTTTTCAGTTCCCCAAACTGATGATTCAGCAGCAAGGATTTTGAAAACCTGAAATGTAGTTACTGAACAGCTAGTTCTGAGTCCCAGTAGCACCTTAGAAACCTTGGTCTCTAAGGGTGCTACGAGACTCAAAACTAGATGTTCCACTGCAGACCAACATGTCTACCCCATGAAACTATCTTCATAGTTGCTGAGGGGTCCACCCTCTTCTGAAAAAACCATCTCTGGATCTGGTTGAATTGGCCAACTACTGGCTGGTTTCCAATTTGCCCTATTTGGGTAAAATAATAGAGAGAGCGGTGGCGATTCAGCTGCATTTTAGATAATGCTTCCATCTTAGATCCCTTTCAGTCCGGTTTTCGCCCTGGGCACAGGACGGAGACGGCACTGGTCGCCCTCACGGATGACCTCTGGAGGCATCTGGATTGGGGCGGATGGATATTGCTGTTGTTGGACCTGTCAGCAGCGTTTGACACAGTCAAAAATCAGTTATTGATCCACCACCTTGCTGACACAGGAATTCAGGGGCTTGCCTTGCAATGGCTCGCTTCCTTTCTCCAAGGTCGTGGACAAGAGGTGGCACTAGGGGAACAGCAGTCCAGAAGGCACCCACTGGATTGTTGAGTGCCTCAAAGGGCAGTGCTTTCCCTGATGCTAATTAACATCTATATGCTCCTCCTTGCCCAGATTGCCCGGAGGAATGGGCTGGGATGTCACCAGTACGTTGACGATGTTGGGCAGCCAGTCCGACTCCATACCGGAAGATCTGGACCCGGCATTATAAGCTGTGGCTGGTTGGCTTACATTGAGCTGACTGAAACTGAATCCGACAAAGATGGAGGTCCTGTGCCTGAGCTGGGGTGGTTCGCCTGACCTTCGATGGGGCGCCTCTGGTGCCAGTGCCGGAGGTTAGGAGGTTGGGAGTGCTCTTGGATGCCTCCTTAACAATGGAGGCCCAGGTAGCAGCCAATGCCAAGTCAGCCTTGTTTGACTGATTAGGCAGTTGGTTCCCTTCCTCGACCGCAACGACTTGGCAACAGTGATCCATGTGATGGTCACTTCGAGACTAGACTACTGTAATGCTCTCTACATGGTGCTGCCCTTGTTGCAAATTCGGAAGCTGCAGCTAGTGCAAAATACTGCAGCCAGGCTTCTGATGGGGCCTCCCCATGCGGGAGCACATCCAGCCTGTGCTTGAAGACATTGCACTGGCTGGCCACAGGTACTGGCTCTTACCTTTAAAGCCATATATGGCCAGGGTCCAACATACCTGAGGGGACCGCCTTTCCCCATATATACCCCAGAGAGCACTACGGTCAGGGTCTCAAAATTGACTGGCCCTCCCAGGTGCCAAGGATGCCAGGCTGGTTACTACCAGGGCCTTCTCAGTGGTGGCTCCATACTGGTGGAATGAGCTCCCAGAAGAGATCAGGGCACTGCAGGATCTTCTACAGTTCTGCAGGGCCTGCAAGACAGAGCTCTTCCACCAGGCCATTAGCTAAGGAGCCGCCGCCACTATTACCACCAAGAATCCTAATTATAGAGCCCTGGCTCTGACATCTACAGCCTGTGCTGCCGCTTATATCAGGAAGATCATTGAGCAGAACATTTAGTTAGACCTTTGTATACACTCATACAATACGCTAGCACTTTACGACACTGAATTGTTTTATAATTGAACTGTTTTTAGATGACTTTATGTGGATCTTAATTGTTATTTATGTATCAAATTGTGTAAGCTGCCCTGAGCCTGCCTCCGCGGGAAGAGTAGGGTATAAATCAAATAAATCAAATAAATTAAATGTTATGGGTGGGGGGCTGCAAGATTGAAGTAGTATGGGTACATACGTGTTTTTTTAACTTAATTTTTACTGTGCCTTTCTCCCCAGTGGGGACCACAGTAGATAAAAGTCAATGATTAGGAAATAATTAATCATCTCTTTAAAATTTTTAAATAATTTAAAAATTTGGATAAAAAAATTAAACTGGTTTTTTTATAGGCTTTTCCTGAAAAAAGTTTTAACTAAAGATAATTTTTAATTAAGATACATCGTAGTTCAACAATCTCCCATTGTGAAATAGGGATTATTAGTTTGTTGCTGTGTAGTATTAGACAATAATGATTGAGAAGAATGTGGTAAATAGGTACTTGTAATTCATGGGTTAGGGATCCAATTTCATGTTGCCCACTGAGGCTTCTGTAAAGATTATTTATGCTGTTCTCTTCTATATACCCAACATGATGTGATATATGGTTTAGAAAATATCATCAAAGAAGTTTAGTTCTATAGTTCTCAGACTGTGTATTTATGTCTTCATGATCTGATATTGTTGAGAAGCTAATTGAAACAGTTTCAAAATAAATCTCTATGTAAAATGTAGCATGTACCTTCTAAAAATGAAACGTACATCTGTCCCTGCAAAACTAGCACAAATATGGACATAGAAAACTATGATTCTTTCTGGCTAGTGATTTAAATCAAAATGTGGCCCAAAACTGGTTTACATCATTCTCCTCTCTTCAGTCCCCGCCCCCCCACAACAGTCTTATGAATTAGGTTAAGGCTGTGTACGTGTAATTGGCCCCAACATACCTGAGTTATATGGCATGGTTCCATGGCGGAGTGGTGATTTGAACCTGGGTCTCTCAGGGTGACCTGTACACCGGTGGTAGCAGCAGCAGGCACATGCCGTGCTGGACAGATGAGATCTTCAGTTTCTGTTCTTGTGGCGGAAGACCTGTTCATTCTGTGCAGGCAGGAACGGGATAATTCCTCTTCCAGCAAGAAGGAAGAGCCAAAAAGGCTCCCACTCTCCTGGCATTTTATAAACTATGTGAAACGGAACTGTCTGGAATGGCATTTTAGTAAATGAAATAAGGGCGCATCATAAAAGACTGGTTTAGAAAAATGTATTGTGTTTCTGCTTATGTAATACCGTGTTCTGTATTAACAGGTCATATTTAATATTTATACTTTGTTCAGATGGCAGCTGTGTTTCAAATGCCTGCAATTCTAGTCCTTTGCGTTGCCTTTAGATGTCGATTGCATTGCTTTGCATGGTGTAATCTGCCTCAAGTCTCAGTGAGAAAGGCAGACTATAAATAATTTTAAAACTCATTTCTTTTTTTTCCTTTTTTTTAATTTCTCTTTATTCATTTTTCATAACAAAGCAAACAAGAACATGCAAAGAATCCAATAATAAACACTCGACATTCAAAACTCATTTCTTAAAGGAGTGCCCCTCCCCTTTCTTGTGTTGTATTTCACAGGAGAAAGTATAGATAAACTTATAACACTCACAGTTTACAAATCAAGGAACACTGTTACAAATCAAGGAACATTGTTACCTTGTTACATATTGCTGAGTATGGTGTGGTGATTACAAGAGGCAGACTCATCTGGAGAACTGGATTTGATTCCCTCCTTCTCCCCATGAAGTATGCTGGGTGACCTTGGGCCAATCACCGTTCTCTCAGAACCTTCTCAGCCCCACTTACCTCACAAGGAACCTGTTATGGGGAGAGGAAGGGAAGATGACTGTGAGTTGCTTTGAGATTCCTTAAAGTAGAGAAAAGCAGGCTATAAAAACCAACTCTCCTTCTTGAAAAAGTCTACTACTGCAGCTGTACTGGTTTATTTTACTTTAGCCTATCCTCTTGAACTGAACAGCCAAAAGGTGATTGATTCTTTTGGTTAAATATATGAGAAATATTTTTATGACCATACCTCATTATGGTTCAAAATCAGTTGCTGCAATGCGTGAAGTTGTAGGCTGTGTACTACATTCTACTTTAATGTTCATGCACAAGCTCTTACATGGTTGTATCCTAGATTGAAGTGTATCCCTTGCCCACTCAACAGCTAGAGACTCTGTGGAGGGAACTGAACACCGAAGAATTACAACTTTAGAGCTAGTTAAAGTAGTAATAATGCATCCTTATTGGGCAAAAATAGGGGGGGACAGTGACTGATTTATCGAAGACCGGTATCAGAAAATAAGGACTATTCCCGATAAATAAGGTAGATGGTTTGAAGTCCTTCCCTGGGATATACTAATGAACAACTACAGTCCTCTGCTATTTCTGCAAAGAGGAGGAAGGAAAATTCAATTCCTAGCAACTCCAGATAAAATATCAAACAGTAGGTGATGTGAAAGATCAGTACCTAAGACCGTAGAGGGCTGCTGCCAGTCTAAGGAGACAATATGGACCCTGACGGACCAAGGGTCTGAGTGAGTATAAGGCAGCTTCATATGTGTTCATGGAGTGCAGCAGTGTCTTTCTGTAATACTTAATGCTTGTTTGTGCCATTATTTTATGTTAAAATCAAGTATTTGAATTAACATGTTCATAAAGTAAGCCATATAATAATCAGCATGTTTTAAGATGTACTGCATTAATTATGCAAGAAGGTTTGTGAAAAAGCTTGCTTGTAATAATTTGGCAAAATAACAAACGTTCTCTGATGCATGTCTTCTTCCTCTGCCTCTTTCCTTTCTCGTCTTCAGGCTGTGCATCTGGCTCAGGCAAGTTTCCAGATTGAGGCCTTTGGCTCCATGTTTATTCTTGACCTCTCATTGAATAAGTAAGTGTATATTTGTGGCTTTTTAGAAAAACATAGGTAGTGTGAGGGATATTGAATGTTGATCTGTTTTTTTTTTAAAAAAAAACACTTTTTTTTAACTTTGTGTTACAGTTTGATATGCTGCAAAAAAACGATTTTATAAAGAACAGACACTGAATAGTTACAGGCAGTGCAGTTCCATGCAGTTACCTGAGTTTAAGCCCACTAAAACCAGTAGGGTTGAAACTGGAATAACTGCATAGGGGCTGCTTCCCCACAGCATGCCCGATTTCTTTTGGAACTTCCACTTAATATTGTGCTCTTCCTGGGGCTTTCTCCTTTAAGGCTTTTGCTCTGACTTAAAAGTCAGAGGCTCAGCAGCTGTAGGCAAACCCTCTCTATGAGAGTTCTGCCCGCAGTCAGTCCATGACATGAGCAGACCTTAGCACTGCCTTCAGAATGGCAGTGCTAAGCTCCAGTATTTCCCCCTCTCCTTTTAGCCCTTTAAGGGGGGGGGGGGTTCTTAACAGCTCAGCTGCAGTTCATCTGTGAGCCCTGGCTCAACTTTTGGGGGAAGGGGGATTGTCAGGCTGCAGGGGGGCCTGCCAAGGTTCTGGCTGGGTAGACACTTCAGTGCTGACATGATGAGGAAGAAAGGGGTAGGGAAGGTGGTGTGGGGACTGTGTGTGTGGATGCCTTCATCTCACTCTCTACTGTTTGCATGGGAGGGGCTGGCTTTTCCTTCCTGTGTGTGTAACCATCTTGTCAAGGTTAAGAAACCCAATTTTAGCTTCTTTATTTAAACAGGCATAGTAAAACCTCATAATTCTTGATGACGATGACTTACTTTTGTTCACTATTAACATACTTGTCATGCTTGATGTAGTTGTCAAACTATATACCATGTTCTTGGACCACTTAGTCAGAAACCCCAGTACAGGCAAATATTGTGCCCTGGTTTCCAGAATTCAGCCTATCCTATGTCCCCTGCATGCACTGAATTTATGCCATCTCCTACTGTAAAGGGTTGCAGTCTTCTCAGGTACATTGCTGTGGGTTAGTTGACTGTAAATGGGAAGATAACTTGCCACCCGGCCCCCAGTCCTATGGGTGTAATTGCTGTTCTATTCTTAGTCAGACATATAGGTCAGGGAAATATTTTTCAAGTTCCTAAGCATCCCAGAGATTTTTAGAGCTAAATGCAAAAATACTGATTACAGTTGTTGCACTGATGGGAAAGGAGGGAACAGAGGTCAAGAAAGAAGTGTGCGGCTTATAAAGAGGAGAGAGATTTTACTATGAGTTTAGGTTATACTTTTTGGATATTATTAACATTTTTTATCTAATAGCAAAGTATATATTAGATTCTAAAAGCTTTCAAAGTTTGCCTCTGTGTGAGAAAAAATGTAATAGTTGTCAGTAGCTGCGACCATAGAGCTGCAGCTCAGTGGAAGAGCCTCTGCTTGGTGTGCAGAAGGTCCCGGCATCTCCCGTTAAAAAAGACTAGGCAGAATGTGAGTGAAAGTCCTCTCCCTGAAACCCTGGAGAGCTGCTGCCAGTCTGAGTAGACAATACTGACCTTGATGGACCAATGGTCTTATTCCATGCAAAAGCAGCTTCATGTGGAAATATTTATCCACATCAGCTTTAATCTAAGAATACACTTAAAGGTCATGCATGAATAGTTGTTAGTTTAGTCTGCACATCCATGCTTTTCATGTTTCAGTTCTACAATTCAGCAGTTGCAATATTTTATTTCCCTTTCATTAGAGGGGTCTTAATGGTGATTTACTAAGAAAAATTCTGTATTCCTTTCCATCAGTTTTTGGGTGTTCAGACAGAACTGTTGACTAAGAAATGGAAGAAGTATTACTTACCACACTGTTTTAAATGGTTTTTCAAACACATATTAAGACACATTATTTTTATCTTTCAGCAAAAGTTTAAATAATGATGTTTCAACTAGGGCAGTTGATGTAGTTGTTTTGAACTATATTTAAAAATTATAAAACTACATATTTTATAGTTGATTTTGTTTTCTTACTAGGCTATGAATATTTTAAAATAGTATTATTTATAGATACTCAATTATCTTGTTTAGTGGGAACCATTCCTACTTTTCTGAGCCCAATAGTGCAATTGATAGAGATGGGAAGAAAACTGTCTTGCATCCCATTAAGTGATTCTTCTGATGAAAGGATTGCCTCCCCCTTCATCTTGCAGTACAAACGTCCCTCTGAAATACTGCTCCTGGAAGATGAGGGATCCCTTAGAGTATCATTTTGCAGGCATTTTGGGCTGCAGGGGAGAGGTGAGATTTACATTCTGTTGACAGAAATCCTTCTGTCAGTGGAAATACAACATAGAATCTTGTTGTTGTTCAGTCGCACAGTCGAGTCCGACTCTTCGCGACCCCATGGACAATCTCCCGCCAGGCTCTCCTATCTTCCGCCGTCCTCCGAAGTTGACTCAATTTCATGTTCGTTGCATCGATGACACTGTCTAACCATCTCATCCTTTGCCGTCCCCGTCTTCTTTGATGTAGTTGTCAAACTATATACCATGTTCTTGGACCACTTAGTCAGAAACCCCAGTACAGGCAAATATTGTGCCCTGGTTTCCAGAATTCAGCCTATCCTATGTCCCCTGCATGCACTGAATTTATGCCATCTCCTACTGTAAAGGTTTGCAGTCTTCTCAGGTACATAGAATCTAGTATGTGGTTAAATGATACACACACATTCCTTTGGAACTCTTTGGTTTGCTCGTGGAAGGCACTGCTCTATTTTGCACTTGTTGTGGACTTTGGCTCTGGGCGGGATGCCAGAAGACTGATGCTGGGTACCTGTGGGATATCTAGGTAAAGACTGGTTGGACATGTGCTGACTTGTGCCATTTGTGTCTGCAGAGTATGTATTTGCACCATTGGTGCTAAATTTTCTACCAGATTTCACCATCAGCACTTTAACATCTGTTTTGTGTGTACATGTTGTAGTGTGGGTCTGGATGGCAAATGACCTTTCAGTACATGTGTTGGGCCATGACCTCTGTTGCTGTACTCTGACTGGGTGTGATGCCGTCCTCTCATTCAGACTGCTTGTGAGCTTGTCTTCATTAGATGAAAGGTTTGAGTTTTTGTGATAAATCATGTTGTACTGGTGCAGAAGGCCCTTGGCTCATGAGGGAGCTGGGGGGATTTGAAGAGGACTGGGAGATGTCTACACTGTCACTGGTAGAAGACTCAAGATGAATCAGTCAGAGGATGCCATAGAGCTCATTTGCGGTTCTATAAGGTGGCACTAATGGTAGTGAAGAAAGGTTTCTTTTATGCCACCAGCTGTATCTCATTGTGCTCAGTTGCTGAATGTAATCTGTGACTTGATAATACTAAAGTCTGACCTGGTTAATAATGCCAGTTATTTGGCACCTTGTTGGAATTTTCTTTTTGCAAGATTGTTTGCTGACGGAGGCCAAGTTGAGAGTTGGTCTGAGTTCTGAAGTGTCAGAGGCATCCATTGTCCCTTTTTTGTATGGGTAGATTTAGAATTATCTTGCTGATAGATGCTGACAAAGTCCTTGAGGGTTTCAATTTGCCTTTCTTGGGGAAGGTGATAGAGCATGTGGTGGCTGATAACACACCAGCCTTTGACCCATTGCGGTCTGATTTCAGACCTGAGGTTGGGTTTGAGATAGTTTGATTGCATTGATGGGACAGGAAACAGTCATCTCTTTTGAAATGTATACATATCAGCAGCATTGGATACAGTTGGCTATGCTTACACAACTATAAGTTTATTGTCTTAGCCATAGGCCAAGGCCATAACAGAATACATCAGACTATAAAATGGTAATGTAAACAATAAAAATGTCAGTATACTCCTATACTACTTCTACTTTGCATTAAATACTAAGCTCATTCTTATTTTCCTTGCTGCTAAGGCAAATAACGCCATAGTGGTCAAGGTCCGAGAGTAAAAATTTGGCCAGATCCAGATCAGAGAGTCCATTACGCTGTGGAATAATATGGATGATGTACTTTAGCCTAGGGGACTACTTTGCATTAAATACTAAGCTCATTCTTATTTTCCTTGCTGCTAAGGCAAATAACGCCATAGTGGTCAAGGTCCGAGAGTAAAAATTTGGCCAGATCCAGATCAGAGAGTCCATTACGCTGTGGAATAATATGGATGATGTACTTTAGCCTAGGGGGTTTATGCCATGGGTATCTCAGAATATAATGTACAATATCATCCAACTTCCCCCATATCGTAAAGACAAAGTCTAAGGGGGCAGGGATACCAAAGAAACCTCCAGTCCTTATAATTGAGGGCATGGATTGAAAGCTTAAAGCTGTAAAAGCTGTTCTTAATTCCAGGCTGGTTAACTTCTCTAAATACAGGGACTTACAGTGATCCCTTTTTAAAAACTTGCATAATGGTGCCGTAAGACAGTGTGCCATCACATCCTGATCCATAAGCCCATCCTTTTTGAACACCCATTCCTTTAGTTTC
>NW_015169176.1:1450868-1455731 GCF_001447785.1 Gekko japonicus
CTGTTCCCTGGAAGGCCAGATAATGAAACTGAAGCTCAAATACTTTGGCCACCCAATGAGAAGGGAGCACTCACTGGAGAAGACCCTGATGCTGGGAAAGATCGAAGGTCAAAGAAGATGGGGACGGCAAAGGATGAGATGGTTAGACAGTGTCATAGATGCAACGAACATGTAATTGAGCCAACTTCAGAGGACGGGGGAAGACAGGAAGGCCTGGCGGGATCTGGTCCATGGGGTCGCAAAGAGTTGGACTCAACTGTGCGACTGAACAACAAAAAGCAGTAGAAAAGAGTCCAGTAGCACCTTAAAGACAAACAAAATATGTGGTAGGGTATGAGCTTTCGTGAGTCACTGGCACAAGGAAGACAGGAAGGCCTGGCGGGATCTGGTCCATGGGGTCGCAAAGAGTTGGACTCAACTGTGCGACTGAACAACAAAAAGCAGTAGAAAAGAGTCCAGTAGCACCTTAAAGACAAACAAAATATGTGGTAGGGTATGAGCTTTCGTGAGTCACTGGCACACTTCTTCAGATACAGCTATATATTTCCAATATATAGGACAGATGGACTCAAATTCTAGCTGTATCTGAAGAAGTCAGCAGTGACTCACGAAAACTCACACCCTACCACAAATTTTGTTAGTTTTTAAGGTGCTAGTGGACTTTTTTCTACTGTTAGTAAACAGCCATGAATGCCTAGCTTGGAGTAAAGGTGAATTTATAAAACGAACACTAAAGACAAAGAAGTGAACATTATACTCAAATCAAAGGCAAGAGTGAAATCATTAAGTGCAGAATGCTGCAGAAAGAAAATGCATGATCAGCTGCTTGTTGGCTTTACTTCACTCTTTCAGCAAATCTAAGCCAGAATGAATCAGCACAAATAGTTTTCAATGATACAGAAGCATCATCCTCAGTGTGAAGTTCAATTGAGGTCTAATTTTGATTATTTTGTCAGCAGAAGAGAGATGTGATTTTATAAAATGTTTTGTTTTATGAAGAGTCAAGCTATTTTTTAAAAGTGTCAAACCACAATATTAGCATTAATCTTGCTAATTTCTATCGCAAAAAAATTATTTTAGCTGAAGTGGAATTCATTTTGGTTTTAGGGGGTTGGCATCAGCGTTTTAACATGTTAATTGCAATCACATCCATGTCTGTGCATATTTGGCTATCTGTGCATCCCAAGGATTCAAAGTGTTTAGGAAAAAAGCAGTTTCACTGGGCCAAGAGGTGGCTTTGTGGAGTAGATGACTGAGAGAAGATCAAAGGCAAGAGGTTGGATTTAAAGTTTGGTTTCTCTGAACAAAAGGGATTTATGTCAGCTGAATGGGTCTTTCCTGCCTCTCCACCCCCACCCCTGCCGCAATCGACTGAGCTCCTTGAAATGCTGCTTCTGGGTCAAACAAACAGAACCCTCAAGATCAACCTGAAGAGTTAATTGGAAGTCTGTGATGAGAAGGGGAAACTGGCAAAAATCTCTCCCTCTGCTCCGCTGATGGAAACTGAGTTTAGATTTAACTCATTCAATTAACATCTGTTACTGGCACTTTACCGGGGATACTGGTCTAGTCATACTGGGCCATCTTAAAATGATTGCCATCCACACTTCATTAATTATACTTAATCTGCACTTTATATACTATTGTTGGAATTTTATCTGTTTTTATTGCACTTTTAATTATTGTATGCCGCCTTGAGCCTGCTTGTCAGGCAAGGCGGGATAGAAATCGAAATAAATAAATAAATAAATAAATGGCTTTTCCTTTTCAGAAAATTATGGTGTAGGGCATTTGATTCACAAATACAGTTTACATTTCTGTGTGTTCTGATTTAAATAGGTCACTCATTTTTAAAATGTCTGTTGTATCAGGTGTTGGGTTAGTTTGAGGACATACTTGACTATGGACTTGAAATCTGTTCAGAATGGGTTTGGTGTAAGGTGGAGGTCCCCAACTGTTTTGAATCTGTGGGCACCAGAATTTTGAGAGAGGCTGGCGGGAAGTAGAGACAAGTGCAAATAGGGTTGCCAGGTGTCCAGTTTGAAACTGGAAAGCCCAGTATTTTACTTTTCCGTCCAGTAAATAAACTGAGAAAATACTGGACTTACAAACAACCTAGTCTGCAGTAGTCAAGCAGCGTGGGAGCGTCTGCCCAGTGCTGCACCACTGGCTCCCTAGTCTGCCCATATGGGTTTTCCTTTGCACCCCCCTCCCAGCCAATGAGACCTTGCATCAAGGATACACCAACTCGGAGCTTACCGGCTGCTGTCCTTTATACAGTTTATGTCTCCAATACCTGGCATTAAATTTTATGGCACACATGGCCCTCATGACAAATGAGTTCGACACCTCTGGTTTAGGATCTCTCTTTCTGGGGATCTGATGTGGGGTACTGGCTTTAGTTTCCTGTGGCAATGCCTCTTTACCTCAGTGTGTGCTCTGCGTGCATGTTTGTAAATCAAGCAAATGTTTAAAAACATCTTAGATCTCTGGTGCTCTTTCCTCCAAAGAGAACTAACCCCAGGGAGCCCATAGCAACATATAATAACTACCGTCCAGTGTCTAACTTACTGTTCCTGGGTAAGGAGTTAGAGAGGGCAGTGGCAACACAGCTTCAGGCTTTCTTGGATGATGCTGAAGTCCTGGATTCCTTCCAGTCTGTCTTTCGCCTGGCCCGTGGGATGGAGATGGTGTTGGTCGCCCTGTTGGATGATCTCCGGAGACATCTCGATCAAGGTGGATTGGTGCTGCTGATACTAATTGATCTGTAGTCAGTGTGGTGTAGTGGTTTGGTGTAGTGGTTAAGCATGCAGACTCTGATCTGGGAGCCAGTTTGGTGTAGCGGTTAAGTGCGCGGACTGTAATCTGGGAGAACTGGGTTTGATTCCCCACTCCTCGATTTGCAGCTGCTGGATGACCTTGGGCAAGCCATAGTTCTGTCGGCACTGTTCTTGAAGAGGAGTTTCTGTCAGCGCTCTCTCAGCCCCACCTTGTTGGGAGGGGAAGGGAAAGGAGATTGTGAACTGCTCTGAGACTCCAAGTGAAGGGTGGGGTATAAATCCAATCTTCTCCTCTTCCTCTTCTTCTTCTTCTTCTGTTTGATATGGTTGACAATGATGTGTTAGCCCACTGTCTTGCTGACGCCAGGATACGGGGGCTTGCCTTGCAGTGGCTGACCTCTTTTCTCCAGGGTTGGGGACAGAGGGGTGACGCTTGGGGTGGAGTTAACCCAGTGACACCCACTGGATTGTGGTGTGCCGCAAGGAGCAATTCTCTTCCTTATGCTGTTTAATATCTATATGTGCCCCCTTGCCCAAATTATCTGGAGGTATGGGCTGGGTTGTCACCAGTATGCATATGACACCCAGTTCTATTTACTGATAGATGGCTGCTTGGACACTGCCCCAGGAGATCTGGATAGGGCATTACAGGCTGTGGCTGGATGGTTACGACAGAGCCCGACTGAAGTTAAATCCATCCAAGACAGAGGTCCTGAACCTGAGTCACAGGGATTTGGGAAAGGGAATCGGGCTCTCAGCCTTCATTGGGGCTCCATTGGTGCTGACGTCAAGGGTGAAGAGACTGGGGGTGTTCTTGGATGTCTCCCTTTCTATGGAGGCCCAGGTCACTGCCACTGCGGGATCTGCCTTTTTCCATTTGAGGCAAGTCAGGCAGTTGACCCCATATCTCATCCCCGAGACCTGGCTACGGTGACACATGCAATGGTCACTTCCAGACTGGATTATTATAACTCTATGTGGAGATGCCCTTGACTCTGCTCTGGAAGTTGCAGCTACTGCATAACACAGCAGCATGGGTGTTGACAGCAATGTCTATGCGGGCTCACATCCACCCAGTGCTGTATGAACTGCACTGGCTGCCTATTGAATACCGGATCTGCTTCAAGGTGCTGGTGCTCACCTTTAAAGCCGTATATGGCCAGGAGCCAGCATACGTTCAGGATTGCCTGGCCCCATATGAGCCCTATAGAGCACTGAGGTCTACAAATTAACATCTTTTAGTAGTCCCTGGCCCCCACCTGAGGGGCTCCCCTATGAGATCAGGGCCCTGCAGGATTTATTACAGTTCCACAGGGTCTGTAATACAGAGCTCTTCCCTGGGCTTTTGGTTGAGGCGGTGGACGTCCCCTCCCTCTGGCTGGCCTTCCGTCAGTGGCTTGGATTCTTAATTCCATCTTAATTGCTAATACATCTGATCAGATTTTACATGGTATTTTAGGATTCTGTGCTATTTTGTACTGTTTTAAGTAGTTTTAATTGTGTTGTCAAAGCAATGGTATTCCCAATAGTAATGTGTGGTCTCCCTGGCACGATGTAACATCTATCCTTCTGCGGTGTTAGAAGGCCGGTATAAAAAGGTACCTTTGTCTGAGCAACTATGCCCGTGCGGTTCAGGGAAAGTCGAAACAATTGAACATATTTTACTTCACTGTACATTTTATGAAACCATCAGAGTAAAAATTATTCATCCCGTTATAAGGAGGTACCACGGATACTTGGACAAGGAGATAAGTAGGAAGCTATTATTTGATCCCGCTCCACAGATTATAATAAATTGTGCTAAGTTTCTAGCAATAGCCCAAAAAATACGGGCTGCACATGTAGTATAATTTTAGAAAGAATCCAGAAGACTTAGGAGATAGGGAGTGAATTGTATAACGTCTATAATATTTATTCAACAGTTGATTAACCGTTGATAGAGTATTATAGAAATTTAAAGTTTTAGTAATTTTGTAATTAACATATGTAGATCAAACGCAGTTTTATATTTAAATATTTTATATATATTATTGGTACCCTTTTGTATTGTTTGTAATTGGGCTGGTGATATACCGAATAAACT
>NW_015169176.1:1456269-1458342 GCF_001447785.1 Gekko japonicus
CTAGCAATCCAAAACAATCCAGTGGTACCTTTAAGACCAAGTTTTATTCAGGTACAAGCTCTCCCTCTTCTGTGAGGACAGATTTGCACATCCCCCCCCCATAGCTAGCGATCCAAAACAGTTCCGGTGATGTCAGGGGGTGTGGCATATGCAAATAAGTTATGTTAATAAGTTATGCTAATGAGCTCCTGGACCTCTTTTTCTACGAAATGACCCCTGGTTCTAATTAATGTTTATATCCCTCCTCTTTCCTCAAGATCCTAAATAGTTGAAGTTTGGTCCTCATTAGAAAATTATATAGTAAAGATTTTAATGGATCATCTGAAGGCTAGTGTACTTCTCAGAGATTTTAATGCCCAACTTGGACCTGATGTTGCAAGTCTTGAATTTAAATATAAAGATTTTTTTAGTGATCTCGATGATCCACTTAAGCATTTCCCCCTTCCCAGGCTCTTTAAGGACCAAACTGCAAACTTCTCTGGCTTATATTTAGCTAAAGTGGCCCCCAAGTTGGGACTCTATATTCTAAATGGTACTTTTCCTGAGGACCACCCTGCCGAATATACTTATAAGTCAGGCCAGAGATTTAGCACTATTGATTATATGCTGGTTTGCACCTCCTATGCTGGGTTGCACCTCCCTACTACTTTTAGTTAATAATTTTAAAGTACTCCCATATTTTGAAAGTGATAATTTTCCTTTATTTCTCCAGTTTCAATCTGTCTTTCAACCGAAAATGCAGCCCTCCCTCTCAATATGTGAAGGATCTTCTCTAACATTAAGCTGTAGAACTAGATGGTCACCTCAGATACAGAGGAAACTTAGAGAGGTGATTGATGATAAAAATCTTCATACAATTGTAAAGATCTGCCGGGAACCTAATTTACAGAATTACCCTTTATTATAGCAAACTCATTCAAGAATTTAAAACTATTCTATCTGGAACTAAGCGTCAACCTTTAAACTCCCAGAAAAACTCTAAACCGTGGTTTGATTTAGATTGCCAAAGAGCCAGAAGAGCCCTTTCAGCTCTTTATCATTCATTTAAGAAAACAAATAGTAGTCTAAGAATGGAAATTCAGCAAGAGCTTTGGTCTCAAAAAAAGGCTTATAAACATTTAATTTCTCAGAAAAAGAAAAACTATACCAATTTGTTATGGTCTGAATTAATTTCAGCTGCTAAAAAGAAAAATTCTTCCCTGTTTTGGCGATTGGTTTCAGATAAGAAACAAGGTCCCTTTCATCAATTAGATCCTCCAATACCCTCTAGTGAATGGTCTATCTATTTTAACCGACTATATAAGGACCTTAGTTCATTACCAAGCACATCTGGCGACCTTGAGAGTCTACCCCCATGGCCACCTGTCTCCCCAGACGAAATTAAATCTTATATTACACAACTAAAATCAGGTAAGGCACCTGGGTCAGATGGATTACCACCTGAATTTTTTAAAGAACATATTGATTGGTGGGAATACAGAATGGAATACAGCAATAGTAGTACCCATATTTAAGAAAGGGAAAAGACATGAGCCTGCAAACTGTTGGCCTGTAAGTTTGCTAAACATCTCCAGCAAGTTATATGCTAGATACCTTTTAGAAAAGTTTACAACCTGGTTGTCTCAAGAAAATATAATTGCGACAGAGCAAGCAGGATTCAGAGAACACAGATCTACCCTGAACCATTGCCTAACCATTCAGCATCTTATAGAGAAATACGCTGCAAAAGGTCCAACATCATTATTTGCCGCCTTTGTAGATCTGAAAGCGGCTTTTGATTTCATTTCAAGATCAAAATTGTGGGCCAAATTAGCAATTTCTACAATAGATAAGCGTCTCCTTTTCCTACTCCGTGCTCTGCATAATAATACTCAATTGAGGGTTAGGTTAAATAGGAATGGAGATCTATCAGACCCTATTAAGACCTACAGGGGAGTTAGGCAGGGTTGCCTATTAGTGCCTTTTCTGTTCAATTTCTACATTAATGATATAGTAAGGGATTTGGACTCACCTAGTTTACACCCACCCAAATTACAACAACTACATATCTCTGTCCTATTATATGCAGACGAT
>NW_015169176.1:1458790-1461821 GCF_001447785.1 Gekko japonicus
ATAAATAAATATAGGAAAGCCTAGCTAGATGTGAGGCTCTCCCCACTGCAGTGCTAAGGGCAGATATAGAAGAGTTCCCCTTCCACAGAGACTTTGTAAATGTGAGTCTGGGGAGATAGAAACTATTGAACATATGATGTTTAGATATAAGTGGTACGATGCGGCTCGAGATAAATTAATTCAATCTCTTATTAAAGGGATGCCTGGGCAGACAGACTCAGACTCGGAGTGTTGTAATAAAATGTTATCGGATAAAAATCACTCTATTATTAAGATTGTGGCTAAATTTTGGGTGGCATGCTGTTGCATTCAAAAAGGACAGCTTAACTTGTAAAATCGCAATTCTCTCATTTTTAGTGAATCTGTTATATGTATTCTACATTTTTATATGTGTAGTTTGTGATGTTTTATTTTGGTGCCCCTTGGTGGGGTGTTTGGAATACTCTGGCTGGATGCCGTAATAAAATTTCATTCATTCATGAGAACAGGAAAACTCCCAGGGGTATTCAAGAGAGCAAAGACAGTTGATATCCTGAAACCTGGAAAACCAAAACATCTGGCAGAAAGTTACAAACCTATTTCCTTTCTGAACTCCTGTTACAAACTCCTTGAGAGACTAATCCTGAACAGAATCATTTACAGAATTAATTAACATGGCCCTATAGAGCAAGCAGGATTTAGACTTTGTTGCAGTTGTGAAGACCAGGTTCTCAGTTTAACAACTTTAATTGAGGCAGGGTATCAGAATAAGCAGTTTTCGTCAATCTGACTGCCACTTATGACAGTCTGTGGGGGTGGCCTTTATACAAGTTTTTATCACTTTTCCCCTACAGAACATTATTTCAACTCAATAACATGCTGAGCATTAGAACATTCCAAGTAGTTATGGGTTAGTCAATTAGCAAGCAGAAGAAACTGAATAACAGTTTACCCCAGGCCTCAGACCTCCAATTCTTTTCAATTTATACGTTTCTGATATTCCTGAGACAATATCCAGGAAGTTCGTTTGTGCTGATGACATGGTGATTGCAGTAAGGCACAAATCAGTTGAAAGGACTGAGGAAATACTGACTAGGGACTTCAAAATTTTGTCTGACTACTACCGTAAATGGTGACTCATTCCAAGTCCAGGAAAAACAGAATGCTCCTTTTCCCATCTCCATAACAGTCTTGCCAAGTGTGAACTGAATGTCTACCATTTATTGGCATCTGACTTACACACAACCATACACCTAAGTACCTTGGCATTACCCTGGACAGGACCTTGAACTATAAACACCATCTTACCAATGTAGCAGTGAAAACACGCACATGAAACATCCTCCCAAAATTATGTGGTGCAACTTGGGATGCATCTGCTACAACACTTAAATGCTTTGGGGTTGGTGTATAGTACTGTGGAATATGGTGCTTCAGTGTGGCTCAACAGCCCCCATGTCCACAAACTTGGTGTCCAACACAATACAACAATGACAGCCATCAGCAGATGTATTAAACCCACTCTGACCTATTGGCTATCTACGTTCTGCCACATAGCTCCTCCGCATTGCCAAAGGCAATGTGCTCTTCTTTGTGAATATAGAAAGACCATCGAAAGCAGAGATGCCCATTTACAAAGACATGGCTGACGCAGGCCTATCCAAACTAAGGTGCCGACACCCAGCAATAAGATCTGCACCAATCCTGCAATCACAAAATTTCTTTCTAAGAAATGGACGTTCATAAACATGGATGCAGTCAGTTCTACACGATATCATAACCTGATAAACATCAATGAGAGGCCCACAGGATTTGATTTGTCACGAAAAGCATGAAAGATGGCTAATAGAAGAACAGGCTTTGGCAGATGTACAGACCTGTTGTTTAAATGGGGGGCAAAATAGCAGGACCTGAATGCGATTGTGGTGCAACCTGCCACAGGAATGTGAGCATTGTGCTTTCCAGGGAGATGTGACAGAGCACTTGGAACTTCCCCAGCTGTGACTTAGTGGATTGAAAATTTAGATGGTAGTATTTAGTAGGGTTGTTGAATCTGTCTGTATAACTGTCGTATCAACTTGATTACGCATTTTAAAATTATTATATGCTTCATGTATGTAAATCTGCCATATGGTAAATAATAATAGTCATAGAAATTAATCCTTTAAGCTGTTTTAAGACTTTTGTGTGATTTTTAGTTGCTATGTTGTTGTGTAAACCATCTTGAGAACTTAAAATAATAAGAGCATACAAAAGTTGTAAAAATAATCTTTGTTCCTGAAACAGTTTATAATGATTTGTCTTGTGTTACAACAAAGGAAGTCCACAAATATGTTAGAACCAGTGTAATACAGTGGTTAGAGTACAACGAGGAAGACTCAGGTTCAGATCCCCCACTCTTCCATGAAGCTTACTGGACGACCATGGGCCATGCATCACAGACTTGTTGTGAGAATAACATTTGTGTCTATATTTGCAATCTTGGGCTTGGAGAATAACAGAATAAGTAAATATGGTAGGAGTATGTGTTTTAATTGTTGACTTGGAAGAAAAACCGAAGGTTCAAGAATTATGGCTACATGTTGGCTGTCAAAATGTGATTGATTTTAACTGTGTGTGTCCCGTCCCCCCCACTGCTAGAAACTTAGCTATGACCCACTGGGATCAGGATTTTCCCCACCCCCACATTTCCAGGGTGTTCAGTATTGCAGCGAGCTTAAACTTTCGAGTTGTAGACTAGATTATGATTATGATTATTAATTTGATTTATTAATTGTCATATTAATAGCTTACACTGGGCTCTTGCTGATGTACAAGGGGCAAAATGCCATAAAACAAGATACAAACTTTAAAATATGCTCCCTGTCTCTGTTATATTTATACCTCTAGTACATCACTGTATCTGTTTTGTCCCCGTTTTTGCCTGTTAGGGATGTAGTATTAAAATGTTATCAGTGGAAGCTGCTAGAATTGTCATATTTCAGGATTCAACCCCACCCCCAATCTCTAGAAATTCAGTCTCTGGCCTATGAAAGCCAGTGTGATATAACAG
>NW_015169176.1:1461886-1489133 GCF_001447785.1 Gekko japonicus
GAGGTAGAGGGAGACAGGAGGAAGCAAAGGTGTGAGGAATAGGATAACCATCCCGCAAGTTTCTTGCGGGTCTCACTTGTTATCTCATAAACCAGATCCAGTAAGCCAAACAGCCAGAGCCTTTCTGTTTATGCTTTTTGCAAAATGGTTCACTATAAGGCTTTCTTATGATATTTTACTTGTACTGAGAAAACCATTGAACTGTCAAAGAGGCACTATATTCTCTGGTCTTGCTCCTTTTTTAAACTGCTCCTATTTTTAACCGCTTTTTTCATTCCTGCAGGGATGATTCACATAGTACCTAGTGGATTTAATGTTCTTATTTATATTTTTGGAGTAGTTTATAGATTATGAAATTTTGTATTGATCAGTTCTCTTAGCTGCTGTGACCTCTTTGGTAATAGATGGGGGTATAAATGTTCTAAAGCAGTGGTTCCCAATCTTTTTTGGGCCACTGCCCCCTTGGTTCCATAAACTTATCCCTAGTCTACCCTACCCTACCCTATAAAAAGCATTATTCAGAATAGCGCTTTGCACAACCCATTAAGGAAGATAACATTCAAAACAGTAACAATTAATTGCACATTTATTCAAAATACAATTAAAACTTTTTAGTTTAATAAACTTGATAAATTTGATCTAGGGATACCAGCTTTTCAAAGTCTGCTAGTCATTTAGCAAGAACTTTAGATACAGGCTTCATTCTCCTGTAACTACTCTATGCAATGGATGAGCTTGATGAAGTGATACCAGTTTTGTAATGTTTGGGTTAAAGTGATCTAGCAGGATTCTTAAATCTCCACATTTAGTAATCTGGAGTCAATTTCCTTGCTTGGAGATAAGTTGGATGACCACTCTCAAACTATGTTCCATCAAATGCAATAAGGACCTTTTTAAGGCAGGATAGCGATCAGAAATGTCCTTCTGTAACCAAAACTCTCTTGGTACAATTTCTTAAACTTTGGCTTCAGCTCAGTGTCATTGTTTGGGTTAAAGTGACTTAGCAGGATTCTTAAATCACCACATTTACTTATCTGGAGTCGATTTCCTTGCTTGGAGATGTTGGATGACCACTCTCAAACTATGTTCCATCAAATGCAATAAGGACCTTTTTAGGGCAGGATAGCGATCAGAAATGTCCTTCTGTAACCAAAACTCTCTTGGTACAATTTCTTAAACTTTGGCTTCAGCTCAGTGTCATTTTTCACTTAGTTAGTTCTTCCTCTGCCACCCCAACTTCCTCATTTTCTGAAAATGGATTTATCACCCAAGTGGGAATTTCCATCCAAAGAAGATCTTCAAATCGCTCAGACATATCTTCACACAGCACATCCAAATGGTCACAAAAAACTAGCCAGATTATCATCTAGTATCCCACCTTTCTCTTCTAGCTCTGACAAGCTTGGAAATTGTTATTGTTCATGATGGCCTATATTGCATTTTAGTAGAATTTACTTTGAAGTAAATGTAAAGACAACAAATTTGGCCTTAATAAGATTGACCTCATTTCCTTGCAAATGCAAATTCACTTCATTGAGCTTTGCAAATAATTTTGATAAGCGGTGTAATGCCTGCTCTCTTTTAGTTCATCACTGAGCAAAGCATTAGTGTCTTCAAAAGAAGTCTATAGCAGTATCAAAAAGGTTGTAAAAGCATTGCACTTAGTTGTTTTTTGATATCCAATGAACTTCAGTATGAAGCAGCAAACATTCAAAATCTTCATCATTCTCAACATAGAGCTCCCAGAATATTCAATCATTATTGCCACGGGCTTTCATTTTATTCACCGCAGTAGTGACATTGTGTAGGTGATCACTGCAGTTTTTTGCAACCAGATGTCGGTGATGAATGAGACAATAAATGGTAAAGACATTTGGCAAAGCTTTTTTTCCAAGCAAACAACACAGCCACAGTAGCGACCAGTCATTGATGGGGCTCTGTCAGTTGCGCAAGCAAGTATATTAGTAAGCAGAGTTTCATAGTATTTGAAATACTGTTCAACAACATGAAATATTGACTCACCTTTAGTACCTGTTCTTCGTTGTCTTGCATATAACAACTCTGGAGCCAAACTTCTGTCTTTTATAAAGCTCATAAATAAGCAAGAAGAAAAGATTCATTGTCTGGCAAAATTGACTCACCAAGCTGTAATGCAAATTCTGTCGTTCTTAGTATGCTGCACAATGTATCTTCCACATTGCCAGCCATTTAATCTGTGCATCTTTGCACTGAATTGTTGCTGAGAGGGATCATCTCTCATGACTTAATAGCAAAAACTTAAAAAATTACATAGAGTCTAAAAAATTACAAAGAGTGACCACAGTTTCTCAAAATACAGTATATTGGTTTGACTAAAGCTGTAGTGGCGTATTTATTAAAAATTCCAATAGTTTCCACCAGATTTCAGTACTATCCAAAGGCAGAAACTTGGAGTGCCATTTGCCAGTATGGTGCCATTGCCCGGTCAATTGTTAATAAGTGGACAACACAGTTGAATAGGCTCACCTCCAGTGCTCCCCTGCTGCCCCCTTGCCTCTTAGCACTCCCTAGGTAATCCCACCACTCCCAGGGGGTAGTACTGCCCGCCTTGGGAACCACTGTTCTAAAGTAAGTAAGTACCTGTTCCTTGTCAGTATTTCTGTGACTTCCCTGTAAACTGTTACGAAAAACCAGTTCGTTGGATGGAGAATCATAACGACTGATTCTTGCTTTCAGAAGCAGTTACTTGACCATCACAGCCCCTTTTTCTTTTGGGAGTACCAGTTTGCCTCCTCTTGATTCTTTTCCCAGCATGGCTGTTTTTCTGGAGGTGTAACAGCCTCTCTTGTAATTCTCTATTCCGCTGTGACTGGCAAAGGTACCTTTCTTCCAGACTCTACCTGTATGTCGGTCTTTCTTCCAAATTACATAGCTTGACACAGAGAGTATTCCATCTTTCTGTGTTTATACCTCAGAGGATGCCAGTCACAGTTACTGGCGAAACGTCAGGTTCTACAATGCCAAGACCACGGCCACACATCCCGGAAAATCTACAGCAACTACATAGCTATTCTTTAATCCTTCCTTCTTCTACCAGCCTTCCTTCTTCTCTCTTCTTATCTTTCATTTCTTATTTTTATGGTTATTTTCTGCTGAAGACTCAGACCTTCATTCTGATTCTTATGCTTAGCTACTGTGTGTTTGAAGGATTCTGGTTCATATGTATAGAAGTTGAGCATGCAAGGAAAATCCATGCACAGAACAGTGACTGCATGTATCAGGTGCATTGCAGGGACTGTGCACACCTGCTACACACTATCAGGGGGTTCCCAGTTCACATTGACATAAAGGCTGAAGAGGGTTCTAGTTTGTAGCATTTCTATGCAAACTTAGAAGTATAGAGATAAGCACAGTGTTCATTCACAGTATCTTTATTTGGTGAGAACACAAACTCTTATGTTACGCAATTTAACAAATATAGAAGTTGAGAGAATTGTCTGGTATGTTGGTAAAGGTAAAGGTTCCCTTGCTCAAAAGCCAGTCGAATCAGACTCTAGGGTTGCGGTGCTCATCTCCGTTTCAAAGCCGAAGAGCCAGCGCTGTCCGAAGACGTTTCCGTGGTCATGTGGCTGGCATGACTAAACACCAAGCTCCTGGCTAATACTGTCACATAGATACATTCAGCAAAAAACAAAGGGATCACAGGTATCCAACAGGAAACTCAACATACAGTCAAACCCTGCGATATGACCAAAATTAGTATATGATAGTTTTTAAAAAACTTTATAAGATTGCAAAAATTCTCAATTGTACAATATTGTAAAAAAGTCCAACATAGTCCAACATTATGAGTACCCGGTTATTAACTCATAAGGACTGGTTTGCTACTACCAAAATAGAGAGTGCTTATGGAGAGCATAGCCAGCAAAATCCAGATGGCTTTTGGTTTGCTCCCAATATAAACACTTATTATGGAACCAGAAGTAAGTTTTCTAAAAACTAGATTACTAAAACATGATAAATTTAAAATAACTATTTTCCATGCAGCTACATGTGGTTTTTCATTGATTATGGTTTATTCCAGGATATTATGAATTAAGAATTACAATACTGAGCTGGATTAAGAAGATGACACCTCCTGACAATATAGGATTATATCTGAGGAAGACTGTAAAGTTGAAATGAGTTCATAACTGGGTACTCATAATGTTGGACTATGTTGGACTTTTTTACAATATTGTACATTTGAGAATTTTTGCAGTCTTATAAAGTTAAAAAAAACTATCATACTAATGTTGGTCATATCGCAGGGTTTGTTTGTACATAGATACATTCAACAATTCCCTGTTGTCATCTCCCTTTGAATGTCTTTTGTTGACAAATATTTTTAAAATACTATATTTTAAAAAGTTATTGTACTTCTGTTGTTTTACATACTTTTTTCTATGGACCAAAGACCTACAGTCTTCATTTATGTCTTCCCTCATTTATTTCTAGTGATTTATTATCCTCTGATTATGTGGAGATTCATTATGAAGATGGAAAACCACAATATTCAAAGGTATTGTAGAAATCTTTTCTCCTTGTTGAACACTGAAAATTCACCAGCATATTTGCTACAAGTTCTTTAATTGTTTGACTAGCATTTTATAAACTCTAGGAAGCCACTTTTGTGGCAAACTGTAGATTATATTATGTCTGACCCACAATTTTTGCCTGCATTTTAAATAAACGTTGGAAGAAAAATTCAACAATGTGGCCATTTCTTAGGGAAGAAAACTCAAAGCGCATTGCCAAACAGAACAGATTAAATACCTCAGCCTTTTTTTGGCTGATGTGCTTTCTTCATTCAGTATGGGTAGCATATGAAATATTGTGTATCATTAGTATCATTGTCTTGCTCTAAATACAACTTCAGTAGCATTAGTGCCAAGTGTTTGTATTGTTGGCAAACAATATAATAATTACTGACAGTATACAAGATGCTGTGACAGCAGGGAGCCTGTAAATCAACTTGTAATTCTTGTTTTAGAGGAACTATATTTACTGTTTGCTCTTCTCTTCTGTTAAATTGGAATGCATATTTTGAGTGATATTTGTCATGCCAAGACTCAACAAATAATCATCTTTGGTTTTAGAAGCAAAGAAAAATCATAAATTGTATGATTCATAGGATTTGCAGCTGAGATATGTCCTGTTTACTGCTTTATCATATACTACTGTTAAAGATTTTTACCAGTGTTTACTTGCTCCAGTCCTCTGCAAAATTTAGTAGATGGCATTTTGAGTCAATCTGTCTTTGTACCTTTTGGGGGAAAAATGAAGCTTGCTAGCAGAGAGTAAAATGTGTTGCAGCACTGCTTTTTGCTGGAAATTGAACTATGCTTGGAGCATAACTCTCTTCACTGCACCTGTTATTGCTGTAATCTGTAAGGGTTGGTTTATGCACCAAACCTTTTCACAAAGCATGAGAGAGACAGCCTTTCAGTTTGTTTGGATGTTACTTCCTTGTGTTCTCTTTTTCTACAAGGTGAGATCAGAGGCAAGCCTTGGGTTTATGTCCCTATTTATCAAGCAGTGGACCACACCTGTATCTGGAAATCCTGTGATTATTTGACTATAGATGCAGTATTCAGGAGAGGTCCTATGTTGAAATAACTGTGGTCTCCCAGGATGGATGGTAGCTTTTAAGGGGGGAAAGCGTGCAAATCTTGAGATTCCTAATCTCTTTGTATGAAAAGATTGTAGTAGCAAATGTCAGAACAGTTATAGTTTCATGTCTTTCTGCTGCTCTGTGGAAAGGCGTAGTGCATACACATTCCTATATGGATGACTGCAATGATACAGAACGATTCTTCTTGGCATTAACTCAAAACCAAAGTAGCCATCAGCTGCATTACCAGTAGTACTGCAGTTGCTGAATCATGAGTCCTACTACAGGATTATACAGAATTTTAGACTCAGCAAATGGACCATCATTGCATGCTGCAGTAACTTGATCTAGATTTCCTGGAGGATATTTTCAGAGTCAATTGATTACGCAAGGCAGATAGAAACCTTGAGGTCACATGTTCCATAGCAAGGATCATTACTTTGTGTTCTAAAAGCACACAATAGAAAAAAGATCAGGGGGAAGGGCATTCTCAGATACTAGAAAAGAGACTTACAGCACAATCCTAAACAGAGTTACATCCTTCTTAAACCCAATGACATGAGTAGTCTTAGAGAGGTATAACTCTGCTTAGTGTTTGCACTGTTAGTTCTAGATGTATTTGATAAGTGCTAGCATTTTTTATTTCTCAGTGTTTGTTGAGCTATGAAACTGAGATGACATAATTTAGAAATAGGAATTATAAGAGTAACTAAAATAATATGCATAATTTCTTAGTTGGGGCTGTAGTCAACACTTGCGAATATGAAGTCCATGATGGGGATTCTTGTTGAAAGTACTTTTTGTTGATTGAGAGAATAATGGGCTTTTCATTATCCAAACAGTTTTGTGTTACGTACAGGGGTGGGGTGAACACTCTGTGCCTCAGTTTGGATTTCATCGAGCACAGATGGATAAAGGGACTCTTTGATTTCTCAGTCATTTTCTAGTTAGGATGGCAATAATTATTTTGGGTTTTCCCACAGAGGAAAGTGTTTTTCTGGAGATGTCAGTGACGAGTTTTATGTAACATTGTTACTTCAGCAGAAACACATTCTGTTTTTTCATCCACAGCCAAACGTCTCTGTTCTAAATAGCACACTATTTTATTGGAAACTTTTTTTTTGTCCTTAAAACATACATTCAAGTAATCAATCACCTGTCCACACTATAAGTGTATGGTAACTTATTGAAAATGCAGTTGCAAAAATCTTAAAATATTATGCTAATTATGTGTTAATTTTCAGGGTGGAGAGCACTGTTACTATCATGGGAATATCAGAGATATCAAAAACTCAAAAGCTGCACTTTCTACATGTAATGGACTCCAGTAAGTGCTGATTAGTATTAAGTGTCTTACTGTCTTAATAACTTAGTGGTTTAACCTGCTAATATAACCGGTTACTGTTGGGAGTCTTAACATTTTGCTCCTTAAAATAAGATTATTGGTATTACAGTCAGTTTTCTATTCTTAAACTTATGGGAAGAACTCCCAGCATATATTGGATGACACATTGGCTTGGATCTGGCTGAGTGTTTCTGTAGCTGCAAGGATTCCTGCCTGTGAAGTAAACTTTCTCGCATCCCCTTTCCCTCTGCAGGCCCAGATGTGCCCCCCCCCACGGTACTGCTCCTAGGTGATGTTCAGGGGGCACTTTAGGCTGTAGCAGGGCTTAGGGTTAGGGCAGGCAGACATTGAAAAGAAATCTTTGCACTCGTGGCAACACTCGGCCGGATCCAAGTCATTAGCAGTGCCATGTCGCTATGTAGGGAGAAAGTCTCTGATACAAATGTACTTTAATGTTTGTCCGATACCTGTACTGTTGTGAACAGTGAGTATCATTACTGTTTCTGATTTGCAAATGACTGGAAATATCTGGAAACAGAGTTCCAGTCTTGTTTTCCTCTCACAATGAGAATGGGAGTGCTGTTTGCATGGAGATCTGGTGGATGGGAAAAGAATGTTTAATCCTTCCTTCCGCCTGCCAAATCTCCTAACCCCCAAGGCCAAGCTTTGGAATCAGAAATGAGCCTGGCTGGGAGTAAAATGGCCTCGAGGGAATCAGGGCATGATTTGGAGAGAACAAGAGGTTTCTTCTAGTCCTCACCTGAAAGTGCCCTTTCTCCATTATCTTGGCAAATACTGTGTTGGGACCATCTGTTTGCCAAGAGAACAATATTTTGGTGCTGCCAAACTAGGGACAGAGGTGAGCTGAGAGTGTGGGCAGGGTTTCTTCCTCCTCCTAGTAAGAAAGAGGGAGAGAGAATCCAAGTAATCCTTTAATGCTAGTAGAGATGGGGGGGAGCAAAGAGTCAGTTTGGTGCAGTTTGCCACTTGCGTGCCTCTTTGGTCAGTTGAGCAGAAGAACATGCAAATACAGAGTTGAGCTATCTGATACGTCTGTGTATTTATAATTCTTTTTGTTTCTGTTCAGGTAGGTCCCAGGCATTATGATCCCTTAAAAACATTCTTCGATAACTGATACTCAAATAACTGACATTGTCAGTGAGCCACTAACAGTGATACCTAGACGGCTCTTTTTAATAGCAGCTACTAATTCTTTCCTCTGTAACATTAGACTGCCTTAATCCCATGCCCTTCTGGTCTTAGATGTACCTTGGTCTGATCCAGCAAGGAAGTTCTGTGTTCTAGGAGTCAATTTTAAATTGTGCTCTGTCCTGTTCATTTTCATTCTTTCAGCTGGGTTCTAACTCTCTCAGCACAGTAATCTTTTCCTTCTTCAGAACTTGCTTCTTTTAAAATTGATTTAAAACATTTGTTAGCTACCTTTCTGTCTTGTGGGACTCTAGACAGCTTGCAATATAAGTAAAGCATTATAAAAACACAATAAAAACAACATTAGAAAACCTATGCAAGTCACAGATAAAAAAACCCTCCAATTCGGATGGCCAATAATAAAATGCAGTCCTAAATAAATCTGTCTTCAACTGCCTCTTGAAGATCGACAATGTGGGAGGCCAGGCATACCTCCCTGGGGAGGTTGTTCCATAATTGTTTCTTTAATGTGCTCAACCTCTAATTTATTATAATCCATTATTAACTTGATTGTATTCTTTTTGTGTTCTTCCCTCACTATCCTGTAGAGATTTACGAAGATAATTTATCCACCATGACTGTAGCATAAGGCTTTTTTCATCATGCTCTTATGTTTTCCCTAGTTGCTGTCAAAAGTACACTTAACTATTTCAGCCTTAAAACTTACTGTTGGTTCAGTAAATGCAAACTTTGGTGCAGTTACATTTAACATTTCTTGGTATCATAGAGCGTTTAAACTACATTTAGTGCTTCTATTTTTTTTTTATGTTCTAGTGGCATGTTTGAAGATAATACCTATGTATACTTAATAGAACCTATGGAGCTGACTCACAGCACAGTAAGTTAATCTATGATAGTGTTTTGGTTTGTTACAGACATACCTAGAGTTATGAGAATTACGTGCAGCAGCAATAAATGGTGCCATCTGACACCTTTATGGAACACTGCATGTGTTTGCTTTTGAATACGTTTCTTCTAGATGTTTTTATGAAGCTAATTTGTGGGGTGGGTGGGTGGTTGTTTCCTAAAAGCCACAAGGTATAGATAGGAACTCTCAGTCTGGGGCAGGTGATGCTCTGTATTCTTGGTGCTTGGGGGGGGGCAACAGTGGGAGGGCTTCTAGTGTCCTGACCCCACTGCTGGACCTCCTGATGGCACCTGGTATTTTTGGCCACTGTGTGACAGAGTGTTGGACTGGATGGGCCACTGGCCTGACCCCGAACATTGGCTTCTCTTATGTTCTTATATGCCTACAGTTTGATATATAACATACATACTGTGAACTTAATTGTTAGGCGAGTTTTCAGTCGTCCTAAACCATCTGCAATGCTGACTTGACATTCAGCGGTGCGAGCTCAGAGTCTTATTGAACGTTAAGAATGGACCAAGAGTAGCTTTTCTGGTGGAACGGAGAGGGGGTTACACTTACATTTCTTTGGATCCAACCCATTCTCATACAGGGTTTAAAGATTGATTTGTGAAGTTATTACAAGTTATTACAAGTTCAGATCATTATGAGAGAGAAGTATTAAGTCATGTCTCCCTATATCAGTATTAAGGGATGGGGCTGTATCTCAGTGATAGAACATCTCAAGCTAAAAGAACCAAGTAGTTGGTGATGTGAAAGATCCCTCTACCTGCCACCCTGGAGAACCTCTACCCATCAGAGTAGACAATACTAACTTTGGTGGACCAAGGGCCTGACTCAGTGTAAATCAGTGTTAATATTGGAGAGCCAATGTGGTGCAGTGGTTAAGAGTGTTGGACTAGTATCTGGGAGACCCAGGTATGAATCCCCACTCATGTCATGAAAGCTTAATAGGTGATCTTGGGCCAGTCTTACTTTCTCAGTCTAGCCTTCCTCACAGGGTTGTTGTGAGGATAAAATGGAGGAGGGGGAGAACAGTGTAAGCCGCTTTGGGGTCCCCATGGGGAGAAAGGTGGAGCATAAATGAATAAAGAAATAAATGTTTTCACGCACCAGCTGCATTTTAGACTATCTTGTGTTTAAATTTGAATCACCACAATAGGCCTTTGTTTCTCTCTTGTTACAGAGCAGCGTGGGTAGGCCACATGTCATCCAGAGAATATTAGCAACAAATGCCTCCAAGCAAGTGGAAGACACTGGTATGATGTTATTACTGAAATGTGATATAAATATTGTCATTATTTTAACTGTATTTCATGTTTTAAAATTCAAGGTCAGTTAAACTTTTTTGCTATATCAAATACTAAAAAATATCGATGGAAACATTAATTGGGTTACTGCCCTGTCAGGTAACACAAACGTTCCCAATTTCAATGCAGAACTATACGGCTGTAATAAAGGTTCTTGCTAATGTAAGATATATGTTATTAAAACAACCATTTGCTGTAAACATATTCAGTTCTGGGTGACAACTTGATAGTTGTACTGGTGGTAAAAAAAATTTGGTTTTTCCCGTCCATGAATAAAAAGATCCTAGTGTAGTTGCTTACAATCTTTCCTTCTCATGTTCATAAATGTTTGCTGCATATAAAAATGATACCCCTAACTTCTGATAGTGCTCATTTTTTCTCAAAGAGTTGAATTTTGGACATACCTACAATAAATAAAAGAATTTCCCACTGTCTTCTTTCTCTTTCTGCATTGACCACCCCCATAAGTTATTGCTGGTCCTAACTTGTATAATTCATCAGTTTAATACCCTGAAGCATCAATTTTATTAAAATATGTACTTATGCTTATAGTGCTGTTTTGTTGAAATGAATAAATTTTTGCTTTGGCTGTGTCATGACTGCTGCTTATCCCTAGTTCATTAGGGAATTGGCAAAGGTTTCCAGACTTCTGTTCTCCTTCATATCTCTTGAGTTATGCTAGTTTATCTCTTAAGTTACACCGGCATGGAGCTTAGTCGCTGTCCTGACCAGTTTACAATCTGGTTGTAGAATTGTGCCCTTCAGTTCCTTTCATTCAACAAAACACGTTAACAAATGTTATTTTCTCTAGGGAAGCATCAAAATACACTATCTTGTATTGTGAAAAATACTGAATTTTGTATAACACTTTAATTATTTTGAGTTACCCTTTTACTTGTTATGTATACAGGTACGGTGTTCTCATTATAAAGATGTGCATACTGTATGCTGTGGAGCTGAAATTAGTTAATGTCATTGCTTTAATTTTATTTTCTACAGATACTGACTCTGCTTCTGAATGGCCCTTCCTATCGGAGTTGCAGTGGCTAAGAAGGAGAAGAAGGGCTGTGAGTGTTATGACGTCAGTAATGCTACACCAAATCACAAGATCTCTTTGCTTTTAAATACTTGGGAAACTTTGCCAAATGTAGTAGTATCATATCTTCCTGCGTCCCCCTGGATTATTACTCCTTGTCCCTTGAGCAGTAACCAGCCCTGTGGGTCCTCAAGGTTAAATGCACACAAATAAAGTAGACCTTTAAAAATATATATATTGGTTTATTCAAGGATTAAAAAAGATTTCAGTATGCAGTACAGTCTCTATAGCATAGCGGCAGAGAAAATAAAGACGCTAACTGTTCTGTTTAATACATTGAATACCTGGTATTAGATGGTATATCTTCTTGCAGCATAAAAGTCTGTGCAGTAGCATAAAAGCATTCTATACATTGCAGTCAATCATGATGAAGCATAACATGATGAAGCATAAGCCTACTAGCATGGCATGAGTGTAAAGTTAGCATGGCTTCCCTCTGGCCTATACCCTTGTTATAGCCTTTTGCCCTCTGGCATTAGGTGGTCTCTCAGATCCAATCAGGAATCTCTTTTGATGAAACTTTCCAGAAGAAGTTAGCATCTGCTCCTAATTCGCCCCTCCCACCTGGTTCCACAACTGAGCACAGTTTCTTACAATTAACCAATTACCACATTCCAGTCCAGCCTTGAAAGAGATAAAGATGGTATTTGCAGGAAGGCCCAACTCATGGACACCTGCAACCCAGACTAGGCCCTCTAATAATCACGTTAATCCTTGAGGAAAATTAGGGTGCTTTGGCTCAAACGTCCCAATCACAGGATTGGTAGTGAAGCTGCCACTGCCCTGTAGTAGTGATGTAGATTTCTGGGAAGATGAGAATCAAAAAAATTATCTAGTGCCTTAAATAGAATGCGGGGCTGTGGTGGCTCAGAGGTTAAGATGCTGAGTTGCAGACTGGAAGGTTTGTAGTTCGGCAGTTCGAGACCCTAGTGCTGCATGATGGGGTGAGCTCCCGTCTCTGGCCCCAGCTCCTGCCAACCAAGCAGTTTGAAAGCAAGAAATTGCAAGTAGATAAATAGTTACCGCTTTGGTGGGAAGGTAGCAGCATTCTGTGTGCCTCGGCGTTTAGTCATGCTTGGCCACATGACCATAGAAACATCTTCGGACAGCACTGGCTCTTCAGCTTGTAAATGGAGATGAACACTGCCCCCTAGAGTCGGATTCGACTGGCTTTCGAGCAAGGGAAAACTTTACCTTTACTTAAATAGAATGCAGTCTGATTTAGCATGTTTAGCATGTTTTGATTTATACAAGTCTTAAAAGTACCTCATGTTATTTTCATGTCCCAACTGCAGCCAATACTTGAACTGAAATATTCGATTGGGGGGAAAAATAAACCCAAATCAAATGTGGTGTAAATATTTTATTCAAACAGATTCTTAGCTTTATGTGGAAAATATTTTTATGCAATATTACCTGTAAGAATTAGACAGCATGGCATGCATTTCCCTTATGTTTACATTTTTTTAAAGGCCCTGAAAACTGTTAAACTGATTTTAGCACTCTGAAAGTCTTGTGCGTGATCTGCCACAGAAATGGTTGTCCACTCATGTGTTTCAACAGAATTTAACTCTTCTCCACAGCAGCCACTGTGGTACCTCATGTCTTGTTAGTTCCATATCAGATTGATTATTACAATATCCCTTCAATCATGTGAGATACATTTAAAATAACAATTCTAGCTTTGGCTTTGATTTGATCTGTGTAGCCAATCAGGTGAATCTGTAAATTCATTTTTTTAAAATTTGGCTTATTATATGTATTTGTGGCTTTATCTTCCCTCCCTCGGTTTACAAATCAGTGAAACGTACATATTTTCTTTCACACCATTCATAGGAATAGTCAACTGGAAAATGTTAATTACAGTTTTGAAACTGCCAAGGTTGACTAACAATGTATTGGCAATGGTATCTTTTCATTTTTGATAATTTTCTGGGACAACTAATTTATTTATTTAGTTTGTTTTATACCCCACCCTCCCCGCCGAAACAGGCTCAGGGCGGCTTACCAGGCCACTGGCAGCATAAACCAATATTAAAACAATAAAAACAGTAATATCATAAAATCTTTCGAAGAGGAAACATTTCCACAGGAAATTAAAGTACAGGAAAATTGTCCACCCCCATCTTTGCCAAGTAGTGACCTCAAATGGGGAATGGCCTGGCTCACTTCCTGAACATTCCTCTGACCTCCAGTGGAAATATGGTAGTTGTTAATGCTTAATACACCACAAGTATAAGATAAGTAATGTTAATACACCACAAGTATAAGATAGTATTTTAGTATGTTATTTTCAAAGTTTTATAAAGAAGGTCGCTATATTATTGAAATATCTTTTAAAAATATACAGCTATTTTTTCTTGAATTTATGTGGAATAAATTAGGTCACTCCCATACATGGTATACATTAGTAGAACTGGCAACAATATTATTGGACTAATTAACACTTTATACCTGTTGCCTGATTGCTTAAATGTCTACTTGGAAATAAGTGCTTCTGGGCCCAAAGAAATGTTTTGTTAAGCAAACTGGCACTGGAATGTAATTTTTGTGTATTAATTGTATTTGTTTTTTTAAAAAATAAGATGACTTTTCCCATGTCAGTAATTTTGCTGAAATTAGTTACACAGCATGGCAACCTCATGGCAAGAAAACAGAGCATCACCAAATTCATTTTTTAAGCATCCAACTGTAGCTTTTAAAATCTTACAGGCATCAGAACGCATATTTCAAGAAATGAAATACTTGGAGCTCATGATTGTTAATGATCACAAAATGGTAAGTTTACAGATTTTCTCAATATTGTCTAATTATGTAGTTATTAGCTGATATTAAAATATCCTCTTTCCAAGTACGAACTGTTGTGTATGTTATTATTGATGTAATTTAAGAAATATGTACAATTTGCTAAGGACTGGGAATTGGGCACAGCTGTAAGCTTGTTTGCGGAACGCTGGACTACAGATGTGGTCAAAATCCACCAGGCCACAGGTTAGTTCCTTTGTATTTTTTGTTAAAAGGCTAAAAGAAAGGTCGTCTCCTGGAAGCAGTCCTGTGCTGCAACTGATTGAAATTGCTGGATGGAGGCACCAGCGGCCTCTCTCAGGACAGGGGAACTCCACTCACTTTGGCCAGCTTTGCCTTTAATTTACTCCCCTCCCATACTTTAAAGTACTCTCTAGTATCTATTTTCATGACTCCATAGTGATGCCATCTCCCCAGGAGGCAACATCATTGCCTAAATATTATGCCAGCAAAATCCCTAAGAGGAAGAAATCTAACAGTCGGGCTTTCCCGCACTTGTTACTAAGGCATCCTTCATGTAGCACGGTGGCTAAAAAACTAAACTTCAGATTAGGAGGTCCCTGGTTTGAATGTCTTGAACTCAAAAGATGACTTCAATGCAAAGCACAGTTTCTCAGCCATCCATCTGCAGTAGGGAAATGATAATTCGGAAATGAAAACTCCTATAATAAATGGATGGTTCAAATCTTGCAATTTTTATAGTTGAAATTTTTAATTGAATTGAATTTATGGCTTTAGAAAAGTGGCTCTTGTTGGACCTAGCTATGAATCCTTTTAAATCTATTTTAATAATCTTGAGCCTTTTGCATACAAATTAGGTAAGTATTAATAGTCCAAATTCCTCACCATTCAAAGCATGACAATCCAGTAGACGAATATGACTTTAAATTTGTCTGTAGGCAAGAAGAGTTGCTGCTCCTGGCAGCACAGTGTCCTGCTGTGCTGTTTGATTTTTTTTTTCCTGCTAGAGGAGAGAAGGAAATCCCTGTCCTGCTTTTGATTTTTGGCAGTGGCAGCTCTCTGCTTGCCTGAAGTGCAGGACGAGGAGAGGCTCTAAAAATTATCTGGAAGCAAGTTGCTTGTACTTGTTCTTCGGACGAGCAGCCCCTGCAGATGTCAGGATGTTTATTTCAGTGTGGTATCTAATGAACCAGGGTTTGTAGCTCAAAAGCTTGTTTTAAACTTCTAGGTGGTTCAGTAAAAGTGTTATTCCAGTTGAAGCTGAGAAAGGGATCACTGAGAGCAAACTGCAAATGGTGTTTGTGATCAACAATTAAATAACTTTCAAGTGAAACTGATGCAGGGCAATTGTTGCATTTAAAGCAACAAAAGATTTCACCCTTTTTTGTGCCATTAATCTTAATAAAACTAATCTGTGTTAATAGTCCAAAAAGAAAGGTATTTTTGGTTGTTTTCCTGCAGTTGTTCTGCTATTGCCTTCTGGCAGTGCAAATAGCATACATTTATTTTAATTTATGTTTTTTTCTTTTAGTTCAAAAAACATCGGTTATCCCATGCTTATGTAAACAACTTTGCGAAGTCTGTGGTAAATCTTGTAGATGCTGTAAGTATTACTATGATCAATGTTACTAATAACATTTTATTCAACATGTATGTTTGCTGATACTGAGATGTAGACAGATGCGTTAAAATAAAGATTCTTAAATTTTCAAACATTTTAGATAAATCCTATTACGATTTCTTATCTGTAGGATGGCACCAATGTAGATTGCAGGAAGGAAACCAGTGTTCTTTAAACAAATTTTATGCAAACGAGAACTAAAATGACTATTTTATGTTTGACATATTGTGAACAGGTAACAGAAAAGTGCATAAGAGATTTCATGTTTAAGTATAGGCCCTCAAACATTCCAGGGGGAAGAGGTTTCTTCTAGCCATACTTTATCTTGCAGTCTTTTTCTCTCCCTTACTTACATATTTAAACAGAGGACTCCTGTACATATATCTGTGCATATATACATATGTGTGTTTGCACATGTGCGCGCACACACCAGTCCCCTCCACCATCTCATTAACCAGCAGTCAGTGGGACAGAATAGTAGAATGGGGGGAGGGACTGGCCTGGCATGATGGTGTACAGCTACTGTGTTATCTCTTGTCAGTTAACTCATGTTGCCTTGTTACACACCTTCACGGTGGGCAGTGGTCAATAGTGTTTATGTCATACAACAAAACACTCTGATGTGAAATGATAATTGGGTTAGATCCAGCCAGCTGTTGTGGTCAATTTGGTCAGATCATCTTCCCAATTACAGCCCCCCCATTGCTTTTGTCCATGCATGCCCACTGATCCAAAACATGTTTGGGGGGTCAGAAGGGGCCCCTTCCTCTCTCCCTTTCACCATTGGAACAGCTGGTTTGATCTGCCTCTTTATACTTCTCCTGAGAATTGCTGAGACGCAATACAATAAAATCATGGCTGAAAACATTAGGTGCTACAATGAAATTTCTAAGTGCCAGGGTCACCTGATACCTGGGATTTTTCTTGCCCTGAGTTTTGGGGCCTTAATTTTGCTGAAGGAAGCCATGCACACTGGTCACTTACCCTCTGTCAACAAAGAGTCCTCTCTTGGCAGCTCTTGGAGTGAGCCCCACTGCTCCTGTAGTTCCTATTGGTAGAGATCTTTAGTGGCACTGGAAAACTGCCTAATTTTGTGCCCTCAGTGAGTATCTACCTGTGGACCCTGAGATTTCAAATACATAGGCTGCAGTCACACACACTAAATAGTCCACTTTCAGACTGGAGTTTTACTGCATGAACTGACAAAATCCAGTTGGAAAGTGCATTGAAAGTGAATCAATTAGTGTGTGTGACTGCAGCCATAGAGTGATAAGTGAGATATAATTGCTGTTGTAATTGATTCCAGCACATTTACAGTTATTTCCCACAGCACGAGTTTATGTATTTATATTTTTAAAATATTTATATGCCTGCCTGCCTGCCTTCAGAGCAACAGTATAAAAGCAATTTGATTTCAAAAATTAAATAACATATATAAAACGTTAAAAAGCAATCTAAAAACATCTTATGCTTCCACCAGCTGGGTGTTATTATCCCTTTGCCCAGGCTCTGGCTCCCTCAAACAGGCTCTGGAATAGCTCTGTTTTACCTCCTTATTGTAAACTCAGGAGAGTAGGAATCCCCCTGACCACGAGTTAATGAGATGATATGCACTTGTGTATGTATGTAGAAATACCTGCATAGGTCTTCTGAACGTGTACATGAGCGAGACACTCTGTTACTTCTGTATGACTAGATTTAATGTACACTTTGATTTAATGTAAGCGTACTGATTTTAAAGAAAATTAAGCGGTATATTGGCTAATGATATACCCATGTTTTCCCTCTTCCTTTTGCCCCTTTTGTCCTTCCACTGACTAATTGGCTAATTGTGCATGTTTGACCCAGTGTTCTACTCCTGTGCCTGTCCTGTCTCTTCCCTCAGATTTTCAAGGAGCAACTGAATACCAGGGTGGTTTTGGTTGCTGTTGAAACCTGGTCAGACAGGGATCGTATCACTATTCGCCCCGACCCAAGGCAGATGCTTCATGATTTCTCCCGATATCGGCAGCAGTACATCAAGCAGCACGCCGATGCTGTTCAACTTCTCTCGTATGTATTGGCACTCAGCTTTAATATTTTTGTACATTGCACCTTTCTTTGAAGCTCTTGCAGCAGTCTTTCTCATTTATGTAGTTAGAATTTTTTATGCTGCTTCTCCAGTCACCTGCCCCAGGTGGTTTGAAAAATAAAAGCAAAACAATAAAATATATTAACTAAAACCCAGGCCAGCATAAAAGCACAGCCCATCAACCAGACCAATGAAAGCTCAAAATAACCGATTCTAGATTAAAGTATCTTTTAAAAAACCAACCCCTTAATTATCTACTTTTTCCTACCTAGAGAGACCTCAAATCCTGTTTATGGCTGTAATTGCCATTGGAAAAACACAAACATCGTAATGGAGGAAAATAAGCTACAAAATATGTACCAGCCCTAGCAAATGTTTGTGTCTGCATTTTATTTCAAAATGCAATGGAGATATTAACAAAAGTACTTATTTATTTAGCTTACGTATATGGTGTTTTCTTCTGCAAGACGGAACTTCCAAGTATCATTCAAACGTCATATTCATGGAAAATCTAAGATAATTACTCAAAATACTACATCAAAACATTCATTGCTCATAACCCAATTATTACAAAACTCAAAATTGGTAGAAAATAGAACATCAGCAAAAGACACCTAAAGAGACAGGAAAAAAGCCGGCAGTCTGCAGCCTCTCCCTTCCCAGGAGAGGTGGTGGTGCAGGCCTTTACACCATCTGTAGGCTGGGGTGGAGGTCTGCAGGAGGAGTTAGGCCCAGGCATTCTGCAGGCCAAGTTGGTAGCAGTACCAGGAAACAGTGTCAAAGGTAGTTTACAAGTATAGCCACACAGATGGGTTCAGCAAAATGGGGCAAATGATGTACTTTATTTTTCACAGCTGCCAATGTGATTTCCTTGTTCCTGGAACAGTAATGTTTGTTGACATACCAAAATGGACAATAGCAGCCTGTCCTTCCAGTCAGTGCAATTGGGCACCAGCTTCAGCGGAGGAAGAGGAGTCTCAATAGGACCCTCTGTTCCATTGCATCTACATGAAGTTGTGCCCTCAGTAGTTAGAATGTTGAAAGAGGGTGGTAAGCTGGAAAGTGACATATGGCACGGAGTCCCGCAGAAGTAGCAGAAACTCCCTGTAGGAAGACACATGACACAGTCTCACAAGGTTCACTGGCAGGGGCAGAAATCCTGTACTACAAAGGAAGCGGGGGGAGGGGGGCGATCAGCACGACTGGCTTAAAGGCTAGGAGAACTAGGAACTGGTCTTGTGTGTGAAGTCTTTTTCCCCTTTTTCACTGTGAATTTGCTTTGCTCCAAGCCCCACCTTGGGAATGAATGAATCTATGATGAAGGGATCTATTGCAGGGGTGGAGGGATAGACCCTCTTGCCCTTGTTGACCATTTCTGTTGATTAGTTTATTCACCCATAAATAGTAGTGATAGTATTAATTGATGTGATGGGGAACTTTCAGACATTTGAGACATGTCACTACAATTTACTATATGAAGAAACCTTTTATTATTATTTGGTTTATCTTTGTTCTTAAGGAATGTGACATTTCATTACAAAAGGAGTAGTCTGAGTTATTTTGGAGGAGTCTGTTCTGTAACTCGAGGTGTTGGTGTCAATGAGGTAACCTTTCTCTTTTGATGGTTATGGGGGAGGATAATGAAAACATTCTCTGCCTTTTTAAAGGGTACTTTAAATCCCCCGATTTTATTTATAGGAATATCCTAAGACCTTAGCCTTAAAGATAATTGATTAAAGTTAATTGATTAAAGTTATTTGCACCTTTTTCTTGATGTTAGTACAGGCTTATTAGACGTATGTGGCAGCTCCTGTATTCAGTATATTTTTCAGTAGCACAATAAATAGTAACAATAATCTTCAAGCATTTAAGAATTGCTGCAACTCAAGCAAATTTGCCTGTTTCAGATGTATCTGACATCACTGATGTTTTCAGAGCTGTTACCTAAGGATCTTTCTGTTAGTTCAGTATCAAACTTCGTTCTTGGAACTTAGATTTAAAATAAAGTTTCTCTTATTTCTGTTTTGCTGGGCCTTTTCTTTCATGGCCCCTTGTAGTTTAATTCTTGTAAAAGTGACAAGACAGTTCTGCTTGAAGGAGAAGGCTTCTGTTCTGGTAGTAATGGTGTGGCAAAACCAGATGTGAGAGGAAAATTGCCTCCAGGAAGGAGGTACCTAGCAAAGGTGGGGCTTTGGAGCTCCTAGTCCTAGCTTGGCATAATGGTTAGTGTGCAGCCTGTGCTGAATCTGCACTGATGATTTGTATTTTTGAAGAACTACAAGAAAAACCTTTCTGAAAAACTGCAAGAAACGTTTGTGCAGAAATGCTCTTTGACCGTAGCTGTGAATTGAAAGCTTAACCTCAAATGCACAGCCACCAAAAAAGTTCTCTGCATTATGTGTTTAAACTCATTTTGTTTGCATCTTATGGACACATTCGGATTCTTTTTAAGAGAGATGTCAAAATGCTGTTCTTTCTGATTGGACTTTGAGAAAATAATTATAGGCTGATAGATCTCAGCTCATGAACCTCTGGACCATAACTAAGGAAACGAAATATATTTTACTTGAAATGAACAAAACAAATGTTTCCTTTTTTACTGTACAGTGTACATGTTCTGAAAAGTTTACATGGCTGGAATTAAACTTGATTCAGATTAGTCTGACTTACTTCCAGCTAAGTATGTTTTAGGTTTTGGGTCAAATTCTACACAGAATGAGTAGTAAAACAGAAGCCTTGCAGTGTAAATTGCAGTAATCTTTAGTAGTTTTATGTTTCTGTTTCAAACAGTATGGTCTTCCCCCGGCGATAGCACAAGAACTGTCCCAAAGTCTGGCTCAGAATTTAGGAATACAGTGGGAGCCAGGAGCCAGAAAACCAAGTATGTAGTTTGCGTTAAATTCCTTCTCTTAGTTAGTTTACACAACTTGCATATATTTTAAGTTTTTGAGATAATAACGTTGTATCAAATGAATACATCATCAATATACCCAATTCTCTACATGGCCACCATCTGTGGATACATAAATCCAGAGATTAGAGCTATGAACTTGCAAGACAAGTCTTTGCCGAAACCTTAAAAAAAACCCAGGTTTGTGGGAAAATTTGAAAGAAATAACAGACACACGGCTCAGGGAGCGCTGTTTTGACCTCCCAGCCCACCTCTGCTTCTCTTAGCCCTCCTCTGGAGGGAGGACTCATTGGGGCCAGGCCTGGCAGCAACCAGCATGCCAACCACACAACCTCCATGACTCACCCAGTCCTGGTGACATCCACCTGACAACCTGCTACTGTGCTGCAGCAGCCACCATATCACTTGTCTGAGCATCACATTGATTTGTTGCCATGCACTTTGTGCATCTCACCTATGTCTGGCAGTGGCTACCAGACAACCTGATGCTACGCAACTTGCCTAGGCCCAGCAGCAGCCACTGCACAACTTATGCGACTTGGCTGGGCCCAGCTATTCCTGCCATGAAACTCACCTGAGGGACCTACTGCCACATGACTTCTGTAGCTTGATTGGAATTTTCCCAGGGAGAGGCTGCCAGAGGGAAGGAAGGAGGGAAAGCTGAGAGCCAGTGTGGTGTAGTCAAGTGTCAAACTAGATCTGGGAGACTCAGGTTCAAATCCCCTCTCTGCCATGGAAGCTTGCTGGGTGACCTTGGAGTAGTCACACACTTTCAGGGTTGTGAGGATTAAATGAAGCAGAAGAGAATGATGTAACCTGGGGATCCCATTGGGGTGAAAGGCGGGGTATAAATGAGGTAAATAAATAATAAAGCTGGAGATGGGGGAGTATGTAAAAGATAGGTTCAGTGGGTGGGAGAAGCAGAAATGGGAGAAGATATCGGAGCTGCTGGGAGGAGGGGAAAAGGAAATGGTGTGGGAGGGGGATATCAGGGGAAATGAGGTGTCTCCACATCCCCTTGTGTGTTCCCTGCTTGTAGTATTCTTTCTAATGCTGAACCTAGACTTGTGTGGAGAGACAGAACCAGAGAATGGGGCTAGGTTGAGAGAGGAGATATTCTTCTCTAGACCAGGGGTACTGTCCGGGTTTATCAAAAATTATGAAAAAATGGAGGAATAATGTCTGGGCTCGGAGGGAGTGGAGGAGGAGGAGACTTGGTGTCAGCTCAGGCACTGCTGCCAATGCCAGCCCTACTGCTGCCACCTCTCCTATGCAGGCCGGTAGGCAGGGAGGAGGAGCGGGAGCCACTAGAGCTGCATCCTCGCCATATAAGCTAGGCATGTAGGCAGGCGGAGGCATAGAAAATGGGATCCGCCACAGCCCCCTTCTGCTGCGGTGGAGCTAAGTAGCTGGATGTTGCATCCAAGCAGGCTGGTCATCCTGCTTTGGGAGGATGTGATTTCTCCCTCACAGGTCTTTCCCCCCCCCCCTGTGTATATTTATGTGGATGGTTGCTTGTTTAAGTGCTTTTGGTTCTGCAGTCATTAATCAGTCAGACTGTTAGTGACCAATGTACTTTACTTTTTGAGAAGTATGTATATAGAGATTACACAAGCAGTACCATCCTAGGCAGAGTCATTGGCCTTAGATGGGTATAAATCCAAATAGGATGGCTCTATAAATGTGCTGATTCTTACACTAATTTAATGTCTCCCTTTTATATTTCCTTTTAGCCTGTTTCTAAGGTTTTCTGTGAATATAATAATGATTAGACTAGGATATACTGACATTTGCTCCAGCACAAGGCTACAAATTGAACTGTACTTTGTCATGTGTTTAAAAGCATGGCAGTGCAGGCAGATATTTTGAGGCAAGTTAAATCTTTTTACTTTATATCAAAGTCTACTTTCTGTAGCTAAAGAACTCTTAACATATATCTACCATTTTGCATATGGCCTGGGGTAGTCAAAGCCATATCCCGAATAATTTAGTTTTGAGACAATGGCATAGTAATGACTCAGTGTCTTCAATATGCATCCCAAGGGAAGAGAGCTCAGACTGTTTTCACACTGGCAAGCAGATAGCTAGAATCAAAGGTGTAATGATCTTTGCAGGAATACCATGTCTTAATCTGTTCCCATGTAGCCCTTCCCTGTTAAGTATGCTTCTATAATTCAGTATTATGGGAGCAGAGTTCCATATCAGCTCTCCTCCCCTATATAAATGGTGGTTGTTTGTTATATTTTAACTGCTCTTCTTCATTTTTTTGTGTTTTTGTTGAGAAGAATGTGACTGCACAGAATCCTGGGGTGGATGCATCATGGAGGAAACTGGGTAGGCTATAATGATCAGTACCTGAGGGTTATATACTGTGTATGAGCTGCTCAGAACAAATTAAGGAACCTGTAATAACTGGGGTGAATATACAAATACACTAACACTGGACCTTATTCCTAAATAAGTTAATGATTGCATACACTTTTTCCATTTTCTTAGTTTGAAAAGGGATACTTACATGGGAAAGAACTGCTATTTATCAATATCAACATTTTTTTTTTTGCATGTAAAAATGATTAAAAGAAAACTATGGTAAGTATTGCAGTCCACTCCATATAACTGGGCATTCTGAACATAAAAAATTAGGAAATGATTTAATATCGTATGGTTTATGCAGGAAAATCTGCAGCTTCTAATGGTATAATTCTGCTTTTGGAAAAGCAGAATAGTTATACACGCTAGTGTACTTACCTTGTCACTATTCAGGTTAGGAAGCAACAAAGAGTAACATTTCCAGGTGAAACCTCATATGAAATCTAGGCGAACTGGAGGAACATATGTAGTCTAAAATTTTCCAGCAATGGAAAAAATGCTGTTCTTAAACGACTCTCATAACTTTTTAAAAATATAGGATTATGCTTTAAGGTACTTTTGTGTATTTGTATATTACAGTGTACTAGTGTGTAACCATATTTGTTAGTGTGGGAACAAGACTGGGGGAATCCTGAGTCTCACATCCTCCTCCTGCCTTATGCTCATGCACAGCATGGAAATTAATAATTTGCATAATCTGTTGTATTATATGATGCTGGACCCAAGATGCTCCAGCATCTTGTTTAAGTCTGCAAAAATGTGGAGAGTCCTCACTATGCCAAGTGGAGCTGGGATTATATCTGTTTGAGCAAGCCTGTATTGGTTGTTCGTTCGTTTTTAATCTGGTGGGCTGTTACATTCTTCAGTGCCTTATCATGAAGTATATTTCTCGAACTTTGTTTTTTTTAGTGTCTACCACTCCAGAAAATTCGCAAAGTGCAGCATTGCAGAATACAAGACCTTTTTGGGCAGAGGGGGAGGTTCCTGTCTTTTCAACAGGCCAACAAAGGTAGGGCAGAGCTATATGTTAAGTGTGGTTCCGTGACTCTTTATCCTGAGGGCATTCTTATGAAGGAAAGCAGCTATAGATTGAGTGGAGAACCGGTCAAGAGGAGGTGTTGTTTAACCCTTTCCTTCCCAGCCTCCTTGAAGGTAGCAGTTATGAGGCCTACTGCTGAAGAAATGTCCTTGAACCCCACTGATAATCTGGCCAGTTACTGGGTGGTGGCAGACCTCCTGTTTGTGAGCGAGGTACTTGAGCAGGTGGCGTCCATTTATCACCAGGCATATCTGGATGATACTGGCTTCTGGCCTGTTTTTGAGATGGATGCCACTTTAGTTGCCAGATAGACAACCTTTCTGGGACAAAGACAGGGAGAGTGGCCTTGTTGATACTTCTGGACCACTCAGCAGCTTTTGATGCTACTGACCTGTTAGTTTGGTCCCTCAAGCAAGTGGCCTCTGTTTTTACAGGTTCTTATCAACCTGGTGGGTACACAACTGTCAGTAGGAATACACAGACTCCAAAGTGTTACTGATTCAAATTGTGGCAAGAGCTTTTTTAAAAAAACTTTGTTTTTATGTTGTGGCAAGAGCTTTTTTTTACCTTTGTTTTTATTTCAATTTTCAAAAGGTACAGAAATATCTTGCATAGCCAGTTCAAGTTGCAGTAGTAAAGTAGACAAAACAAAACAAAACCCCCAAGAACAAAACAAAACCCCTGCTGAAATACAAACATCAATACAATCCTAGAACCAAAACAGCTTTAAAGGGACATTGTGTCACAAACCATTACCAAGATGTTGTGAAGGCATACAAACAAAGTTATGTGAGCGTCATTAACTAATATTCGTGAGAAGCTTTTGTCTACAAATTTCAGTTTCCCACATCATACAGCATTGTACATATCAGAGGGACGTAAAACAATATGAACCAATATGAATCAGAATTAATACCTCTCACATGGTTTCAAAAGAATATCAGATCATGATAGTATTTGTTTTTAGGCAGAATGTCATGTTCTGTGAGGTATTGGATAATAGGGAACCAGAGTGCCACAAAATGTTTCTTGAGTTTTGGATGAGTGAGATTGAGAGCTCCACCCCTGCTTTGTGTCCTGCCTGGCTAAGAGAAAGCCTAATCATCGTCGTCTCTTTCTGAGAGAGCCATGTTGAGTTGTATATAGAGCTCAGAACAACATAGTCACTTCTGATGAAATTAAACAAAAGAGAGAGTGAGAGAAACATTGTTTAGGTACAAGATGACAGGATGGGGTATGCGTGTTGGAAATAGAACCAGTCTAATCAGGGGAACTCAATAAGCCACAAAGGCAAAAAGGTACAAATAAAAGAATAAACACGTCAGCCAGACAGATACGTTCTTAGTTTACTTCTCAGTATGGTGAGCCAGTAAGGGTAAGGCTCCTGAATCCATCCTTTCATCCTCTCTCTCTTGTTACAGGGAAGTGATTCCCAGTTTAATTTCTTTTGTTGATTACTTTGCTTCATTTTGGCCTGTACAGTTGTGGCAGAAGCTGTTTGCTGGAGTATATTCCCCATTTCTGTGGGCATGATCTTTGCTTTTAATTTTGGGGCAAAAGGCATTCATTTGATTCTTGCCCGCATTGTTGAGACATCACAAAACAAGCCTGCAGGTGTCACTGCTGTGATATTCGTTTTGTATTACGGGATAAGAGTTAGTCTTCCCTCTTCCATCTTTGTACCATCTGTGGTTTTGTAGTATGCAACGTCTAAATGTACCCTTTTAGATGAGAAAAGAAGCACCACCATCCACCAGTGTGCTTGTACATCTGCTACCTTGTGAAATGCAGAAGAGAGTCCAGCCTTTTTGGAACATGATCAACTTAAGCATGTTCCAAAGTGGAAGAAAAAGCCACCTTCAGAATCTGATCTACACACAGCCCAGTCATTTTGTTTATATACCCAATACAGACTTTTAATATGGGCTGCCACTCACTCCCTTACCAGGATCTGATCCCATACATACGATTTCATGAGTTGTGAAAGAAAAGTTTGTTGTAATGCTGAATTTACATTGTCTTGAAATGATACTGAAAGGAGGAAACTGAAAGGAAAAGTAGAAAGGGTCAAAACCATTGGAGAAGCTTGGAAACTATTTAAAGCTATGATCCTAGAAGCGCAAAAAAAAAATATTCCGCAGGTTAGGAAAGGCACAAACATAAGAACATAAGAGATGCCAATGTTGGATCAGGCCAAAGGCCCATCCAGTCCAACACTCTGTATCACACAGTGGCCAGAAATACCAGTGCCATCAGGAGGTCCACCAGTAGGGCCAGGACATTAGAAGCCCTCCCACTGTTGACCCCCCCAAGCACCAAGATGACAGAGCATCACTTGCCCCAGAGTCCCTATCTATACCTTGTGGCTAATAGCCACTGATGGACCTCTGCTCCATATGCTTATCTAATTCCCTTTTGAAGCCGTCCATGCTTGTAGCCACCACCACTTCCTGTGGCAGTGAATTCCAAGTGTTAATCACTCTTTGGGTGAAGAAGGACGTCCTACCCAGAGCCCCTATCTATACCTTGTGGCTAATAGCCACTGATGGACCTCTGCTCCATATGCTTATCTAATTCCCTTTTGAAGCCGTCCATGCTTGTAGCCGTCACCACTTCCTGTGACAGTGAATTCCAAGTGTTAATCACTCTTTGGGTGAAGAAGTACTTCCTTTTATCTGTTCTAACCCGACCGCTCAGCAATTTCATGGAGTGCCCACGAGTTCTTGTATTGTGAGAAAGGGAGAAAAGTACCTCTTTCTCTACCTGCTCTATCCCATGCATAATCTTATAAACCTCAATCATGTCACCCCTCAGTCGTCGTTTCTCCAAGCTAAAGAGCCCTAAGCGCCTTAACCTTTCCTCATAGGGAAAGTGTTCCAACCCTTTTATCATTCGAGTTGCCCTTTTCTGCACTTTTTCCAAAGCTATAATATCCTTTTTAAGGTGTGGTGCCCAGAACTGCACACAGTATTCCAGATGAGGTCGCACCATTGATTTATATAGGGGCAT
>NW_015169176.1:1490875-1494501 GCF_001447785.1 Gekko japonicus
AATTAGATAAGCATATGGAGCAGGGTCCATCAATAGCTATTTAGCACAAGGGTTAGATTAGGGGCTCTGGGGCAAGTGATGCTCTGTCTTCTTGGTGCTAGGGGGGGTCAGCAGTGGGAGGGCTTCTAATGGCCTGGCCCCACTGGTGGACCTCCTGATGGCACTGGTATTTCTGGCCCCTGTGTGACACAGAGTGTTGGACTGGATGGGCCTTTGGCCTGATCCAACATTGGCGTCTCTTATGTTCTTATACCATGGCCTACACTTTGGGCTATTCTATTGCGCCATGCCCCCCCACCCCTTTATTTTAGGTTGGTCCTAAGGTATTGATAAAGTTTTAATTTTTTATTGTAATGAACCAGTGCTGCTGCAGATATTTAGTGTTGGACCAATTCATTTTAAACATAATGATCCCAAAGTGAATTTATTCTTGCAAGTTTTCACTCAGTAGGCAAATTTCTAGATTGCTTAAACACTCTTACTTCATCATGGAACAACTGCAGTTTCTGAAGAATGCTAGACTGCTTAAACTTCTTTCTGCTTCTGCCACAGTCATTGGCAATCTACCAAGGGAAAAAGTGTAGAGCTATGCAAGTTTCACAGAAAATTATTTTCAGGTTTGGGCTTTTTTGCGCAAATCTTATTTAATAAGCTAAGTGCAGGTAGTGTGGTATAGTGGTTATAGGATCAGACTACAACCTGGGAGACCCGGCTTGAAATCCCCAGTCCGCTGTGGAAGTTTGCTGGGTGACATTGGGCCAGTCACTCTGTCTCAGCCTAATCTACCTCACGGGGTCGTTGTGATGATCAAATGGTGGAGAGAACAACGTAAGACATATTGGGTCCCCTTTAGGGGTGTGCAAACCCTCCCCCCCCAGTAGTTTTCAGGTTCAGGTATATTAAGATGTATTAAGTAGGTTCTTTGCCATTTTGAGACAGTTCTGTGGGAGGGCTGTAAAGGTAGAGAAACAGTCTTTTTATTTGCCTTTAATTCTGCCACCTTGTCCATTACCATAGTACAGAAGATGATCTTGTATTGAGATGACATTTGCTTTGTTGTGTGATTCTTGCACAGTTGCAGAAGTCGGTGGGGGGGTGTACCATCATTCAGCTGCTACTGATAATAGTCCATTGTGTATTTGCCTCCTCCAGTTGTTTGATACCACTGAGTGTGGAAATGGGTATGTAGAACCGGGAGAAGACTGTGACTGTGGATTCCAAATGGTAAGATCAGAGTATTTTTACACACATAAAACCAATTATTTAATCCTTCCTATTCATATACTAAACTGTCTCTTAGAAGGAGAGCTCTAAGAATAATATTGTTAACCGTTGTTTTAACCACAAAATAAGAAATTTGACACCCAAGAGAAGAGAGTACTAATATAAGAGTGTTAGAAGAGTAGAGAGTGCTGATATAAGAAGAGAGATTTGTCAGTGTCATAGAGTCCCCTACTTATATATTCTTAGATATGTGACTATTTTAAGCACTTTGGTTTATTGCTTCTTAGTTCTAAAACATTCAACGTATAAGGCTTTGTGCACTTGTGTGTTCTGCGATTTGGTGGATAAACAATATATGAATACCGCCTGTTAATCTCTTTATGTGATTGTGCCTCTTAATTTATTTTGATTTTCGGATATTCACAAATAATGTGTTTTCTTCAGGATTGCCATGAAAACTGCTGTAAGAAATGCTCACTGTCTAATGGAGCACATTGCAGTGATGGCCCATGTTGTAATGAAACCTGCCTTGTAAGTTTTTTTTCTAGTTGTTACTTTCCACTACCAAGCTTCTTTTCCTGTGGTGGGGGAGAATATCTTATTTAATTTTTTTATGATCATTGATCAGCCAGCAATAACATAAGCAACAGGGGAAAATTCCTCCTTGGGTGGGAATGAATTTGGGGCAGGCAAGTGGCAGGAGAGGAAGAAGTTAAATTAAATCACTTTTCAGAGTTAAACATTCAAAAGAAAGGAGCATGCAATTCCATGCAATGTGTACTTTTGTCCTCAATGATTTTCTCAAATACTTTAAAAATGTATGATAATAAAATTAGTGTATTATTGTGCACTTTAAAAGTGGGTTTGTGAACTAAAACAGACAAGTGGATTTTGGAGATTTCAGTCTGCAAAACCTCTAATTTTCTCCAAGTGAATATTGTAAAAGTGTTCCCTACTATGTTGCCTCTGTGTGTTTGCATATCTGCTCAGATAGTCGAATTTACTGGCTTGGATCCCACTGAAAATTACCACAGCCAAGCAGCTTTGTCACCTTCCCATTCATGTCCCAAATACCCCCTGATACGCTGCTGTTAGTGGATGGAGCAGCCCCGGGAGCAGCATAAGTGGGGAGTTGGTATGAAAATTGCTTCCCCTTCCATCATTGGAAATGTTAGGCCGGATCCAACCCACTATCTATAACTTTTGTCCTTTTGAAAAAGAGCCTTTTTGTGATCATGTTTCCTGCCAGCCATTTCTCCTAATAGAAACTTAGTACTAACTTTCTAAGCAGTACTAAGCAGTGGGGTACCACAGGGATCAGTACTCGGTCCAATGCTTTTTAACTTGTTTATTAATGATTTGGAGTTGGGAGTAAGCAGTGAGGTGGCTAAATTTGCAGATGACACGAAGTTGTTCAGGGTGGTGAGAACCAGAGGAGGATTGTGAGGCACTCCAAAGGGATCTGTCGAGGATGGGTGACTGGGTGTCAAAGTGGCAAATGGGGTTCAATGTGGCCAAGGGCAAAGGGATGCACATTGGAGCCAAAAATCCTAAATATAAATACACATCGATGGGGTCCGAACTGGCAGAGACTGACCCAAGAGAGAGATCTTGGAGTCGTAGTAGATAACTCGCTGAAAATGTCGAGACAGTGTGCGGCTGCAATAAAAACGTCCAAACGCTGGGATTAGGAAGGGAATTGAAAACAAATCCGATATTGAAGGAAATTAAAGTGCTAAATCAATGGCAAAAAGACATCTCAAAGTTAGTTTGGGCAGGAAGAAAACCAAGAATTAAAATGAAAATTCTTTGTGATGCTAAAGAAAGGAGGATTTCAATTGCCGAACTTCAGACTGTACTATGAAGCGATCTGCTTTACTTGGATAGAGCAGTGGATAAATTTGGACAATAAAAAGCTTTTAGCATTGGAAGGACATGATTGTAGATTTGGCTGGCATGCCTATCTATGGTACGAAAGACAAAAGCGGATAAATTTTTCAGGCATCACTTTATAAGAAGATCACTGTACGGGACTTGGTTGAGATATAAATTTTTTTCTATGAAGCAAGACCACTTTGGATTGTACCTGCAGAAGTAATCACACCATATTCGAGACATAAAGGCGAAGATTGGTTGCCGTATAAAGACATTTTGAAAAAAGAAGGAAAAGACTTTGTGATGAGAAAGAGAGAGGAGCTAGACTTTGAGTATGACTGGTTAAATTATGCACAAATGGTTGACTTATTCAGAATTGATTTAAAAAGATATGGTTTTAGAGAGGAAAAAAATGAAATTGAGGGAGTGTGGGAGGCAAAAGGAAAGAAAATGATATCAAATTTATATAAAGTCCTGTTAAAATGGTTTACTGAAGATGAGTCAGTTAAAGAGCAAATGCTTAAATG
>NW_015169176.1:1495729-1500153 GCF_001447785.1 Gekko japonicus
CACTCAAAGAGTGATTAACACTTGGAATTCACTGCCACAGGAGGTGGTGGCGGCTACAAGCATGAAAGGCTTCAAGAGGGAATTAGATAAACATATGGAGCAGAAGTCCATCAGTGGCTATTAGGCACAAGGTATATATAGGAACTCTCAGTCTGGGGCAAGTGATGTTCTGTATTCTTGGTGCTGGGGGGGCAACAGTGGGAGGGCTTCTAGTGTCCTGGCCCCACTGCTGGACCTCCTGATGGCACCTGGTATTTTTGGCCACTGTGTGACAGAGTGTTGGACTACATGGGCCATTGGCCTGATCCAACATTGGCTTCTCTTATGGTCTTATGTAAACTTTACATCCCATTTTAATATGCAGTTGGACTAGGAATGGAGAAAAACAGGTCTCCTACCAATAGGAGACAGACAGATCTTTAAAGCCCCCAGACATTAAAACTGAAAAAAAACCTTTCGTCCTGAAACGTAGTTCTTTAAGTGATACTTGTTTTAAAGAACAGCCTCAAATGCTTGAACTCTGTGTGAGTCATTATGATTCCTAACTATAAATCTTTGACCTCTAGTTTTTTCCACGAGGCATGGAATGTCGAGGCCCAGTGAATGAGTGTGATATTCCAGAGATCTGCACTGGAGACTCTGGCCAGGTAATTACATTATTCTAATGTGTTCCCAATTTTGTACAATAGTACAGACCTTTTCTGCTGCAACCCACAATTTAAAAGATGGCTCTAGATAAGGAGGGGGAAAGATTAAAGCCCTTTTTTTCCAGTACTGTAATGCCTAAAATCTCCTTTCCTGCTTGATATACAAAAACTAGCAAGTGCAGTTCATGTGATATTGTACACAGTTTTGCTCTTCTAGAGAATTAAAAATTGCTGTCGTCCTATCTATTGCCTTTTCCCCTTTGTCCATGGATATTAAGTTAGCAGCTACATAGGCATCGGGGGATAACCCCTGATCATGCATCCAGAACGTCTGTTTGGACATTTAGTGTTAGGACCTTGGCAGAGAATACAGTGACAGCAAGTGGGGTAGAGGAGGATTGGGATGGAGAGCAAGGAAAAGGGTGGAAGTGATTGGAGTGGGGGGAGGGGTCAGTGACCCGGAGGAGGAAGGAGAAGGCAACAGGAACTTGGGGGAAGGAATGAGATTTCCTTCCCTGACAAGTTCTTGTATTTTGCCCTCTTGTCTAACCTATTAATCAATTAGGTATTATGAGATAACATTAGCATTTCTTCTGCCTTACTTTCTTGGTGTTATCCTCTTTTGTCTGTCTATGCCAAGTGTATTCAAGATGCTTATTGACCCCTAATTCAAAACACTGCAGATAAACTTATCTTTTTCTTTCAGTGCCCACCAAATCTTCATAAGCAAGATGGATTTCCTTGCGATTCAAGTCAGGTATGAAAGTCTGTAAAACATTCCTCGCTTAATACTGAACGCATGTTGTAGTATTATCCAGTGATAATATTCACTGGACACAGTTGCACACATACCTGTTCCTTCAAATTGTTCCTCATAATCTAGAAATTGTTCCTCATAATACGGTCTGGGCCATTTGCAGCCTGATGATACTGAGTATGTTAAGTGTTGTAGCCTGCACCAGCTGAAGCGGGGTTAGCAATGCATCAGTTTATAGCAGTTTAAAATGCATGGTATACCCATGCAAACTGTTGCCTGCCCCACATATAATCGCCTATAAGATTTCAGTTTGCTCTCTTCCTAAGGGAAAGCTCATTTGAATGTCTTACTTTGTGGGAAACAATGCAAAAGAATGTCATTCCCTTTAAGGATCACACCTGTGTAGAAAAAAATGTTTATCTTTTGTAAGGTCAGCTCTTTTATTTCAATGTCTGGCTTTTATTTCAATGCCTGCTCCGATAGATTTGAATTTTAATTGGTTTATTTATATGGAATTTTAACTGTTTATATATTGTACGCACTTTGTGCCTGTGTAAGCCGCCCTCAGCCCGTTTGCAGGGAGGGTGGGGTATAAATATAATGAAAGAAAGAAAGCAAAATGTACAATTATATTTACTGGGTTGTTTTTAATTTAGGGACGTTGCTACAGTGGAGAGTGCAAATCAAGAGATAATCAATGCAAATACATTTGGGGAACAAGTATGTTGATTTAAGTATGCTTTATTCCTATGTATCTCTTTCTTATTTGTATTACTAGCTTTGCAGTCAGTAATGTTTTCAGGTGAAATTTTAATGTCCAGGAGTTGAAAGATATGGATGTTAAGGGGAAAAAATACATATATGTGAGTCGGTTTCTAGCTTGATTTAGCATTTGGCCGTGGGACAGATGGTGGATAAAGCCTGTGATTGGAGACTGATCTATGTGTAATCTTTCACAGAATCTTCCAAATGTATTTAAAGTCAGTAATTGAAAAATATTTGATCTGCATCTATGTTTACTTTTTTGTAATTGGATATGTGTTCATATAAATTTCCACAAAAGACCACCTTTGGGGGCAGTTGAAGGTATTCTGCTGCTCCCAGGACAGCAGCAGCTGGGAGCAATCCAGCCCAAGCAACACTGGCTTTCCTTGACATTTGAGTCACAGTAAACAGAAGCCTGATCCCCCCCCCCTTCATGTGCATAAGCAATAGCCTCTTTTCCTTAGCAAAAACAAAGTATATCATTTTAAGGGAACTATTGCTTCCCCTTAAAATAACACTTCTGCACAAGAGAGAGTAGAAGCGCCATTAATACCCTGTTTCACTTCAGGAGTCTGTGTCTGAGCATCAGAGTCTGGGAAGTAATCATTGCTCTCCCTCTTGCAGTACCAGTGGTTGGGGGAAAACAGCCCCAGCAGACTGGCAGCATCAGAAGGTTTTAACTCAAGCCCAACCAGTACTGGTGTGACTTCATAGAACAGGCCCTGGCTTTAACAGCAGCTCTATTAAATCACAGTACTAAGGAGTGGTGGTAGTGGTGGTGTATGTACTTTATTGTTACACTATTGTATGTGATAAAATAAAAAGTTATAAAAATATATGGACCCATTGTGAGATAACTGATTCCAGATTCATTTTATCAAAAGTATCCTGGACTGGTAAGTACAATTGCAGAACAGTTATCAGTTTTTCTGAGCCTCCTGATCCAGTATTTGAGAATACTGATTTCACTATGCTGTACAGTACACTAGGGGGCATTGCAACAATCTTCAACCCATTTAGAATCCTTCCTGTTCTTAAGATCTCCCAAGATCAATTTTTTCAGCTCCCAAGAAAATAGATAATCTTTTATTTTTGAATGCCACTTTCTGTTGCATTTTATTATAAAAGGGCTCCAAACTCATTCTTTGACCTCATGAATGCATGTTAATAGCAGATGTGTACTTATGCAAGAGATGGAATTAGAAGTGTTTAAAAATGTCTGAAGTGGTTCTACAATCAAGTTTTTCTGTTAAGTTAGCAAATAACATTAGTCATCACAAATGTTGTAGATACGTAGTACCTTGTTTAATTGAAAAGGGCATTTTCGTAATGTCTGGGCAAAGATACTTTCCGGCATATGAAACAGAAATAAGCTCAGAAAACTTCTGGTCATCCAAGTAAATTGGAGAAAGGGTCAACATACACCATTTTAAATGGATGCTTGGGGTATGAATTGGAACAGACGGGACTTGCTAGAGAAGAGTTCCAGAAATATGATTGCTTACTGTGACTCAAACGCAATCTGATTTTAACAAGTCAGGATCTCTCACGGTTCTTTTCTGCCCCTTCCATCTTATATCTTGGAATAAAATTTCCTAAGTACTGCCTCTGATAGAAAATGCATGTGTATACACAGTAGTGTATGCGGTGGCTCAAGTGGTTAAGATGCTGAACTGCAGGCTGTAGAAGGTCAGTAGTTCAGCAGTTCGAGACCCGGGTGCCGCATGATGGAGTGAGCTCCCGTCTCTAGTTCCAGCTCCTGCCAACCTAGCAGTTCGAAAGCAAGAAATTGCAAGTAGATAAATAGGGACCACTTCGGTGGGAAGGTAACAGCGTTCCATGCGCCTTGGTGTTTAGTCATGCCGGCCACATGACCACGGAAACGTCTTCGGACAGCGCTGGCCCTTCAGCTTTGAAACGGAGATGAGCACCGCAACCCTAGAGTCGGACTCGACTGGCTTTCGAGCAAGGGAACCTTTACCTTTTATACACAGTAGTAAACCAGAGCCTGTTCCAGATTCCTGATGAACACGCAAAGGATGTTAACTTGAAAATTTTTAGTCTGAGAATTAGCACTCCTGAATAGCGACAATTCATATTATTTGGAATAGATTCTAATAAGAGAAGACTTCGCCTGACTGATTCTGTTAGTAGAAATTAACATTCTCATTTACTTCACTAGAGGCTTCAGGGTCTCATAAACACTGTTATGAGAAGCTTAACACAGAAGGTACTGTAAAAGGAAACTGTGGAAA
>NW_015169176.1:1505128-1510385 GCF_001447785.1 Gekko japonicus
GAAACCTGAAGTCAGAGGGGCAGATATTGGTATGTTGATGGTTGGCTGGAAAGGAAATAGGGTTGCCACTTCCGGGTTGGGAAATTCCTGGAGATTTGAGGGGTGGAGCCTGGAGAGGGTGGGGTTTGAGGAGGAGTGGGACCTCAGACAGGTACAATGCCATAGACTCTACCTGCCAAACCAGCCTTTTCCTCCTGGGGAACCATTATTGCCAATTTCCAGTTGAGGGTTACTCAGAATTACAACTGCTCTTCAGATGGCAGAGATCGGTTCCCTTGGAGAAAACAGTAAACTCTGTGTCATTATAGTCTGCTGAGTTCGCCACAGCAAATTGACGCTGAGTGCCCAAGGCCAGGACACCCCCCCAGCGCCTCTTTCACATTATTGCCAATTTCCAGTTGAGGGTTACTCAGAATTACAACTGCTCTTCAGATGGCAGAGATCGGTTCCCTTGGAGAAAACAGTAAACTCTGTGTCATTATAGTCTGCTGAGTTCGCCACAGCAAATTGACGCTGAGTGCCCAAGGCCAGGACACCCACCCAGAGCCTCTTTCTAGATCTTGTTGTATTTATTTCCACAACAGGCCTTATTCCTAGTAATGTATATAATTTTAGTGCCTGTCTCTCAGAGTGGATTGCATACCCTTTGTGGCATGTCAATTATGGTAACAGGAGCTTTGAAACTTCTTGCAGTGGTTCTCATGTACGTTTAGATGACGATACAGACTTAGGATATGTGGAAGATGGAGCTCCATGTGGTCCTTATATGATGTGCATGGACAGAAAGTGCCTATCTATTCAGTCCCTGAACATAAGCAGTTGCCCTGTTGGTATTAATGGTAAAGTTTGTTCAGCACATGGGGTAAGTCCCAGTTAATATATTTCTGTATTTATACTTGAAAGAGAAAATGGTTTGGATTCAGTGCACCATTTCTGCAGGCACAGGGACTTCTGCCCATGGAGTGCAACTTTATGGGAGGGGCCATAGCTGAGAGGTAGAGAAACTGCTTGGCATGCAGAAAGTCCCAGGTTCAATCCCTGGCATCTCCAGTTAAAAGGGCCAGGTCAAGGTGATGTGAAAGATATCTACCTGAGACCTTGGAGAGCCATTGCCAGTCTGAGTAGACATACTGACCTAGATGGACCAAAGGTCTGATTCAGTATAAGGCAGCTTCATGCGTTCATGTTCATCTCCCCCTGCCTAGTAGCCTGCCCCCCAAATCTGTACTGGGGGTCCCCCCTCTGCCCCGGGAGCAAGATTTCAAGAGGTGTCTTGGGCTGCTGCAGGAGGGAGGAAATCCGAAAATTCCACTTTGTGAGTGGAAGACCTTTGTGCCCACGGAAACACTGTGCTGGATCTAACCAATAGTGCTGTAATGTTTCTCTTCACTGGTCCGTGTGCCACTTATAATGGATGCAATTTGGTCAAGGAATAGAATTTCTCTCTGTCTTCCTCCTTCTCATCATTTGTGTTTGTCTTCAGACATGTGCAGACTGTGTTGTGTTGTTATTTTTCTTGTTTTTAATAAGACATTACATGGCTTTGGAGGGGGGATTCTACTGTGGACTGATGCCACTACCTACATCTTTTCTCTGCCTTTGAAATTACCTGTGAAAGTGCAGGATTTGATAGATAATAACTTTTCCTGTTTCTTGTCATTTTCTATGAACCTGCTGTGTTGAATCCTACTGGCCTTTTCACTCTGTCTCATCCAGTTCCCTTCCCTATTACCGCATGATTTTTGTCAATGCAGGTCACTTGATCTCCAGCATAGACTTTTTGGTTGTCAAAGGGAATTCTCTTCTCCCTTTTTTACCAGTAGGAAAGCTGGTTGGATCCAACCCAATGACTGACTCTTAATTCAAAGTTACTTCTGAGTTTACTCTTCCTGATGAGATGAAACTTTGTACCCTCCCTCTTGCCCATTTCTTGAGCTTGATGGAGGAAATATCTTTTTGATATACACACACATGCATGTGAAGTGGCTCCCTAGTCAGCATGCAGGAATTGCAAAAAATGCTGGTGAAGCCATGCGTGCATTTTAAAGGTATGTTTTCTTCTGATAGAGGTTAACCTCCATTTTGGGAAAAACTGTACGAATCACCTCTCATCCAAGATGTCTACGTATCAGGATGAAATTCCATTGCTTTCTTGTGTTTGTTATAGCATGCCCCAGTCAAGTAATTTACATATCAGTGTGAGTGCTCTGGAGCACCCCTCTGTACAGAGAACTCCTGTTTTGAATGATGTCCAGACTCAGTCATATGCTGGAAAGAATGCAAGTGTATAGCGGGTGCCCTTCTGTGCACGAAAATATGCATACGCACATCTGAGAGCATCTAGTTGTTGGTTTCAAAATATAAATGTGTGTTCTCCTTCAGTGGGGAAAGTCATCCAAACTGGTTAGGTCACGCCTCCTCTCGCTCCAGGCAGGGGTATGCAAATGTGTGTAGACAGTATTGGCTCACCAGTTTTAGTAGCCCTGCCACTCCAGCAGGACGCTTGAGCCTAGTTCCACTTTCTTAGAGACTCTTCCCTTATTGGTAGGGAAAATGGAAAGCCTTGAAGAAAGGCCCCATTGCCAGTCTTAAAAAGAAAAAAAGAGACCGTTAAGACAAGCCTCACCTGCTTTTGAGGTTCCAGGCACCAGAGACTGGCCAGTGGCAGATACCCCATAGCGACACAAGCCACTGTCTGTGCTGGCAGTGGCAGACCCAAAGCTTTGGGTTGTTCCACAGCCAGCCCACACCCAAAGTTTCAAAAAGTTCAAGGGGTCCAATTCTATGGGCCCCAGAAGGAGGTGCTCCCATCTTCCATTGTTTCCAGTGGAGGGGGAAATGCCTTGTGGGCTGCCTGCGCTGCCTGTTACAATTTTGTGTGCCAGCACCCCATAGTGCAGCTTAGAGGGAACTATGCTTGTTATGGAAGACAGAAAGGCCTTGAGGAAGGGCCCCACTGTTGGTCTTGGAAAGAATGGGGAGAGCTGAGACATGCCTCTCCTGCCTAAGGCTTCAGGCATTGAAGACTGGTAAACAGTGGATGCATCTGCAGCATCATGGGCCACTGTCTGTGCTGGCAGACCGGAGGCTTTGGGTCACTCTCCAGTTGGCCTCTGACTGCACTGGAAAATCCCAGCAGAGCTCTACTGGGTCCAGAGAACCATGAGGAGATTGTAGTGGGTGGCCCACCTCATAAGACTCGGAGTCTTCCGGGCCTACAGTCTGTGAGAGGACTGGAGATGGTGAGACCCCCCCCCAAGATACATAGGGGCAGTGGGATAAGGACCTCCAACACGAACAAGGGGTTGACCCGAGCAGGGGTGGCACAGCAGTTCCCCCTCCTCCAAGCCTCTGAGGCGTTTCCCAGTGGGTTTGACAGTTCAGGAAAATGTCAGTAGGGTGGCTGCTTCCAGGAGTCCAAAATCCTGTTTGATTGGGCAGAGAAAAATTTGGTAGGCCTGAAAGCAGGAAACCTGTACAGTCTTACAAATCTCCAAGCCAACTGGCTGAGCAGGAAGGATTTAGATCCAGGAGAACGGAGTCTAAACAAAAAGATCTTCTGCCAAAACCACACATTTTTTTTAATCTCTATCTTGGATATTGTTACAGCTTTAAGCAACAGTCAAGTTGCCAGGTTTCTAGCCAGTTTCTATGATCCCAGGGCAGAGGGCGAGGACACACACACTTGCCGTTGACCCAGTGGTCTGCCGTACGCCTTCCCTTCAACCACACTGATCAGCTGAGGCCTGAACAAAGTGTCAAAGGAGGCGATGGGGCTGATTTTCATAATTCCCTTCTGGTACAGAAGTTTTTGGGTCTCAGAACTAGTGAAAACGTCCGTATCTCCACTGTGGCGATCACCAAGCAGATGGGTTCTCCTTGTACAAGAATCAGTTCACCACCCAGACCCTATTTGACTCCAGCTGCCAGCTTAGAGCGAGCGGATTTAGAAGGATTGGGCCTTCCAAGTTAAGTAGTTCACATCATGGTACAGTCCAGAAAACCTGTCGTCGCTATAATTATACGTTGCTGACATTCAAAAGTGGACCAGTACCAAAAAGCTGGATCCACTGAAACCTACTTACAAAGACATCATTCCCTTTCTGCGCGAAGGTTGGAATCAGGTTCTAAGACTGGATACCTTAAAAGACAGGTTGTAGCACTGGCTGCTATGTGGGACCACATAATTTTTCTTGTAGGCATATTTGCCTTGTAGCACTGGCTGCTATGTGGGACCACGTAATTTTTCTTGTAGGCATATTTGGCTTTTCCTCAAAGGAACCATAAAGTTGGCACCTCCCATTAGCCATAGGTTGCCTGCTTGGGAACCTTTCTAAAATGTTACAGGACTTGAGCAAACCTTCATTTGATCCTTTCAAATCATCAGAATCTAAAGTTTCCTTCTTGGAAGATAAATCGTCAGAATCTTAAGTTTCCTTCTTGGAAGATGTCCTTTTTCTTACGGAGAATTAGGGGCTTTATTGGCCAGGAAGGAATCTCTCCTTAATATATTTGAGTTTTTGTGTTCCTCTTGCCTCAATGTTCCACACGCCACCACAGCCTTTCACTCCGTGGCCTGTCACTCAGACACTGTACCAATGGCTGCTGTCCTGCCTACCCACCCACAGAGGCAGCCGGCACCGTCTTGCCTCAGTGTGCTCAGAGCCAATGGAGGGGGCGGACGGGACTCTCCACGGGGCTGGCTGGGCTGTCCTTCCCTCCCCCTCATGCCACTTGCCAACAGCCTCAAAAGGCACCTCTTGGAAAGCCACCGCGTGAGAAGCTCGCGCCCCTGTCCAGCCCTTTACTTTCCCGCAGCTCCGCAACTCCAACCATGCCACAACAGGCTGGCCGACGGCCTCTGGCTCAGCCCCATGTGGGGTGGAGAAAGTGTTCAGTCCTCCTGCTGATGCTCCCGGCTCAGTTCCACAGCCTCTAGGTAAGCCAGCTGCGCCTCTGAGGGCCCTTGGGAAAACTGCCTGTCCCCCCCCCCCGGAACTGCCGACCGCCCTTAAGATCCCACTTCCTCTCTCGCTGTCCCCAACGTGGCTGAGACCGCCAGCGCAGCGCCTGCCTGTCAACAACTGAGGCCACCCCCTCCCCTGCAGCACTTTCTGCCTGCCCACCCCAGCTCTGCTGAACATACATCCCGTCTTCCTCCAGCCCGAAGCAGCACTATGCCTCCCCAGCGCCTCGCCCATCTCTGCAACGCTTCTGCGGCTGCTCCCCCCCCCCCCGGCCAACGGCCCCTGTGGGG
>NW_015169176.1:1510590-1519802 GCF_001447785.1 Gekko japonicus
GGTACTCAGGAGGGATCCTTCCTTTGTGCCCTTATCGTGTTAACCAAGGGTTGGTACTACAGTCCTTTTGTCCTACACCATGTCATCCCAAAGAGAGAGTCTGACACAAACTAGAAGTGTGTAGGGCCCCATGTGTCTGCTTAAATAGGATGGTGCAGATTAAGCTAAAGGATTTTCTCTCTGTGTCTCGCAGCTCACAGCCTTTAGGTAAACAGGTCTCAAGCCATGTATCTGAAAGGCATATGAAGTGCAAGGCCTGATATCTCACCAGATCTGCAGAAACATCATCAACCTTTCCCACGTTTTCTGGTGGAAGAAATCTGTAGAGCTGCAACCTGGTCCACCTTTTATACCTGTGTGAGACACAGTAGGTGGGACCAGTTAAATCTGCGGAAGCGTCATCTGGTAGAAGGGTGTGCAGTGTAGTGGTGGAACAGAATACAAATAAAAATGAGGATCCCACCCAGGTTGTAGCTTGGGCATGTAGTTTGGGTTACTTTTCCCATTGAAGGAGAACGAAACATTGAGTCATCCACACCCCACCGCCAAAAAAAAATCTAGTCAGATGGAAAAATTTGTTACGGAGCTGGGCTATATTGAGACTGGAGAGTCAGCCTTGCTCTGAGCCAATACGAATTTGTATAGCCCTGCCTGGAGCGAGACAAGGTATGACCTAACAAGTTTAAATTATTTTGCCTCACTGAAGAGAAGAAACAATCAGGTAAGTTTCAGTGCTTCATTTTGTAAATAGCAGTCCTTATTCCATTTAGCCATTGTCATCTGTGAATTGAGTATACTTTTTTATTAACCCATGCTAACTACTTCTTTTAGGTATGCAGTAATGAAGCGACATGCATTTGTGATAATACCTGGGCAGGTATGGATTGTAGCATGCCTGATATGAGAAGAAAAGAAGACCCAGAACAACCAAATGGACCAAAGGGTTTGTGTGATTTCAGTTTATAAAATATTTGTATCATGTATAGTATTGGACAGGAGGGTTTGAAGCAAAGCACCTGAAAGCAAGAAGACTATACACTCTATGGGTTTGGGTTTCTGGACAGTAGTAAATATTGCTCCAGAGAACCGTCCTAGAAAACCATCAGCTTTTTCTTTCTTAGTTGTTTTCTTTTAATAACAAAAACATAGATGTGCTGTAGTACAACTAACATCTGCTGATAATGATACCCACAGTATGGCTAGTTAATCCTCCTAATGTAGTTGCTGGTTTCTCATGTGGATTTCTCTTAAACACAAATAAGAAATTATGGCTTTAGGGTTACTTTAACATATTTATTTATTTATTATTTGTATTTATACCCCACCTTGCCTGACAAGCAGAAGAATTTGAGGTTCTGGCCATTTTGTCCAACTGTGCTCAGGAGCAGTTCTCATTCATTTCATTGTAGGACTTCTTGAAAAAATTGTGCCAGTTTGGTGTAGTGGTTAAGTGTGCAGACTCTAATCTGGGAGAACCGGATTTGATTCCCCACTCCTCCACTTGCACCTGCTGATGTGACCCTGGGTCAGTCACAAGCTCCAGCACAGCTGTTCCTGAAAGAGCAGTTTGTGTCAGAGTTCTCTCAGCCCCACCCACCTCACAGGGTGTCTGTTGTGGGGAGGGGAAGGGAAAGGAGTTTGTAAGCCACTCTGAGACTCCAAGTGAAGGGCAGGGTATAAATCCAATCTCCTCTTCTTTTCCTCTCCAGTTTATTAGCTTGCATTTGTGAAGAAAACTCACAGTTCTGCAAAGCAGACTTTTGGTATTTTGGTAGATTTTTTTTAAAAAAACCATAACTGTTGCATATTTAATGGGCTTAAATATATAAAAAAAACACAGAGGCCACGTTGGTTCTTTGCCCTAGAATTGATGCTTTTGGGAAGTGTTTTTTCTCCTGTTTCCAAGTAGTCTTGTGGTGCACCTCCCAAAGTTTCCTGTCTTATCTTTCCTAAGCCTTTTGCTGTGAAGTTTTGGGAATAATTTCAGCAAAGCCTGGATGACTGCATTGTGGGTGGAAAAGTTTGGATTGTTCTGGTACTGCCCGTGTGGCAGCCACCAGCAGCAGCCATTTCCTCCCCCCACTTTTTAAAATTGGCAATTGAATGTTGTAGCAATATAACAATCTGTACATCAGGTGCTCTGAATTCCCAGCTTTTTTTCAAGCAGTTAGCCTTTAGCACATCTCATTACAGATACGCATTTCCTCTTGTGTCTCCACAATTAACAGGATTTTCTTAAAATGAAAGCTGAGAATTCAGAGAACCTGATACAGTAATCTGTCTGTTGTTATAACAATATAATGACATTCAGTTGCCAGTTTTAAAAAAACCTGAAAAAAAACCCTGGTTGTAGAGGGGGATGACCACTGCTGAGGGGCTTGGTCAGGAAACTACGGGGAAACTTGCCATATGGAAGCCCTGTTGCTCTTGTGTTGTAGGGGTGTGCAAAGACCTCCCCAGTATTTTTGGGGTTTAGGTATATAGAACCCAAAAATATTGGTACTTTCTGATATTCCTGAATCCCAATAATGGTATGGCATTGGGATTTGGGAATTTTTCAGATAACCCAAAATTTTTGGCTCCGTTATAGGGTATGATGAAGAATCGATCACTCGCCGAGTTTCACCACCGTCTTCTTCAAGTGTGGTGGCAGCGTGACTCATTAAGTGACCTCAGAAGGCATATGCCTTCTGAATTCGCTACCCAAGTCATGCCGCAGCAGGGCTTGGAGGAGTAGGCATTTAAAGAGACTATGGTCTCTTTAAATGCCTACTGCCTTCTCTGAACATGGCGGCAGAGGCATGACTCAGCATGTGAACTCAGAAGGCCTATGTCTTCTGAGTTCACTAGCTGAGTTGTGCCACTGTGATGGGGCTTGGCGGGGTAGGCATTTAAAGAGACAGCAATCTGTTTAAATGCCTTCTCGGCATAGCTGAATGCACCTGAATAAAAGCCAAAGAAAACTGGCTTTTTTCAGGGTCAGCTAAATCGGTAGCAGAATACAGATCTCTGATCTGCATTCAGCTTAAAAATACCCAAAAAATACCAGTAAGGTATTTTTTCAGGTATTTTCCCACTCTGATAAATCGAATGCATACAGCTACAACTGCAACAGGGAAACTATGCAAGCTGTTCCCCATGTGGAAAACACTAGAATCTGAAGCTAGTGATTTGGATCTGCCAGAGTGTTTAAGCAGATGGAAGAATTTCTGCCCACGGAACATGATTTTGTCACTTACCCCCTCCCCTTTTCCGGGGCAACATTTCAGGGGACATTTTGAGCTGTAGCAGAAGGTGAGGAAGTTGTGCTCCATGGATGGAAAACCTTTGCTCTGCACCAACACTTTGAGCATTCAAGCAAGTATCCCCAAGGGTCAAAACTACACATTAGGGTTTTTTAGCTAGTTGGGGCAGGAATTACATCAGAGCAAACCACACAGACAGATAATTGGAGTAAAAAACAGGCCACAGCTTTATTGATTACAGCACATGGGGCATTTGGTGCAGCATAGGGCATGGATCCAAGCAACGGGTGACCCGCTTGTCGGCTGATGAATCTCATCCCAGCCTGCGTGCTGGTGGATCCAGGAGTGGCAAGCAGGTGGTCCCAACTAAGGCACAAGCCTTGGTGTGGAACCATTGCCATCTGGGAGTGGAGCTGGACAACCATCCCTAAGCTAGGCCTGCTGCTAAATGGCTTGACCCCCCAAGACCCCTTACAGCAGATGGGGTATTTGGTGCAGCATAGGGCAGGGATCCAAGCAACGGGTGACCCGCTTGTCGGCTGATGAATCTCATCCCAGCCTGCATGCTGGTGGATCCAGGAGTGGCAAGCAGGTGGTCCCAACTAAGGCACAAGCCTTGGTGTGGAACCCTTGCCACCTGGGAGTGGAGCTGGGCAACCATCCCCAAGCTAGGCCTGCTGCTAAATGGCTTGACCCCCAAGACCCCTTAAGAAGGCCCCCACCAGGGGAGGTGGGCATGCAAGCGCAGCCTCCTCACAAATGGAGCCGGCCCAATGCCTAAAACCCCTGTACAGATCTATGGTGTAGCCTCATTTGGAATACTGTCTATAGTTTGGGTCACCATATCACAAAAGACATTGCAGAGCCTGGAAAAGTACAGAGGAGGCAACCAAGATGATTAGGGGGTTGGAGCCCTTTCCCTGTGAGGAAAGGCTGTAGAGTCTGGGACTTCTCAGTTTTGAGAAGAGATGTCTAAAAGAGCACATGATAGAGGTTTATAAAATTATACATGGGGTGGGGAGAGTTGACAAAATTTTTCTCCCTCTCCCAAAATACTAGACCTTGAGGGCATCCAGTGAAGCTGATGGGCAGTAGATTCAGGACGGACAAAAAGAAATACTACTTACATAGAGAGTGATTAAAATGTGGAATTTGCGCCAGAAGATGTAGCAATGGCCAGAGGAATAAACAGCTTTAAAAAGGGATTAGATAGATTCATGGAGGATAAGTCTATCAATGGCTACTAGCCATGGCAACTAAGAGAAACTTCTACATTCAGAGGCACTAAACCTCCGAATCTCAGAGCCAGAAGGCAACATCAGGGTAAGGTCTCAGCCTCTCTGCCGTGTTGTTGGCCCTCCAGAGGAACTGGTTGCCCACTGTGTGAGGCAGGATGCTGGACTAGATAGACTATTGGTCTGATCCAGCAGGGCTGTTCTTATGTGCCATAAAACTATGGTAATGAACAAATTAAGCAGAAAATAGCACAAGAAAACCACAACAAAGCTGATGCGTGCCCAGGCACCTCTCAGGCCCTGATGTCAGCCCAGCCCACCTGGAGGCCACTGAGACTGCTGTGGCCTGGCCAGACCATTCCATGGCAGAACATGTGGAGCCCTTCCTCCAGCGGGAGCCCCTGTCCTGTGGCCACAAAGTGGACACCAGTAAGTGGGTGGCTGTGAATTGGAACTGCACATGGAGTACTCCAAAGTTATGTAGTAACTTCCTATCAGGGCCACTTTGGCTCAGGAAAGTAGTGTAGAGGGAAAGGCAAGAGCCCCTCCCCCCCATGCCAGACTTTCGAGCAGAATTGGGCTCCTGGGGACTTCAGAAATTATGACTTTTCTGGCAGCTGCTGTGTGACTGCAGGGAAAATGAGTTGAATCCAGGGAATCCCAAGCCAACTTGCCCGAAAATGCAACATGTATTTTGGCCCTAAAATGTAGAAGCAAAAGGGCACATAGCAGTTTTTCTTTTGTGGACTAAAATCCATTTAGAAACTTGAAGGTTTAAATTTTTTGTTAGTGTTAATGCGTCCCTTTTTGTACATCTCTCACCTTCAACCCTCAGAATGTGGTGCCTCACTTTCGCTTCTGCCATAATCCAGAATTTGGAACGTTCCGACTATTATGTTGTTACCTGTAGCAGTTTTGTGGATATTATGCAATTATATATGAGCTGATATGAAAGTGAATTTAAGTATGGTGGGTATACTGCATGCATGGAGCTTCAGCTTGTACCATCAGACTAATGGAGTCATGGAGGAAAATGGCAATGCAAGTTATTAAAATAATTGTACAGTAATACCTCCTATAGTGCTGTAGGTACATTCTGCAAACCGATAGCTGTATGAAACAGCATTATAGGAGGTAATTACGGGACAATTCTAATGGAGAGGTGTTCGCAGCATCTTCATTTCTTATATACAGGTAACATGTGAGGGTCGACCAGAGGAGGCATCAGCCATCTGCCGATTGTTCCTATTAGGCTCCCATGCTGGAGTGACCCACCCAAGTAGCATCTCCATGTCACCTTCTGCAGTTCCTGTTTCTCTGCCTCACAGGTCTTTTAGAGACCTCTGATGTGGGTGGCCGACAGCTGGCCTGCCTGCAGCTGCACCACATCACTTCCTGGCCACCTCCCACCTACATTCAGAGGTCTTTAGGAACAGGAGCAGTAGGGCTAACTGATAACCACTGCATCAAGACTTCTTGGGAGCCTTCTCTGTTGTCTCTGCAGCCCCTGCTGAGGCCTTGTTTCTCAACTGTGTAGGTCTTTCATAGATCTCTGATGTGGATATGAGGTGGCTGCGTGACTTACAGTGGCACCACACAACTTTTTGGCCACCTCCCACCCATGTCAGAGGTCTATAGAGACCTGTGTGACTGAGGAACAAGGCCATAGGAGCTCTGGGGCCAGTGGAGAAGGCCTCCCAGAAGGAAACCTTCATTTGGATACTCCAATATTGGGAACTTAACAGAGGCAGCCCCACCTAACCAAGGTGAAGGGTGCTATAAGAAAACAGTGCTAAAGGAAGCAGCATTGTGCAAGGTTTTCCTGTATTAAAATTGTTACATGTTTAGTCAGAATTTCAAGTGGAGGAACGTTAGGGCTTGTTCCAAGCACTCAATCAGTTGTTTGGAGTGCTAAAGTCTCTTACAGATCGTGATAACAAAGGAACCCCCCAGTTTTCCCAGTGGTAAGTGGGACCTTTCACCTTCCTCAGTGGATGGTCTGTGGCATTCCTGAAAAACTCCAGGCTTTGTTTGGAAGAGGGACTTTACCAGTATTTCATTACTCAGGTTAAGTTAAGCCAAGGCTAGTCTCTCGTGATTCTCATAGATTTATTTTTAAAAACTTCTCAGAAAGAATGTAAAACAATTCTTTGGAACCCTCTGGTGAGCTGGGGTTAGCTTTAAAGGATGTGCAGAAGATTATAATGTGATCTTTGGAAACTCTTAGATTTTCGACAGCTTGTGGCAGGCTGGGGGGGGGATATAGCATAGATAGAACTTATGCAGTAGGATATACTGAGGGGAAATGGGACGATTGTGGCAGAAGTATGCAGTGTCAAACTGAGAGGAGCTTAAAGTCAGGATCCATAAGAAGAGGTATGTGTATTGTGTGTAGAAGAGAATAATTGTGTAGTCCATGTTTTGCATCATAGCTTCACTGTCACACTTCCCAGTGCTGAACAGTCTACTATGCAGTTAACATGCAGCCTTTTATTTTGGTCATGGGACCTCCTGAAACAAAACTGTATTGCTGTGGCTTATTTAAACTGTGCAACCAACCCCAGCAAGTCTACCAGATGGAAATAACAAATCCTGGTTTCTGTGTAAAAGCCAGTTTGCTTGCTCTTTATTTGCTCTCTGCCTTTGATCGGAAGTGTGTCCTCCAAAGGCTGCCATCTCTGCAGGTAGGCAACTACAAGACTTATGAAATTGGCTTGTGAATTCAGATGTCACAAGAGAAGCCACAGTCAGTACAAATGGCAGCCACAGGGTGATTCCACACTAGACCTTAAATCCTGGTTCAGTCCTGTCCCCGAACGTAACATTCTACACTACAATCGAGTTCACCCCTGTAATTATCTCAGGGTATTTTTTATTTCCACGTTACATTGATGTCATCCCGGTTTTGCCCCACACTTGTCCCGGGATAAACGGATGCTGCTATAACCAGGGATAAATGCAAGGTATTGTGTCCCGAGTTGAACTCTGATGGAACCAGGGGATGAGATCCAAGTGCAGAAAGGACCACAGTTTGCTATCCCCTTTTAGAGCAAACCAACAGACTCTTTGGACCATCTGGAATTAGATATCACAACCAGCTCTGACTGCATTAAACCATGGCTCCAAACCCATGGTTTATTTTGATATCTGGATCATGGAATAGCAATGGCCCATTATCTGGGGATCAAAAATTCTTGAGTCTGAAAAGAAATCATATTTCACCACACCACAGAGACATGCAGAATCAAACGTTCAAGCATTTTCCCCTAATGAATTTTTATATCTAATTAGGTAATAGATGCTATCTATGTTTTAAGCAAATAAAGTATTTTGAGCCAAAGAAACAAGTAACCAGTTTCAAACAATAAGGAGTATATTATGAGGGCACTTGAATAACTCCAGTTTTGCAAAACATCCTCTAAGACAGATCAAGATGGGTAGCCGTGTTAGTCTGTCTGTAGCAGTAGAGAAGAGCAAGAATCCAGGAGCACCTTAAAGACTAACAAAATTTGTGGCAGGGGAGGAGGTTCCATGAGTCACTGCTCACTTTTTCCTGTAAAACAATTATACTATGAATATTGTACTGAGACATGAAATATGAATACACGAATACAAATATATACAGATTTATTTAAAGTAGGTGATAAAGCAAATTCACTAAAACTTTGTTTTATGTACATAAAATACATTAATTAAAATTTTGCTTTATGCATCGAGTTGGATCCCAAAAACCTCTAGTCATGAAACTAGGCTTCCCTTTTTTCTCTTTCCTTCTGCAGTCTACCACCCCACCCCCAAAACCCCTGTAAGGTTTAGTGGATCCCCTTGAAAGGATTTAGATGCAGCATGGGGGGGGGGAGATCTCCCAAATGTCCTGACACTTCTCCAATGCTCTTTTTTAAATTTTGAAAACTTAACAGAAGCCAATCAAATATTTAAAGAAATATTGTTCCTGTGTGTCAAGAATTTAAATAATTTAGCAAATTTTCCAGTATATGAAACTGTATACAGTTTCTCATGATAAAACTGTGTTTTTGTTCTAGCATGTTAATGTAGAAATAGCTGATATTAATTTCTGTTCCTGTTGCGTTCTTGTTTTTCTTTGCAGACACTCTCTTCATCAATCACTTCTGCCTCTGCTATATTTCATCGTCTAAAATATCGCCATAAATTGTAGCAAGAATGTATCAAACACAATTTAATTTCAGACTATTAGAAAAAGCTGTTTGTCTTATTTCATAGCGGTGCTTCCCCATCTAAAAAAGCAACCATTTTAAAAATCTGCATATACAATAAAAAGAAATACAAAGCCAGAATATTTTATGAAAAATTAAAGCCATTTGTCTTTCCAAGAATATTGTGTATAAATCAAGTGCACAAATGTACCTCCTCTCACCCTCAAGAAACATAAAGTCAGTGAATTCATTCAAGAAAAGAATTTGTTCAAGTAAAGACCAAGCCAGTGTGGTGTAGTGGTTAAGAGTGTTGGACTAGGGACCTGGTAAGCATAGGTCTGAATCCCCATTCTGCCGTGGCAGCAGTCTGTGGGTGACCTTGGGCCATCCTTACACACAGCCTAACCTAACTCTCAAAGTGTTGTTGTGAGGATAAAGTGGAGGAGAGAAGAACTGTATAAGCTACTTTGGGTCCCCATTGAGGAGAAAGGCATGGTGTAAATAGAGTAAATAAATCACAGATAATCAATAAAACGAAACGTATTACGGAGGGAAAG
>NW_015169176.1:1519913-1619984 GCF_001447785.1 Gekko japonicus
GTCACATGTTTTCCCCCCCCCCCCATCTTGTCTGACTTTTCAAAACAGTTTGGCATGTGGCTTTGAGGCCTTCTATTTGAAAAGGCAGGTCTTAAGATCCAAAGAAAACGCAGAGTAATCATATACTTCTTTGAATTCTGCCCGCAGTTCTTCAAGCTGTGCCTTTACAGTAGGCAGTAGCTGAAGGAGGATTGCAGTTTTGTGTCGTAGATTGTACACTGCAGTCCTGTATACAGCTATTGAAGTCTAAGCTCAGTAAAGTCAGTAGACTTAGACTAAAATGACTTTGCAAAGGACTGTACTGTCAGTATCCTGAAGGACAGCTGTTTCTGGGTAGATGTTAGAAAAAGTTAGGCTTCAGTTGCACCAGATTCTGAGAGGCTATTAAGCAGCCTATTTGCCTTCACTATCCTGGTAGCTTTCTTGAGCTATCCCTTGGAAGTGCCTGCTCCCTGGAGTGACATCACTGCGTTTCAGGGTTTCTGGTTTGAAATGTTAGGTTGGAAGGCAAAGTTACTATAATTTGGGTTTTTAAATTTTGTTTTTAAAATTTCTAAACCTTCTGTTTATAGTGTTCATTTAAGTTTGTTTATTAAAACATTTATACCCTGCCTTTTCTTTGGGGCTCAAGGCATCTTACAAATCCAGATTTAAAACATACAAAGTACAGTAAAAACCCCAACAGCCCCCACCAAATATCCTATTAAAAGCCCTAGCAAATAAAGTGGGCTTTCACCAGCTCCTAAAAACAGGCCCCGCCCCCTTTCTTAGGGAGGCTATTTCATAGGCTGGGAACTGGGACAGAAACAGAAGGGGCTCTGCTCAGTAACAGGTAGGCTGAGTTTCCTTGCTGTTCTCCGCAAACATTAACAGGAGACCTACATGTAGTGGAAGTTGCTTTTATCATGCTAACCCTTAAAGAAAGCCTCAGTCATGAAGCTTGTATTTACAATTAAAGCTGTAACTGTTCCTGGTACATCAAATGAAAAAAAGTCAGTTAACACACTACACATTTTGCATTTCTCACAGTCACAGAGTAATGGCATTATTAATTTTATTTATTTGTTTTTCAAATTTATATCCCGTCTCTCCCCACAGCAAATGCAGCTCGAGACAGCTAACAACAATATAGAATAACATGATTTCAGTAAGTTAAATATCATATAACTACTAACATCAGTAAGTTAAATATCATATAACTACTACTAACATAATATAAAACCAATATAAGTAAATGACAGTAAAATCGGTATAAAAGTCTAAAAATGTCAGTATCAAAAACTGATAAAAGTCTAAAAATATCAGTATCAAAAACTAAAAGCCAGAAGAGCTGAAAATTAGAGTGGAGAAATAACCAGAGCTGAGCAGAGACTGGCTGATATAAACACAATCAAATGAAAGCCTGTTGAAAAAGTTCAGTTTTACATGCCCTGCGGAACCTAACTAGGTCCCAGAGGGCACGAGTCTCCTTTGACAAGGCATTTCACAAATACTGGGTGACCACAGAAAAAACCCTGGCCCTAGTGGTAGAGAGCCAAGCTAATCAAAGGCTAGATACCACGAGATGTTGAATGCGAGTTGTCAAACTCAGCAACATGGAGTCATACTGGGAGAGAAGTTAAGATGGTCCCAGACCATTTAGGGCTTTAAAGGTGAGAACCAATACCTTGAGTTTGATCAGGAACTAATTTGAAGCCAGTACAGCTGCTGCAGTGGCTTACAGGTTAAGATCTGTAGTTCAGCAGTTCGAGACCCAAATGCTGCATGACGGAGTGAGCACCTGTCTCTGGCCCCAGGTCCTGCCAACCTAGCAATTCGAAAGCCAATTGCAAGTAGGTAAATAGGTACCACTTTGGCGGGAAGGTAACAGTGTTCCGTGCGCTTCAGCATTTAGTCATGCTGGCCACATGACCACGGAAATGTCTTCGGACAGCACTGGCTCTTTGGCTTGGAAACAGAGATGAGCACCGCCCCCTAGATTCGACTGCCTTTCGAGTAAGGGAAACCTTTACTTACAGCTGCTTCAAGATAGGTTGGATGTGCATAGACCAGGGTGTACTGGTCAAAAGTCTGGCAGTCATGTTCTGGATAAATTGCAGTTTCTGAATCATCTTCACAGGCAGCCCTGTGTAGAGTGAGTTGCGGTGGTCCAGTCTGGAGGTGACCATGGCATGAATCACCATGTCCAGGTCCAGCTGAGACAAATAGTAGGCCAGCTGGCTTGCTTGGTGAAGAAGGAAGAATGCAGACCTTGCCACCTTGAACACCTGTGCGTCCAGTGATAGCGAAGCATCAAGCCCAGACCCCCAACACAGAGGTCCCATAGAAATGGTTGCCTTAAGTAAAAGAAATTCTGAGAGGAATTTATCCATCCTGTGTGAAAAAGACAAATAACTTTAGTTTAAAAACTGTTGCTTTTCTAAGTGTACTTTTCATATTAACAACCATAAATTAGAACAACAAAACCCCAAGGTTTTTCATTCCAATTATATTAGAGCTGCCTTCTGTTACCATTAGCCCTCCAGTGGTGGAACATACCTCTTCCACAGGAAGCAGGCTCTGTGCATTGGGGGAGAGCTCCCCCATTAGTTGAACAGAACCCTTGGATCCGACCTGATTAAATCAGCTTATGGACGTTTTAGTTGCTGTATTTGACTTCGCTGTACCTCTAGCTGTGAATTATAATTACTTTAGATGAATATTCTTTTTTGAAAATGTCATGGTCTGCTTTCTTTTTTGCTACTGAAAAAAAATCATAGTGGGGGAAAATTACAGTTTAATAGAGTAAAAGCTCATTGTGCCAGTTTACAGTTTAATAGAGTAAAAGCTCATTGTTGGAAGGAATGCCAGGTTTTAATATTTAAAATAACACCACCATCAAAAGAAGTTTTCCAATAGGGCATGTTGAAATTCCATCAGTATTGTGAATGATCTAGATTTAAAAGATGACTGCGTTGATGTGACTTTGGAATGAATACAGTGTACTTCAGTTGCTTCTGTTCTTTTCTTCTCAGAGACGGTCATAAAGAATACACCCTGAAGTACAAACCCAGTATTTAGAAACTGAAAGGAAGATCCATGTTTAAGTTTCTTTGGTGCAGGGGATAAGAAACATAAGCAGAGCCCTGCTGAATCAGACCAGTGATCCGTAAAGTCCAGGAGCATGGACTGTATCTGGTACTAACATCCTTTTTCACACAGTGACCAACCAATGGCCTTGGAGGGCCAACTAAAGGGCAAGAGAGGCCAAGGCCTTCCCCCAGTGCTACCTACTAGGACTGGCATTCAGAAGTTTACTGCCTCTAGAAGTTAGATCCAGTTGGTCAGCCATGTTGGTCTGAAGTAGTAGAGCAAATTTAGAGTCCAGTGGCACCTTTAAGACCAACAGAGGTTTATTCAAGGTATGAGCTTGTGTGGGCATGCACACTTTTTCAAACACATTGGAAGGGTCAAACATATATCTTTGTGCTTGAGAATGTCCATAAGTGGAAAAACACGCTATGGTGTTGTGGAGGTTGCCAGTCCCAGTTTTGGGGAAACTGGACAGGCTCAAGAGGGCAACAGTGGGAATGAACAGCACACAGAGCAGTAAGTAGGCAGGTTTTAGAAGGGTGGCAGTACTAGTCTGCCATGGCAAAAAACAATGAAGACTCTTACAACACCTTAAAGATCAGTGAATTGATTTAACTTGAGCTTTCATGGGCTGTATGAAGGCCTTGGTGCATCAGCAACAGTAGTTTCACCCTTGAGGCCAGTTCCTGCTTGCCCCAGCCAAGTTGTTGGTTATCAAGTAGCATAGCTAGAATTACATGTAGTCCACTCATACTGTATATAGGGCATGTACTTGTAGGATGCTGTAGGAACAGCCCTGTTGCCTAGCAGAAGCCTCCACTCCCTTCTTGAAAGTGGCAGGGATGCAGTTTCTGCAATACTGCAGAAGACAGTCCATGGCTTTCACAGCTACAGTCTGGCATTTCGATGTTTTAAGTTAATTATCACATCATACTTTTAAAAAACGCACTAAGTATTTGGATGCACTTTAGGTGATATTTCTGAAAGTTACAACAATTGTGCATGTTTTAGATCAAGATGTGTAGCCATGTTAGTCTGTCTAGAGCAGTAGAAAAGAGCAAGAGTCCAGTGGCACCTTAAAGACTAACAATATTTCTGGCAGGGTATGAGCTTTTGTGAGTCACTGCTCACTTCTTCAGATGGAAGAGCTGTATCTGAAGAAGTGAGATGGAAGAACTATCTGAAGAAGTGAGCAGAGACTCATGAAAGCTCATACCCTGCCACAAATTTTGTGCATGTCTTGTTTGATTGGCTGACTGTTCAGTGGTATATTTCTGACAGCACAAGTGTTTCACCTTTACCTTTACCTTTACTTTTAAAAAATGCACTAAGTATTTGGATGCACTTTAGGTGATATTTCTGAAAGTTACAACAATTGTGCATGTTTTAGATCAAGATGTGTAGCCATGTTAGTCTGTATAGAGCAGTAGAAAAGAGCAAGAGTCCAGTGGCAACTTAAAGACTAACAATATTTCTGGCAGGGTATGAGCTTTTGTGAGTCACTGCTCACTTCTTCAGATGGAAGAGCTGTATCTGAAGAAGTGAGATGGAAGAACTATCTGAAGAAGTGAGCAGAGACTCATGAAAGCTCATACCCTGCCACAAATTTTGTGCATGTCTTGTTTGATTGGCTGACTGTTCAGTGGTATATTTCTGACAGCACAAGTGTTTCATTACTTTTGAGGGTCCCAAACTAGGAGTGTGTTTAAAGTGTAAATAAATGTTACAAGGGTGGGAGAAATCAATTTTTAAATGGAATCTTGCACCAATCCACCCTTCTGTGGCATAACCGTGAATGGGAAGGCCTTGGCATGTGGATTGATAGAGCCTCTTCCCCTTCCCCAGCTGATCCTCAGTGATGCTCATAGCAGCCACTATTTTCAAAAGGGGGCCCATGCTCAGCTTTCATATACACACGCAGTCATCCCTCTCTCCTAGGACCGTGGCCCATCTAATTGGTACGCAGAGCACCAAGGGTGGTTGGATGTGTACGTGGGAGGTAAACACAGCCCCCCTGTTAAAAGTAACATGCTACAGCTGAAGGTCAGCCAGGGAACAGAAGGGAGGATATGGCGCATCTCTCCCACATGCAGCTGCACCCTGGCAAGGATGGCCCTGGCCTTGGTTTACAGAACATTGCACGTTCTCGTTTTCTCTCTCTCTCCCCCTCTCCCCCCCTCCCCCCTTCTTTCTCTGTCTCCGTAAGCTTTTAAACTGGTGTTTACAACACATTTACATTCAGGTAAATATAGTCTCTGTTAACTCCGTATTTCTAAAGCTGAACTGCGTGATCTGTACAGTGAATTATAAAAGTATTGAATCATTTTGAGGTGCCATTTAATTTTTCTTTTCAGAAATCTTCTGTGCACATAATAACTTTTTAAAAAAATCTTCCCTTTTCCCTCCACACAGTGAGCATGGCCACTAACAGGCTTATAGGTGCAGTGGCAGGGACCATTCTGGCTCTGGGGGTGATTTTTGGAGGCACAGGGTGGGGAATAGAGTAAGCATTTTTCTTAGTTTAAGAGTTTTATGTTTGGTGCCTAGTGTGTGAGGTAACTGTACGCATCTGAGCCCTTTGTGTACTATCCCATTAGCTTTGTGTTCTGTTGTGACTGTATTTGTCATGTGATTTGAATGTGTCTGTGTCATGTGATTTGCTCATGCAGTGTTTAACCCTCTCCTGTCTGGGACAATGTGGGGCATAAAACAATGTGTGTGAATTTTATACCATTGCAAATAATGCAATTCAATGTTTTATCTGTTTTTAGTTCTCTAAATTGTAAAAAGAATTTTTAAAATTATTATTGCGAAATGTTTTCCAACAGACAGCTTGGACTACTTCATATAATTTGGTTTATTGCCATTGATGGGGCATTCAGTGTAATAGTGGGGGGAAATATCCAAGCTGCACAATAAGAAAATAGCTTTCCTTAAGAACTACAGAATTTGTATAATTTTTATTTTAACATTTTTTTAACTTCAATTTTTCTAGGATTTTTAGTTCCCTTAGAGAATAGTTTTCTGTGTTGAATGAAAGATTTATGCTGTGGTCCACCCAGAGAAATCTGCACATGAAAACAGCTTTCCAAATACACAGCTAGTGTGTGTCCAGATATGCATCTGGATGTGTATCCTCATTGTCATCACACTCATGTGGGTCCTCTTGACCTGACAGGATGCATCGTCTGATAAGCATGAGGAATTCCCAACTAGAGCTGGACTCAGGGCTTAAATAGTGATATTTGGATTTATATAGCTTTGAGAATAACAGCTGGGAGTTTAGCTAGCACACCAGTGCAGTCCTAAACAGGGTCACGTGCTTTGTCAGTGGATTTAGAAGGGTGCAATTCTGTTTAGGATTGCATTGAGCTAACAGCTGGAATTTGAGTGGAGTTACATTTACACCCCTCCTGAATGCATTGATGTCAAGATTCAAGAGTGTAACTGTGTTCAGGAATGTACTGTAATTGGTATCTGTGCCATCCCTTTACAGACCTGGAGTGATCATGGGATAAAGAAATTACTAGAGGAATTACTCATATTGCAGACCTTGTTTTGATTGCCATTGAAGGTGTTTAGTTTTTTGGGGGGGGGGGTTACTTTTCTTTCCCTTTCTCTTCGTTCTGTTCTTTAACAATGGACTGATTTGAATAGGAGTTTGTTTATAGCATCAACAAATAGTTTGGCTATCAATCAGTTACCACAGTAATTTAAAAATGTGCCCAGATGTGTTATGGCAGACTGGATTATGTAAAAGTAAAAAGTGCCGGTGATACTGGACTGATCTGTTTGGAGCGTTACTTAGTTCATGTTGCCTTAGTGACAATACAGGTTTGTTTTATTGCCTCTTATGTTTACTAGAAATAACTATGCCCCAGGATTTTTCAGAATGTATATTCTTTACGTAATATGTAGTCTGTATCCCATTAAAGCTATTAGCCCATGTGGAACCAGGATTTGGGGTCTGTGCTGCTGCAGAAAAGTGCATACTTATTCAAAGTAGCAGCGATGTTCAAAGAGAATTTGTAACACAATTTCTTTATGAGGACCAACTAAAATGTAAAAAAGTAATCAAGTTTTTAAGTGTATCAGAACATCAGGCAAAATGTTAAGGAAAATAAAAGGTGGGTGGAGAGAGAGAGAAAATATTGCGCATAATAGTGTCTAAATTTTCACTTTATAATAATTTAAAATATAACAGAGGAAATTGGGTTAGGCTGTGCTTTGTGCAGATTTATCTCCTGCTTACAAACAAGCAATGACTGCTCTCTCTGAAAATACAGAAAGCGACAATTATTTTGGATCTGCCTCCAATGCTACTAGTAATGCATAGTCCTTTGTAAGGCAGAGTATCTTCATAGTAGCAAAGTGGGAGATGAATTTACATTAGGTAGAGGGTCAGATCAGATACTGTAATGTGGTTTGGGAGGTAGTCTGTGGATTGCCTCGTGGGAGAAATCCTGTCAGTTGGCAGAAAGCCGTCTTCCTCTAGTTCCAGGATTTCTCTCTCTCTGGATGGCTGGATTTCAGATGCCTCAGATGAGATCAAGTTGGTTAATCCTGTCTATCTGGATTTTTTAAACTCTTAAGAAGCTGCAGCGTTTGGAAATTATTTTCTTCCTTCACAAAAAAGTTGGTCCATCAGAGGTAATGGAACTCTTCATTTGCTGCCCTGAGCATGCATAGACAAGTACATCAGGTACTTTATATGTTCAAAGATAACATTGTTTCTCCTCTGTTAACTGCATATAAATCACTCTTGCTATGCTGGGGTTAGTATGGAATAGAAACTGCATCAGATAGAGGAGTTGCATTTTCCAGATGTTCCTCCTAAACAGCGTAACAACCTCACGTTTTCATCCCATTGGCTGTCCTCTTTGGGGGCTGCAGTGAGAGGTGCGAGAGCCTTCATGGGTGGAAATCCTTCCATGGCTGGAAACAGAGAAGGAAAGAAATAAAGTAAGGTATGGGCATTGGCCACTGCTTTAAACAGTGAAGCATTCTCCTTTCTCCCTTCACATGTAATCAGGAAAACCATATTTGACAGTGCTGACATCTGTTTGGTACACAAGGGCTGGGGCTACAGTGAATATGCCTCTCACATAATTCTGCATCGGTAAAGGTGGCAAATGTTTGCTGGTTGATGTTACAAACTCTTTAACCTATCCGTACTACTCATAAGTGATGAATTTTCTGCTGCAGCACACTCAGAAAATCCCTACAACATGAAGAAATGGTAAAACAAAAAGCATTTGCAGATAATTTTTCCTGTTTATCGTTGCAAAGAAAGCTAGGGACTGAGTGCTTTGATACAGGGCCAGATATTGTACCAAAAGTGGTCTAGTTATATACTGTTCCTTCCAGGAGTCTTGGATTGTGATACATCATGGAGTTGGTGGCCTTGGATTATGAATGTTGTCTTTAAAATGGAATACTGGTGTCATCCCTTAAATTACCATTACTTGCTTTCTCTTTCCCACTTTTTTTCTGATGCCCTTCTTTTTTGTTGGGTTTTCCAGGGAGTTCTCTCTGAAAGTATTCCAAACACATATAAATCTTGCAGATGTGTTTTCTAAAACATTCAGTTCTTTGTCAAAACAGAAGCATATACTTGGTGACATAAAGCTTGTTTAAGAAATATTTAAATGTTGCTATGTAAATTTAGATTAGTTTAAATTCGAATCGGAAGTTTCGGTGTATATTCTGGCAAGGAACTGGTTTGCTCATGCAAGCATGGTAGACAATCTCATTTCTTTTTAACTGTGCAAATGAAGAAATTCAGTGATAGTTGTTGCTTCTCAAACATTCAGTTAATCCTTTTTAGAAAATTAGACAAAATGCATAAAACAAACTTTAAAAAAAACCTTCATGTTTTGTCTTGCCAGAGTACAGTGAAGAGTGCTTTGTTGTTTGGAATGTTTCAGATTATTCAATCAAGCACTCTTCCCTCTCAATTTCTTCGAAATGGGGTATGACCCAGCCAAAGTAAAGCACATTTAATTCCCATTGTTTTAAAAGTAAGGGAAATTCCTCTCTCGCTGAAATCAGTGAGTGTGTTTGTTTTTTGACTGGAGCATATCCATGATGTTGGTTGCTAATGCAAGATAATAATAATCTCATTTAATCATAGTCTCCATTTCGACAAAATTCTGTGTACCTGCTAAGGAGCTTTCAGTCAGTGAAATAAATGGGAAAGCAAAGTATTATACATTTCACAAGTTCAACATTACTTTAAAATAGAGCTTTAGTTTAATTACTCAAAACAATTTCTCAGGCTGCTTTGATATTAAGTATAACCATTATTTTAATTTTAAATGAATTTCCCTCTTTTGTTGAGACAATCTAGAGAATATTTTCTTGTTTTAAAAGCAGGTGATATGGAGGTATAGCATCAAGAACAAAGCATAAAAGAATTAAACAATGAGCAAGGATTTTGTTTACTTTCTGTCTTTGTCTTCCTGTGTATTTTTAAAAATAACCATGGCCCTTTTAGTGATGCTGGTGTTAAAATAATTTTATAGCACTCTTATTTTTAATTGCTTGACTACATTTCCCATGATGTGAATGAATTAAGTGGTTGGTTCTTATGTCTTTCTTCCCATAATCCTTTGTCACAGGTCCTAGTGCCACCAATCTTATAATAGGTTCCATCGCTGGTGCCATCCTGGTAGCAGCTATTGTCCTTGGGGGGACAGGATGGGGCTTTAAGTAAGCAATGCCGCATGTCTTCTCTTCAGTGGCTATGGCATCTCTCTCTTCTGCTTACATCACTAAATTTTGAGTTCCTGCTACAAGACCTCTGGTAACGTTTCACTGAAATGATTCCATATTTAGTAAAGAGCCAAAACATACTGCTTAAAAAGTCCTCAAAATGTCACCAGGATGCAAAGCCATATAATAGTAAAATTATGGAAATTGAGCTGCTTACTTTCACTCTGGTCAAAAAGATATTTCTGTTTGTCGCAGTGTTTCCATAAACACTTCATAGGAAGGCTGAGTTATGATAAAAAAAATCCTAAGGGTGCATTTTGAAAACACACAAGTTGAACCTATTTGAATGCCTAGGAATGGGACTTTCAATTGAACCGTCTTAATATACATTGGAGGTGCATGGTGCACAAAGGAGCCGGCTGTACAGGCCATTGAAGCAGTTTGCATTGTTGTCGCAGCATTGTCTGGAGTTGATTTGATCATGCAAATTGCAGCTGTGTGGTTCCATTGGTTCCTACGGCCAGTGCCACTGTGTGAGGGCATTGGAAGACTAGATGATACAGTGAGTGTATGGCCGCTGATGGAAGTCGTAGGCTGCATCCCCCTCCTCACTTCTCCCCCTCCTCTTTAGTAAAATTTGTAGCAAGACCTCGTAATGTTGAGTTTCCACACCCCCATAATGCACTTTGTTGGGGTTCATGCTTGGAGGGGCATACTGTCTCTCTCTCTCATAGGAGAGGAGAAGGGGACACTGCTGATGTTTTCAGTGACAGCCATGCATTTTCTAGTTTTGTTCTTAGGGATGAGCTCTGTGTTATGCACACATTCCCTGATGTCATTTTTGTACAAGTGAAAACCACCTTCAGGAGTTGGAAATTTTCAAACAGAAAAGTTCTGTGCGTGTGCAAGCATGCACAAATACATGTACTCTTAGTCCTTTTCCTGCCCTTGTTTCTCCACTCAGGTGCCCCTCCCCAATTTTTAGGTATTTAGGACACATTCATAGACTGGTATGTGTGTGGCTTTTATCATGCAAAGCTATTGCATTCAAGAAAAAAAAGTCCCTGTGCCAGTCAGGGATCCTGGAGGGTTTTTTCTTTTTCTTTTCTTTTCTTTTCTTTTTTCCCCCCCTCTTCTGGGCATTGAGCAGGGGTCATAGGTGGTGTGGTGGGGAGGTATTTGTGAATTTCCTGTATTGTTAGGGGGTTGGACTAGATGACCCTGGTGGTCCCTTCCAACTCTATGATTCTATGAGATTTTAAATATATTGGACTGAATCCAGTTACTTTATTTTGCTAAGTGAAGAGAATTCCCACTGATGGATCTAACCCATTGTGAATTATTAGATTTCAAGGTTAATATGATGTAAGTTTTCACATCAGAACATTTGCAAACAGCCAGTACCCAAAAGAAGGTTTGTGCTTATGAAGAGATGTTGGGTGACAACAGTTCAGGGAAAAGAATACGTAACCAGTGAGACAAGCTCTGCCCCATTTCAGCCAATGCAGTGTATGTTGTCAGCATATGAACTAGTGCTAATTGACCTTTACCAATCCAGTGGCTGAAGTTCATGCATAATCTCTAGAACTGTGCATGTACTGCCTAGTGGGGTCTATGTTGCCATCATTTGACAGTGCAGGAAACTTGAGGAGGGCAGGGGAGGAGGTGACAACACCTGCACTTGAGAGAAGAAGATGCTCTCCTCTTTTGCTTTCCATGTAATTAACAAGCACTCTCAGGGTCAAACTACGTTTTTATTTATAATGTGCAGTGTCTAGGCTCCCTTGATTTGATTTTAACCAAAACAGTCAGACTTCAGATGCAAGGTAATTCATTTCCCTTAGCGTGTGGGTCCCTGAGTCTTGTTAAGACACTGAATTGGGGAGAAAGGACTTCAGCCTCATGCTGTTTCCTGATCCCAAATGTTTGGGAGGCTTTCTTGGCCCCAGAGGGGAGGCTGTGCATACTCATGGGCTACAGGTGCAGCCATTTCAGGTTAGGGAAGTGGCATGGGAGGACAGTTGAAGCCCCCCCACACACACCATCCAAATCAGTGTGTGACTCTTGGGAAATGAGTTCTTTTTGCCTGACATCAGACTGCCTCAAAGTCAGATTGGAGGAAATGGTGACATGTAGTTTTACCCTCAGTATAACCCACATTATGGTTTAGAGAATCTTTTTGAGCACTGCAACTAAAATTATAGCTTTTTGGACTGGAGGCAGCATAGGGGGATTAACTGATATTACTTGCTTGGTGGTGGAAAGTGCCATCAAGTCTCAGCTGACTTATGGAGACCCCATAGAGTTTTCAAGGTGAGAGACGTTCAGAGGTCGTTGGCCATTGCCTGCCTCTGTGTAGCGACCCTGGTATTCCTTGGCAGTCTCCCATCCAAATACTAGCCGGGGCCAACCCTGCTTAGCTTCAGAAGGTTCAGTCTTGAGTATTTAATTCTGCTGATCTGTTCATTAGCCAGCTTTTTATCTATTATAAATCACCTGTGATTCATACAGTTCACAACTGTTCTGATGTAACTCTGTCAGTTTCCATGTATAATAAACTTAGATTTTTTGTAGTCTATTTAGCCTATTGATTATTTGAGGCAGAATTACAACAAATTTTTGTACTAGTAGTTTATTATTTTGAGGTTTTATTAATTGTTTTGTAATTTGTCACATCTGTTGAGATGTTAATGGAACAAGTGTTCCTTAAAATTGTTTATTTGTTGAGACTCGATATTTTTGGACCTCCATAGCATAAATGATTAATTCCTTTGTAGGGAATATAAATGAAATTATGATAGAACAAGTATAGTTCATATTTTCATGACTGGTTTTAACCTTTTAAAACATTGCTCATCACTTGAAACTTGTATTATACAATAGTAGCATCACTAAGATAATCCTTTGCATCCTGGGTGTCATTCTAGTGTACATTTACATGCAGCAAAATTATTTGATATCCTTGTATGGATAACCTTTCAAAGTAAATATTTCAATAGTTTTCCATTGTTTTAAAAAAGAAGTAGTTTTATTCTGTAGCAGAACCTCAAATACAATGGCCTCGCCTAGCTCACAGCTTGAAGTGCATGTTTCTTTGGGGTAAAACTGAAAAGGAGTTTTCACTGTATGGAAGAGGCCTAGTGCCAGGTAGGCTGACTCATGTTTTCTACCCTCCCCCCCCATTTAGTAGGTGATGCTTAACAACAATCACAAAACCTTGACAGTCAATTAACTACAAACCGCAGGGGGCATTTCTGTTCTATGGGTTTTAAGGACTTACAGAATCTGTTTTGGGTGCAATGTGTGGAACAGCAGAAGGTTTTTAAGGTAGTGTATAACATAGTAAAATAATAAATGTACTTCACGTATGAGAAGCAAAATATGTGTAGGAACTTCACGTTAGACGTTCCAGGCAAGAGTACTAATAAAACTCCAGAATATTTCACCTGGGCATTACAATGTGAACCTGACCTAATGTTTTGGAAGGGATTGGATTTGAAGTTGATACTTCTTGTTTTAAATTCTCTTGAGTGCGACAGGCCTAAATCACTCCTAGTTGCATTAAAAACTGAACAGTGGTTCTGACCAAATATTTGGCTTCGATGTGATTTATTTTTTTCTGAGCTGTTTCCACACACACTATAAAGGAGCTTTCCATGGAACTTATAGATGATACTGTTTTGTAAGATCTGACCTTCCTCGAGTGTTGTAATATGGGTAGCATTCTAAGATACTGGAATGCCCCAAATGTTTTGGCAGGACAGTTTTGCAATAAGAAATAGAATAGCTATTATATGGGATCTCTTTAGCCACAATGGGTCTCAATAAGATAGGTGGATGATAAATTATGTACATAAATACTGGGTTCATATCCACTTGATATGTGTTAGGGTTGTTTTTAAAAAAGTTTGCAGTTTAAGCTATGTGTGTGTTAGTTTCACTGATAACAGAAATATCTATTAAAATACAGATTTTTAAAAAATCAAGTCCTTAAAAACATGAACTTTAATATAGTTTATGAGAGAGAATTGTGTTTGTGTTGCACATAAAGGTATATGCTAGTTTATATTAGGGTCTGTTACGAAAGCAGATCCATCCTGTCCTCATTTAGGGAGGAAATGGACTGTCCCTTGTGTCCTTGTGTGGCTGTTGAGCAAAGCTGCAGGATTTCTACTCCTCTTCCTGTAATTTGTCCCCTTTTCTTCCTCAGAGATGTTCAGCTTCTGTATTCTTGGGAACAGCTCTCTTTTCTAGACAGCTGCCCACACATGCAAGCAAGCACAGCTGGGGCCTCTTCATGCAAATTCACAATGGAAGGTGTAAAACTGAAGTGCGGAGTCTCTGAATTCTTGCATTGTGAAAACATATTTTGCCTAATGAGTGATGCTGTGTGCAAACCTCTTACCAGGTCTGAATTCAGGCCTGATTTATATATGCAGGAGAGTGAGGGGGTAGAACAGCCTGCAGACCCCATGTGATGGTGAAAAGTACTCGGAAACGTTGAGTGATTCAGCAAAGAGTACTTTATTAGATCAAGAACAAGACAGAGAACCCCGGCACGCAGGCCGGTATATATGCTCAGAACCCACCACCAAAACACACCCCCTAGTGACCCTATAGGTTATTTACAGTGGCCGAGAGTCTCATAGGCTCTCGGCCGCGGACCTTGCCCTCTGGTTGGTGCGGGCTAGGATCCGCTCTGCTATTGTTCTCCCGGAACGAAGCTTTGGCCTTGTGCGCGACCGCATGGCCCAACGGTCGCGCACGTGGCAATACGGATACATTACAGATGGATTCCTCTTTTCAGATTGGTCCTTTATATAGAGCAGTCCCTGCAAATAGATAACCAGCACAGATTCTGTTTGCAGGGAGGTTTTAACTTCAGGGGACAGGCCACAGTGTGATTCTCTGCCTGTAGTCTGACACGGTGCTCTTCCTTCTGCCATCTCCTTATTCTCCACCTCTTTCTCTCACATGTCTCTTTTATCAGGCCATGCTGTGTTTGGTAAATACCGTTTGGCATTGGCTAGATGAAATCATTTTGGGAGCCAGATCTGGCCTACAGTCTGCTAGTTTGTTCTCTCTTTAAAACACTGTTGGAGTAGTCATTTCTGTTGCTTTTAACACTTCCTGCTACCAATGTTCCCTCTAAGCTGAGCTGGTGTGAGCTAGCTCACAGTTTTTTAGCCTCCGGCTCAGACATTTTTCTCTTAGCTCAGGAAGGAGGGCTCCAGTGCAAACTAATTTATGCAGCAGCCAAATCACTTGCTCACAACTTTGATACCAGTAGCTCACAAAGTAGAATTTTTGCTCAATGATGACATCCATTTGGCCAATCCTGCTCCTTCTTCTTTACTGGCGTGCCTTTTCAAAAATTCTTGAGCCTTGAAGATAGAGTCTATTTTTTCTCTTTTGTCTTTAAACTTGAAAACCAGTCCTTCGGGCACCAGCCATTTATAACTCGTTTGGTGTTTTTGTAAGAAGGTGGTCAAACCCTTGTATTCCTTTCTTTTCATTCTAATTTCAAATGGAACATCTTTCAAAATCCTGATCTGTTGGTCTCCAATTTTCAGTGGTGACGCTGATGTAACCTTTAAAATCTGGTCCCTGAGATGTTGTTGTAAATTTCACAACCACTTCTGCTGGCAACTTATTTTTTCTTGTGAAATTGGAGTAGGCCCTATAGACCATATCCATTTCTTCTTTTATTTTTCCCGCTATTTTTCCATTTGAAGCATTAACAATTTATTGTCGTGCTTCACTTGATGCTTTTCAACATTGAAGACCTTCTTCTTAACTGTCTGTACTTCTTCTGCAGATGCCAGACATTTCTTTGCAATATCGTCTACCTTTTCGGCTGTCTCTGTCATCTTTTTTTGTTGGATTCCAAAAGCACCTTCCATGGAATCTAGTTTCTGATTGATTTTTTGCAATTCAGCCAGCAGATGGCGAGCAAGCTCACTCTCTTGTTGATTGACAGCAGTTCTAGCAGGAGAAGAGCTAGGACAGGAAGTCCCGCCTGTCTTCTTAGGCTGCTTCTCTGGTAGTTTTCTCGACCCCGCCATGTTGCAACTTTGTTTACACTTTGGAAGTTCTAGCCGCAACTCTTCGGGATGGCTCCCTCGTCTCCTCTTTTCTCACCCTCCCAGAAGGTAAAATGCTTATGCCGTCTAAAGCTTCGCCCCCTCTTTCGCCTTTTTAATCAACTGAGAATTCTTAAGCAATACTGCTCTTGCAGAGTTCACAGTCCCTGATTATGGCCCCAGAAGCTCTGTTTAGAAAACACAAGTACTATGGGTCGAAAATTTCCCACACAGATCACCATGATAAATGCTTGTTGTGCCTTGGCAAATAGCTGGACATCTCTCATTGCTGAGTATTCCAACGGTCCACGTCTAAAGCTAGGCATGAAAGAGCCCCATGTTTGAAAGCAGCTCTGTGGAAAAAAGCTCTGTCTGGCAGCACTCCAGAAAAATGTCCAAGCACAATGACAACTCCCGCTCCGGAGAGGTGGGTCTGATCATCTTCCGTTCTGATGGCTCCAAGACCAGCTCTGGGCCCTTTGGTTCCATCTAAGATTCCGAGTAAGGCTTTTCCAATTCCCCACCAACTTCACCAGAGCACAGTGCCCCAGAGCCACCACAAAAGAAGGCTTGGCACAAGCATGAGCACTTGTAAAAGCCTTCTGAGATGACTAGGTTGTCTTCAGCACCGACTCCTTCGTGTCTGGAGGGCCTGGTTTCCTCAGGGGTCAGCCTTCGAACCAGTCAAAGAAGCTGTTACCATTCTGAGAATGTCCTCCCCCTTGGGTCATTCCCCGTATTCGACCCACCCTGTCCCAGAAGATGAGATGGCAGTTGGGACCACCCACCCTTTGTCATCAGCCATTTATATTCACACGTCATTTGGATCCATCATGCCAGTTAGATCCGGTAGATTACTGTCATACATCGGCACGATTCCTTTACCGGATCCTTTACTGTGCTTAGTATGATCGGGGCTGGGATCTGACCAGGTCATCAGTGTCAATCAGTGTCCTCTAGCCAATCCAGAATTCTCTCTAGACCCTTATAATGAGGCCACACCATATTGCAAATCCCTCTTTTGAGCACAGCCAACTTAACTGTGAATAACCAGAGCCTGACTGTGTCCCTGAACCATTGCCCAACGATGCGATACTGGAACTGTCCATATATTCCCCCAGTGAGGACTTGCATATTTATAATGAACAGTGTGTTCGACTGGCACAGTCCCTCAAAACTGATGTCTCTTTGCACACCTCCAAGGATGACCGATCCAGTACTTAAAGTCAGCTCGCTACTTTCTCATGAGGGACGGCACAAGTACCATGATGATGAAAACAGGGTTTTCACACATCCTTGGCTTCTCCCCTTCCCTCCTGCCCTGCTGTGAGCTAAGTTATGCGGGGGGGGGGGTGTATTTACCTCTCTCCAGAGATGGCAGAGAGCAACTGAGGGAAAGGCAATCCACCCTTTCTATCTCACTGCAAAAAAGGCAGGAAAGGGGTGTGAGGTAGGGGGATGGAGTACCCTCAGGTGTTTCTGAGCTTCAAAAATCTCTCCAGGTTAGGCCTGCAGATGTGCAGTACCCATTTGTGACTGCACAGGCGACCACCCGATGAACAACAATTACAGGTAAGTGCAACCCTGTTTTATGGTCAGGCTGGTAAAGACATAATTACCGCTGGCCTTAGCTTTTAACTGCTGTGATGTCTGCTTCTGCTGGTGTTCTTTGGGTAACACTGTCCAGGGCACACTGCACTATAAGCTATCATTAGCCAGGGAAGTGGCAGATTTGTGTGGGCAAGGGAGAGGTGGGCTACTCCCAGTCACCACCACGTGATTTAGTGATCAGGCTGGCAGCATTAGATCTGACGCCAGCCGGAGCCTGTGATCTTTCCATCTTTCTCTTCTCTCATGTTCTTTCCAGTATTGAAACATTTTCCCTGCCAGAGCAATAGTAGGGTCATCTTTCATCTAGATCACTAATTTATTCCTTACCGTTCTTTCCTCTTCAGTCAGCTCTAAGTGCCCCTGCTTGAAATCCTCTTTCCTCTGTTGGTCTGATATCATTCTGCATTCCCCGTGACCCTCTGCATCAGATTCCAAGTCTATACAAAGCACTCCATCTTTATGTCCCTGACACTTTATCCTTCCCTTATCATCCTTTTTCTGTCCATTTTGCACCTGGTTAGTAACAGAAGAAAAATTTCTCTGTAACAGGAATGAAAATGTAAAGGTGGCTACATTCATATTGTAGTACACAGAGCAGTGTACTCTGGATGCCATGGCACCATGCAATTTCTGCCTACCTATCTACTCTCTCTCGCACCAGCTCATCTCAGTTGCCTCTGTCTTGCTCTCCTCCTGCCTTCCCGTTGTCTTCTCTCGTGTTACCGAACCCGAGTGATTTTTCCAGGTTCTTTTAATTAAACCGGTTATCTCATCCGTCCTCCCAGTTCTGTGCTTTCAATAAAACCTTTCCTGATCCAGCCCCCTGGGTCCCTGACTGTTCCCAAGGTTTGCCACGTGTCTTCCCCTACGCAAGTTCCATGCTTTTAAAAGCTGACTGGAGGAAATTCAAAAGGGTGCAGATTGTCCCATCACTACTTTAATGTTCAAGTCAAGGGGTAAAGATGGCAATCCTATTGCTACCATCTGTTTCTCTGTCCTGTCCCATCCCGTTCTCCAGCATTGTCACATTTAGTGAAAATACTCGTGCTGATATCTGAGCAGTTGCTTGAGAACTTACCAGCTGTTCCTTTAGGGCTACAGGCTGTAAAGCTCTTTAAATTCTGTGTCAGCAAAATAGACTTTTTCTTTTGCTAGGCATCCCAGGCAATCTCAGCAGACTATCCCCCGTTTAAAAGCTTCTTGTAAATTTATTAAGGTGCTCTCTAATGCAAAATGTCATGGGTGTAACAGAAGTTTCCTGCCTACATGTATTGGTTATTCAAGTCAGCCGTCATGCACAGGAAATTCTAATGTTCAAGTAGAGCTTGACAGTAGCTTTTTGCACTTCTGTCCCATTTATGTGATCATTAAAGGATCTTGTGTTTGTAGGAATGACTCTGAGAGTTACATACTTCATTCTCCCCAACCATTTCATGAGATTTGTAGTTTAGAAAAAAATAAAACAGAAGATTGTGCACTTTGGTTTGTGGAACTTTGGCAGTCTCTTGATAACACAGTTTTGCAAACAAAGAAACAGTAGAAATTTTCTAGTCTTCAGGGCAGAATAGGGCTATACCCTTCTCTGTCCTCCACCGCTTGTGGTTTATGGTTAGGAAGAGACAAGAAACCAATTGGGACATTTTGTAACTGGCTTATAGAGGACCCAGAACACCATCAGAAGGCCTAAGGAGGCAATTGGATGTAGTGTTTGTACATATCATCATTATTCCTTAGAGAAAAAATAATGCTACTTGGCTTGTAGCTGTGGTTGGTTATGTGTCAGTATGTATACATAGGAACTCTTGTGGGTAGGAATAGTAATATAATGCTTAATCCATAAGCAATTGCTAACACTGTATTAGAGTGTTGAACTGGAAAGGTGATACTTCTGTAATGAACTCATACTTGTATGAAAAGTGTCCCCCTCTGCCATAAACTGGAGGGGAAGGGAAGAGGGAGGAGACCACTAATATAATTTTGTTTGGTGAGTGTTGACTGGTAGCCTCATCATACATTTGTAGGAAATATTTTGTATTACGTAGGCTAGAATAACATGATTTTTATGTTTGTGGCCATTACTTTCGAGAGGAAGTTTGTTATCATTTATACACTCTGAAGTTAATTGTGTAGCTAAATTATGCAACAATGGATTTTGATTTAGAATCCAGGAATATGATGTAGTAATAATGAAAAGACTGTGGTACCAATTTGATGCTGTCCCTCGCATCATACGAAAAAGCATTCTGCTATGTGGGGACCCTCTTAGCGAAGGTAGTGATAGACGGGGGGACCTGGGAGGCCCGGGTCTGAATCCCCACTCTGCCATGGGAGCTGGCTGAGTGACCTTGGGCCCAGTCACACATTCTCAGCCTAACCTACCCCACAGGGTGGTTGTTGTAAGGATTAAGAGGGGAGAAGAATGCTGCTTTGGGTCCCCAGTGGGGAGAAAAGTGAGGTGTAAATAAAGTGACGGTTTTGTTTTACTGTAGATTTTCCCTATTTGTGCTAAGATTCAAAGGACGCGGTTGTTTTAAATTGGAATCCAGTTGGCTTAACAGATCTTACGCAACATTGTGGTCTAAAAGCCAGCAGTTAAGTTGCATGGCCCAATAGTGACCTATTCAGAACAACAGTAATTCAAGATAATACTATATTTCTAGGTATTTTCATGTCCTGAGTTTAAAACAATAACTGTCCCACTTACCCTAGTTAAATTTTTCAGATCTACCTTTACTTTTGTAAGCACTAGTAATAGTACAGACTACAGCCTAAGTAATACAGGAGTGGTGATTCATGATGCATATTGGGAACATATTTCATATTCAGAAGGCCATGGCTGTGATTGCAATAGTTTAGAATGTGTAAAACACTGATCTGCCAGGTGCCTCTTAGTGTTGGCGCAGGAGTGAAGCCTGAAGGGGTTACCTTTTTGTGGTTATTCACGACTTCTTACATGTACAAATTAAGCAGAACTGTGCTTCGAATTCTGTACCCTGCGACAAGCACGGAGAGGAGAAGACTCAGCTCAAGGCTTTCTGTTCCATACGTTAGGGAATCTGTGAAATCCTGTTCTATGTTTTACTGCATGATAATTTGGTGGCGGTAGCAGTGCACACGCCCAGTGTTAAGGCTAAATGCATGAGCCCCTTGCTTGATGCCCCACATAAAGCCAGATTATGGGGAGGTTGCACCTAGTTTCTGTGTGGCCTTGTAATGTCTTGCTGTTTCTTTATATAAGACTGTTGGGATGAGAGGAGAATGGACGTTCAGAGCTTCTCGTTTGCTAATGAGAGCAGCAGAATTGCAGTGGCGCAACTAACACATGCTGGTGTCCATTCTTCTTCTTCAGTAGCAGTTTCCCAGAACCTGCCGTGTAGCGACTGAAGGAACTTTGCTCCGTAATATAATAAGGGCTGATAGACAAGACCCTCAGATGGATGGATTGTTTTAAATTGGAATCCAGTTGGCTTCATTATTATCAATCAGAACGGGCAAACTTTTCTCTGTGAAACATCATTGATACTGCAGAAGAAAAGGTTGCAGATTTAATGTAATCAAATGTAAATAAATAAATAAATGCAAGCAGTTTTGTATTCTGTAGAAGCATTAAGAACAGATAACAAAATTGAGTCTTCAAATTCCCTTGATGTGAGACTATCTATTTGCATATTTCAGTTTTTCATCTGGAGTGTCTTAGTACGAGCCCTTACTATAGCATGATAAGAAAATAATCCCCCCAATACGCCTAACCAACGTGTTTTGTTTTGTTTTCCCTTCTCACTATTTCCTGTCTTTGCTCTTAACTGGAAGAAATGTCAAAAAAAGAAGATACGACCCAAGTCAGCAAGGTATCTAAGGAACTCACTGGAACAGCTTTTCTGTGCATTACTGGATTCTGGTTCTGGAAGCGTTTGTATTAACCGTGTAGCGAAATACATCTCTGCAAAAAGAAAAGTAAGAGAGATGATTTACTACAAAACCACACGTGGAGATATTTGCGAAAGGGCTGAAGGAAAACTGTCCTTTTGGAGATTTACATCCAGGACCTCCCTCCACTCCTCTCTCTCTGTTCCTAAGGTGTTAAAGAGAGGCAAAAGACAAACGTCGTAACTATGAACTATTTTGACCTAATTTTTTCTAAACAAAGAATGGAGCAAACCAACCAAGTGCAATAAGAGAAACTGTTTGAAAATACTCAAATAGCCGAAGAATTTCTTAACTGGCAACTTGAGTTCGCATGATCTTTTTTCACATTAATGACAGACTCTAGTGGCATGATAAGCTAATTTTCGAAATGGTAAACTGCATGGCATATATACAGCAAAACAAGCTAGCCAGCTGGCCCTGAGCAAAACCGGCATACAAAGAGAGCAGTAAATACAAAGCCTGGGGGAAGCTGGTTCTGGGTTCTCGCAAAGTCGCCTTCTACCAGTGCAGAATGCTCTGAGCTCTGTGGCCCCCCCCTCCCTAATAGGTGTATTCCTCATCAATCTTGTTTTGTTTGAGGGGCAGACCTCTTTGGGGGTATGTGGCAGATTATGCCACGGCAATGTATCATTTTAAAAATTAAAAAGAATAGATTTTTGTCCTGTCCTGCTTATATAAATTTTCTTGAAGATCTTGTTCTCTATGAAAAATCTTTACGTTTATAAAGCCTTTTTTTTAAAAAAAAAAATCTTCCTTTTAAATTCTCCCCCTTCCCTGCATGTTATACAAGCAGGGGTTCTAGGCTTGCTCTAAAGAGGCATATATCGCATGCGGATGCAGGGAGTTCCAGAGAAAAGAGGCGTGCTTTTTAAATTTGTATGCTTGAAACCAAAAAAAAAACCCCATCTCAAACCTATTAATATGTGTAAATGCATCTGTATGCAATGAGTTTTCCTCTTTCCAAATGCATTATTTGCTGTCATGCAGATACTTTGTATATAATGTAAGTTGACACCCTTTCAGATTAATCACAAAAGTGCCAAGCTTATAACTTTTGATTTTACCATCTATTTTCCTTTCACTATCTCACATTGTACGAAAGGAAAAGAAGCCTAAATAAGCCTTAAAAATATCCATTTTAACACTGAGAGCTTTTAAATAGGTTAAGGCTTTCCTGCGTGTTGTTTTATATCTCCCCCCCCTCATCATTTCTGTTACAGACCAAACCTGTAGAAGTCACCCCAATATCCATCTCTCTCTTAGTTTATTTGTGTAGCATATTTCGAAGCACAGCCTTGAATGTTTCTTCCTCAGCTACTTGTGGTTACTGTCCAGAACTCAGATACGTTCAGATAGTGCTGCTTCACACATCAGTGGAGTTGAGTATAAAATTAAAATCTTCCTCCTCCTCGAGCCTCAGAACACTTCCTGACCAAGTCAGGCCCTCACTCTCCTGTGACCAGGAGAAGAACAACAGTGGTAGAGTCTGAGCACCAGAGTGACGAGGCCTGTGAGTAAAGTGTGCCTGTGCTGGGGAAATCCTATTGGGGTCTGTGCCCTGCCGATGGCCAGGCACTCTGTGGCGTCAGCATCCTGCTCCTGCAGTTGCACTTGTGGGCCTTGCGTGCGTTTTGGGGAACAGTGGGCCAGGTCCAACGAAGCACCGACAGTAAGGGCTTGCCAGCACTGAGCTTCCCTGCCACCACCTCCTCTCAGCACCCCACCGCCAAGGCCCCCCAAAAGCCGATGCTGGAAGGTGTGGGACCCATGTGGACAACGTGGCACACAGCTCATCAGGAAGCTGCATCAAGGAGGGCAAACTGGGGGAATTGCCCCATCGTGCTCTTGGCCAAGAGAGGCTAGAAGATGTGGAAGGCGTCAGCCGTTCTCCCTCCTCGCTGCAGCCTCCTGGCCAGCAAGGGGCCCGTTTGTCCACGGCGTCCTGCTGACCTCTAGGGTCCGTCAGCCGTCTGGGAGGGGACGGGAAGATCTGCAAGTGCTCCTGCCTTCAGGCTTCATTGCGTCCAACACAGTGTCAGTTGGGTCATCCTGGGTCTCAGCAGTCATGTTTTGTTTTTGTTTTTTAAGAAGCAATCCTTCCTTTCAGTTCTTGCTGCGCTCGGCCAGTGAGACTGCTAAGGACAGCCACAGCCAAAGCTCCACGTTCACAGTCCTCCCATGCTTATCCGTGTCAGAAGTCTGCTTCTCACGTACAGCTGCTTTTTTATTTGTATCCTAAAGAGTCATGCAATTCCGAGCTTTTGGTTTCTAGGGTAAATCAGCAAATCTATTGATTTTATTTTCAGTAGGTATAGTAATTTCTTATTTTTGGGATCATTTTCAGGTTGCATAATTCCAAACGCTCCTTAAAAGGTAACAATTGTGACCATTTTAAAGGTACCTGTTGATTATGCTTTAAGGCCTAACTGTAGAAGTTAAAGACAATACAATGTCAATCAGGTGTTTTTTTTCTTACACTGTTGATTTATACATTTCTAGGGTTTGTTATCATATTATCCTTTCCCACGGCCATTGTCCTATAGTGTTGTGCGCAAAATGCCAGCTATTTATCTGATGGCTGTCTGTCACAGTCACTATAAATTATTTACAACTGTGAATACATAATGAGTAACAGATGAAACGGAAGTCTGGCTGCATTTGTTGGAATACATCTAGACTGTAGATATTCAGCTGTCACAACAAAGGCCAAATCTTATGGATAGCTGTCCTTTTTGGACCTTGGAACAAAATTGGATCACAGTCTTTCAAAGAAAAATACATATTTTGATGTACTCTTTTTAGATTCCCTTATTTGCAATACGATACAGACAAGTAAAGCTGTTTTGCTTAATGCCCTTCTGATTGTGATATTTGGTATAATAACCTCTAAACAGGTGCTACGGTCCCCTTTTTGGTTCAGTTCTGGGTGCGATGTGGTAACCACAGTAGACAATGCCATTCAATATGGTTACAAAAATCAGTTTGTAATTTAAAAAAAATTGAAGTAATTCACAAAAAACATTGTAAATGTGCGATGTGATGTTTTTAATCAGACCACACTGGTCCCCAATTATGTACATACGGTAAGTGTTGGTGTAACTTTTTGTTACACTAGCAGTTTCATAAGAAATATAATTTCTTGTCCAAATTTATCCTCTGCTCTTCTGTTGTGTATATGTGTGTGTTTAAAATACACAGACTTAATGTACAGAATGTAAATGACCACGCAACCACATAACTCACAGAAGTGGATTGTAATGTTTTCTGTGGTACTAAGGTAACCAAACCTGTTGAAGGTTAGATATTGATTTTACAAGCCTTCATTTACCAGATTTTGTAGAGTACCTATGCTACTTACGTTACCCCTTTTACCCTAACAGTTGTCATTTTTCAGTGTCTGAAAGAATAAATGTTCAGTTTTCATTTCACCCTCAATACTTTTTCTCCATTGAAAAGGATTTATCTTGACAGGAAAATGTATGGGGAATTTTATATAGCTTATGTTGATATGCTGCATGATCCCACTGAACGGAGTAAATCCCCCACTACAGGGAAAGCTCCACTACGCAAATTAAGGAAAATATATTCTAGGTGCATGTTAAAAAAAATAAATTTACATAGAACTGGAATTTTACAAAGTTTTCTTTACTATGCAAATGATAGGTGTTGCACAAAGTTAAAATTCAAAGACAGATGTCTGAGGAACTTTACAAAATAATACTTGAATTTATTTTTGATCTAAAAAGCTATCAGTCATATTTTATATTCATTGTTGCTTCCACTATTAATCTTCCTTTAAAACTGTTTGTAATTGTTTTTTTAAGTGCACAGTATGGGCATACACAATATTTTGTTTGAAATTAATACTCATTCATATCTTGTTGGCTGCTGATGAATGGAAATTCAATTGTCATTGTTTTGCATCTTAGTAAATGAGTATTAAAGACTTCATGAACATGGAAAGGTGCAATTTCTATGTTTATCTTTTCCCCCCACATTATGATTAAGTTTTTGTGTTCCAAATCCTGCCAAGGTTGCAATTAACAGGATTCATTATTTCCCCGAAGCCCAAAATTTATAAATAAAAAAGCATGTTAGAATATCTGAAATGGTTCTTAGTCAAGGCTGGAACAAGAGTTGCTGAAGAGGAGCACTGTCACACAAGTTAGTAAAAACGCAGCAGTGGATGGAGTGTCTAGTCAAAACTCAAAATTACAATGCAGCTGAGCACACCTGTCCGTGGAGGTTGTTTCATGCACTACTGCAGAGATGAGTCATAGCATTTCTCCTGTGGATCAGTTATTTGGAAGGTAGTCAAATGTCTGAAGATGGATAGGAAATTGTCTGGAGAGCCTGGGTAAGCCAACCCTCACAGATATGAGAGACAAATAGCAGTAAATATGTGGTTTACTGGAGCTGGGGAGGGAAGCAGTCAGAAAACATGCGTATACAGTTGGACACGAGATTAGATGCTATGAACAGCAAGTAAAAGGTGCTCGCTGTCACAGACTCTTCTGGTCTTGGGCTCCCTGATGGCCAACTTTTCCCCACTATACAACAGTCTCAGCTCAATGCACTGAGTTGTTCAAACACCAATGGGTTAAAAAAAATTAAAAACCCACTTTTCCCTAAGTATAATGTCATGGAGCTTACCAAGAGCAGAGGGGGGAGATTGTGGACAAGTACCTGTTCTGAACTGCACCCCCCCCCCTTTTTCTGGCTGCTGCAGAAATGCATGTGAGGGCAGGTGGGAACAGAATAGGATCAGCCTCTGCACTCCCTCTTGGGCGGAACTGTCCTTTCAGCACCGTTTGGCAAGCATGTTGTGAATGAGATCTTTCCAAGAAACCAGTCCCGATAAACCCAATTAAGGGTTTTTTAAAAAAAATGTTATTGACTACACATGCATTCTTGACAACAGATACATGGAAGTAATCTATAAAACAGGGTAAAATTAAGGTAGAATAACTAGTAAAAGGACTTAAAAGATAGTTGTTTACTAATATGTACTTACAAAAGCTTACACATCCCTCTCGAGAGGGCTGGCTCAAAGACTGGGTTGTTAAAAAAACAGACATCCAGCGCTTCCCATCTGCTGGACTGGAGCCATAGGCATCTGCCTCTCAACACAGAAACCTTGACACAGAGCTCCTTACTTTGGGAATTCCCTTTCTGGACCAGTCAGAATTTGGGTTACAGGTTCAAGTTTTCCTCCCAAGAGAGCACATAGCACCTAAATCCTGTTTGCACATCAGAACTGGGCACAAAAGTGGGAGAGACCGGTAATAACTTAAGGCAATTGAGAGCCTGGCCCAAATGGTGAAATTTGGCCTGGTGATTCTGCTGTTTTCCCTAGATCTTCTTTGTGGTCTCTGTGCTTCACACCAATGGAATCTAGTGCGCCTGCGCTGGATCTGCCGGTGCTGTAGCAAGCTCTTTTAACGGATTTTCGCTTCCAGCCCCTCTGGGCATGCGCAGGAGCCCCACTGCGCATGCCCTGAGGGACGGGCGCGGACATCCCGCCAGTTCTTTCCTTACCGCCACGCTGAGCAGACCCGTCCTTTGATCGGTCTGGTCGGATCGCTGTTTTTGTCGCTTGTAGAATATAGTTTGGGGATCTTATTTTTCTTCCTTTCCAGTGAATAAAGCTGTTACTTTTAAAACACACACCGTATTTATCAACAAAGATTCAGGTGGGTAGCTGTGTTGGTCTGAATAAGCAGAACAAAGTTTTGAGTTCAGTGGCACCTTTAAGACCAACAAAGTTTATTCAAAGTATAAGTTTTTGTGTATAGGCGCACGTCTGACGAAATGTGCTTGTAAAAAGGTAAAGGTTCCCTTGCTCGAAAGCCGAAACTTTGTTGGTCTTAAAGGTTTTTTCTACCATATCTATCAATCTAATTCTCAGTGTGGCAAAATCAGGCGAGACAGATCTTTCAGTAAATCTGAGAAATGTCCTAGGTTTGTATAAAAAATTGCAACTTAACAAATTTAAGGGTTAAAGCTCCCTAAAATAATAGAAGCAGTGCTTGTAGCTTTAAGAAATGAATGCCCTCAGTGGCTGTTGCTAGGAAACCACAACAGTATTGCCAGCTTCAATCCTTGCTTTCTGTTAGTAGAAGGCAGTGGGAGGGGGCAGGGTTTTTTCCAGGGCTGCTTTGGTATTTGAGGAAGGACTGATCAGGGCTTGGCCTGGCAGCAACCACCGAGCAACTTGATGATGTGCAAGTGGCCTGACTCACCCACATCTGGCTGCTTGCTACTGTTCAGCAGCAGCCACCCCATAAATGCCAATGTGGTGTAGCGGTTTGAGTTGTAGGCTATGATCTGGGAGACCCAGATTCAAATCCCTTCTCTGCCATGATGGTACTCATTGGGTGAACTTTGGCCAGTCACATACTCTCACCCTAACCTCTCTCACAAGGTTGCTGGGAGGATAAAATCGAAGAGGAGACTGATGTAAGCTGCTTTGGGGTCCCTCGGGGAGAAAGGGGGGTATAAATGAAATAAGGCACGGAGAGGAGCATTTTTCTAATGTTGGATTGATACCTTTAAAGTGTAGAAATTTGTCTTCAGAGAAGAGGGAGCTGCGCAACCTCTGCCTGAGAGGCGTCATCACCAAAAGGGCAGCACTGCAGCTTGGGGATGAAGGATCCAATCGCACCATCGGGTTTCCAGCCATTCAGCTGGCCCACCGATCGCACAGCAACAATATGCTGCTAGTGAAGTCATTCCTATTTGCTTCTTTAGACTATTTCTGTGCTGCCTCTTCAGAGTCTTGCTTGAGGCGGCTTACAGTTAAAAACCACGCTGTAAAACATAAGCCATTAAAAGCGCACTATGCTTAATGAGTGAGACTCTAGACAGAGAGTTTCCAGCCTGGGCTGCATCCACTTAGCAGTACATTGACCGTGGTAGGCTGCCCAAGAGTTTGGGAGTTGGTTTAGCCTTTATTTTGCCCACAGACTTGAAGCCCAGTGAAGTGGCAATTTTAGCCTCATAAATGAAAGTTCTCACTTCTCTCTCATGATGTCATCTAACTCTGTGATAGGGAGTGTTGCCATCTTTAGATTGGGAAATTCCTGGAGATTTGGGGGTGAAGCCTGGGGACAGTCTACCAGCCACTTTCTTCTGGGGAACTGGTCTCTAGACCTCCCCAGACAGGAGATCTCCAGGTCCCACTGGGAGGTTGGCAACCCTAGCTAAGTGTTAAAGGATGGGACCGATATTTGATATATGTTTGCTGCTGCACACACACCCATAGGCTCAGAAAGCTGTACAAATCACCTGTTGTGACACTACACATAGAAAGTGCCTACACAAAGCCTTACATGTGAATAGGTCTTCAGCTACACTGCCAGCCTGGTGAAGGAAAGCACACATCTCCATATTGTCAGCAGAAACAACAACATAAGGAGAAGAGCCCCCATTGCTAAATTGTTGAAAGATTCCACATCTCTGCTTTATTTCTGAATGGCATTTCCTGCTAGATGGACCCTTTGATGACCTGGGAATGGCCGAGCTTCATCTGCACTTCAAGGAGGCTCCTTGACGCCAGGTTTCACACTTGCCCTACTTTGAGTTAGGTCTTAAGTTACAATATTGCCCAACCCTCTAGGTTGCCACCCCTTACTGCACGCAACCAATAGGATTAATTTTGGGACGGACTAACAGGTAGGTGGGTCCACAGGTTGGCATAGTTGCCACCCACCCAAAGATCCACCTATAAAAGGTGAGGACCAGTCGCCTGGCCTTTGCTAGCCGCAATCCCCCCAACACCCCCTGTCTGCTTTAAATCCCCCTTTGTCCAGCTTTCTATCCCCAATCCTTGCCTCTACTGCCCACACAAGCTGGCTGGTTCTAGCTGTGTGCTAAACTTCCCTAGAATTCTTTTCTCCCCATCCATTCTTCATTGGAACTGACAAGCTTCAGGACAGATAAGTATCTCCCAACATCACCCTGCCTGCTAATGCAAATGTGCTTAAGTTTAATACTGTATTTCTAAGGAACTTGATTGAATGTGTGAGTGTATCAGTATTGTTTGTATGTGATTTATATTCTTAAGTAAAAGACAGTTATTTTGAACAACACTAGCCTTGACTCCTTCTACTGGTAACCCTTGGTGGGAGCTGGAATTAAGTAATTCAAAATTCTAGGCACGATGCCTAAACCTACCATGGGGGCAGTGTATTGGGTTAATCCAAAAACACTTATGCTGAAGACTTTAGGATGACCAGTTAAGTTTGCTACTTTACAAACTTGCAGGTCTCTAAAGCTCCATTCACAAAACTAGAGCCAGTTTTACAGATCCCTGGTTCCACATGGTAATCCCGGCTGCATAGTAATCCCATTTTACAAACCACTCTTTGGTGCCAAGTCCAGTTCAGTAATGAATATGTTCATTGTCGTGTCTTCAGTACAGTCCCCATGTGTACCCACACTGAAGACAATGAACAACACTTACAGGTAAGTGCAACCTTGTTTTCATCATTGAGTCTTCAGTGCAGTCCCACATGGGAACTGCGCATGCACAGGCCAGCCATGAAGACTAATTTTGAAAGCTTCCGGCACTTTCTAGAAACTTTGGAGCACTCCCTCTCCCCTTTGCTGGAGCTGAGAGTGGGGACTTTCCCTCTCAGTCTCATTGATTTTCAGCTCTCTGAGTTTTTTCTTAATTGAACCTTAGAGCCAGGGATACGGCCTTATTTTAAAAATGCCATCAGTGCGGTTTGAAAATGGCTCAAAACATGAGCATGATGAGTGTCTTTTCTTTTTGGGTGAGAGACATAACACTAACAACTGTTATGCATGCCTCCTCTTCACACCCAAAAGGAGGCAGGAGAGGGCCTCCAGACAGAAGGTGGTGCTGTGGGAGAAATTGCTGGCCGCAATGGAGAAACCTTCGGATAAACTTGCTAAGCCCGCTCATGCACTGTTGGTGTTAGTCCCCACAGCTCAGCTGAAATCCTTGGATCTGGGTTAAGCACCCACAAAGGGCCGCCTCAGAGCCTTCCACCAAAAAGGCAAAGAAAAAAAGTCAAGGTATACGATTTCTAAATCCTCGCAGAGATCAAAGTTGCCTTGTTACCAAATATCAAAATCTGGAGTCCTTACCTCAATGCTGATCTTGGTTGCTGAGTCGTCAATGCCATCTGACCTCACCCTCTGGACATCTAGTATTAGTTTCACCTCAACACCAACTTTTGAGCTCATGACCTTGAGGTTCAATGTCACCTTGGGTCTAGACGGAAACCATGCCTCAATGCCTGTCATGTTTACCTCAGTGACAATGCTTTGACTTCTTGACACCAAAGTCTGGGTCGACATCGAAAATTGTCTCCACAGGCCAAGGATCATCAAGACGTCCTGAGGACGCCACCTCCATCCTTGGGCTTAGTTGACTCTCAGCCATCAGATGATGATGTGATAAATGTTCCTGCCCCAGTATCTTCAGTCTCTGAGCATCGGTGCCGCAGGGATCCTTTGCACCAGCCCTACCAAGAGGCATCATGGGGAAATGCTTTCTAGTCCCTATGATATGGAACCCTTTTTTATGCGTTTCTGCCTTTCCTGTTACTCTCCAAGGTGATAGACAAGGTAAAAGTAGATTGGACCCCCTATATTCTGATAACCCCTTTTTGGCCAAAGAGAGTTTGGTTTCCAACATTATGGTCCCTAGCCAAAGGGGTGCTCATTATGTTCTCACCATCCACGGACCTACTCCAGGTAGGACCATTGCTTCATGACAGCATCAGTTCACTGCACCTGACTGTAATCAAAGATAAAATTATTAGACACTTAGAAGAACAAAGCCTGCAGAGGGAAAAGCAGTATGGCTTCTGCAAAGGGGAGTCCTGCCTCAACCGCCTTTTGGAGTTCTTTGAGAAAGTGAATGAGCGTAGACAAAGGTGACCCAGTAGAATAGTAGATACTATATATTGGACTTTCAAAAGGCTTTTGACAAGGTACCTCACCAAAGGCTCCTGAGTAAACTTAGCAGTCATAGGATAAGATAACAGGTTTTCTTATGGATTAAAAACTGGTTAAATGACAGGAAGCAATGAGTAGGAATCAATGGACAGTTCTCATAATGGAGGGAAGTAAGCAGTGGGTTCCCATAAGGACTGGTATGGGGGGAAAGCCGACAGGAGATGAAAAGTCTCTGGTTCAGGTTGGCTCATCTCAGAGAGATGAGGGGGTACCTGTTGCTTTTCTACAGGGCGGTGGATTGAAATTGTCCACTGAGACCATGGCTAGTGACATGGACTGCCTGACAAGGTCTTGAGATAGCAAGAGGAAGGTTGCAGGCTTAACTTTTATGGGAAATTACAGCTGTTTCTATACAAATGCTAGAAGTGTCAGAGGTAAAATCGGGGAGTTGGAGTGCTTGGTGTTGGAGGGAAAAAATAGACATTGTGGGTATTTCAGAAACTTGGTGGGATGAGGAAAATCAGTGGGATACGGTGATTCCCGGTTATATATTATATCGGAAGGATAGGGGGGGAAGGGTTGGAGGTGGGGTGGCTCTGTATGTTAGAGAGGGTATAAAGTCCAGAAAGATTGAGAGGCTAAGAGAATTGGATTCGCTTCTGGAAGTTCTATGGGTTGAAATAGGGGGGCCAAAAGGAAACTTAACACTGGGAGTTTGTTATCGCCCACCAGATCAAAAGATAGAGGAGGATTATAAAATGATGAATAAATTAAAGATAGCAGCTAAACAAAAACACTGTGTCGTAATAGGTGATTTTAGCTATCCACACATTGATTGGGTCAATATGTGTTCTAGTCGAGAAAAAGAGATTGAGTTTCTAGACACTCTAAATGACTGTGCTATGGAGCAGATGGTCACGGAACCTACCAGGGGAGAGGCGATCCTTGATTTGGTCCTAAGTAACACTCAAGACCTGGTGAGAGATGTAAAAGTTATTGCACCGCTTGGGAACAGTGATTATAATGTTGAGTTCAACATTTGTATAAATAGGGAATTGGCCAAAAAGACTCACACAACAACTTTTAACTTTAAAAGGGGTAAATTCTCTGATATGAGGGGACATGTGGGGAGGAAACTGAAAGGAAAAGTAGAAAGGGGCTGACCACGGGGGCTAATTAAGTCCTAATCCATCTTAAACATTTCAGCTTCCTTCTGTCGAACACTGTTCCAGTGGTAGCTCCAGAGCTGTCGGTTTGGAAAGGCAGGAAGAGGTTTCATCAAGGGTATAAAGCACGGATAAGCAACTAGTGGCTCAAGATCCCACCTATGCCTCCAGTTCCTGAGATGGCCCTCTTTTCATTCTGAACTTCAAGGCACGGCTTCTTTAACCACCTTCTCCCCAGTGCAAATAGTAAGCAAGGTTTGGTCAGGCATTTCCCTTTATGTAGCCCAGCTGCTGACTCTCAAATATGTGGGAAAATATGAGTGAGTAGCTGAGGGGCAGCAGGGGGGAGCATGAGCAGAGTGTGTACTCCTGTTGTACTCCTGGTGGAGTCTGTGTACTCCTGGTGGAGTCCTCCCTCCTGGGCTTGGGAGCCAAGAGCTTACAAGCAGCACAAGTCGCAGTGACATGCCCTTCTCCAAGGCACAATAAGCAGGAGGAATGTTGGTCATTTGGAGCCATCTTGGCACTGCAGTCAGAACATTTCTTGAAGATGGACATGTTAAGTGCCTGTGAGGTAATTTCTGAGGCAACTTAACAGCCATCAGAACAGTTGAACCGGTGTAAGCGAGGTAGTCCATGTATTTTAACACCAATGTGATGTAGATGGAACACTTCAGGTGAAATTAAATATACTTATATTTAATACTTTTCTCTCACAATCGAATGATCTCAGCTTGCTGAAGAACATCCTCTCTACCAGGTGGCAAAAAGAGAACTGAGGGAAGAGTGCTCCTCCCCGGTCAGCTGACTTTGGGCGGGAAATTCAGCAGTCTCTCCAGGGAAGGGGGAGAGCTCGTGGGAGCCTGGAATTTTCTCAACCGCTTGCTAGCTCCTCTCCGTGGTAGGCCTGTGACTGTGCAGTCCCCCACGTGTGCCTGCGCAGAAGACCACTCGATGAACAATTACAGGTAAGTGCAACCCCTGTTTTCTCCCGTTTGGACAGCTCTCCGGTCTGTGTACTGGTCGAGTCCTGCAGTGCAGGATAAAAGTTGAGCAAAAATATGTTTCCCCTCCGCGATGCTTGAGGGCAGATTCAAAAGGATCCCCACTGAATATAGACTTTGTCGATGCGGCTCAGGAGAGACAGAAACTATTGAGCACATGATGCTCAGATGTAACTGGTATAACAAGATCCGTGACAAATATATTACTCCTCTTATAACAGATATGGTGGGACAATCAGGTGCTGAGCAGTGTAACCGATTGTTAATTGATGGGAACCGGACAATTACCGAAACTGGCAAAATTTTGGGTAGCATGCTACTGCATCCGAAATACACAATCAAATGTATAATAATAGTTGCCTAATAGTCTCTGTTTTATGTTCTTCTTTTACTTTATTACCCTCAACTGTATTTTTATAGAATTTTGTTTTACTGTCCTAAATTCAGTTATATGAATGTTATATTTAAGCATGTGTGTTCTATGGCTTGTTGCCGTAATAATAAATGACTGACTGACTGTTTAAAATAACTTCTGTCTCTTTTTTCCCACTGAAACCAACAGCTTTAGGTTATTTGCTGCGAGAGGAAAAGAAATTGCAACCGGGCACTGAAAACAGATGCTGGGGCTGAGCAAGGGGCAAATGAAGGCCTATTCGAAATACCAGTGTGTTGGTATGGCAACTGGTGGAATTTGGTCTCGGCCTGACTTCGGTACAAGGTCTCCCATTTGACTTGATCTCATCCTAGGCTTCCCGACACGTACCCTCTTGTCTTGTGAACTTGGTCCCACTCAGCTTGCTCCAGAGGCAGTAATGTGACCACAGAATGATAGCTTCTGTTTAGTCCTTTAAGTTTTTATGGAGAGTTCTGGCTTGATTTGATCTAGAACCCAGTTATTTGTCTTTGGGCAGTCCAGAGTATCTGTAAAAGTCCCCTCCGACACCACATTTCAAATTACTCTGGGGTATATTTTATTACCTCATAGTTACATACATAACCTCCCTAGGATATATGAGTAACTATAAGGAAATAAAACTAACAGGACTCTGGTGGCTCCTTACAGAGTAACAAGGGCCCCTGCCACACGGGCGGAATAGCACGGGCAAAGTGCGGCTTTCTAAAGGCACACCAAAAGAGAGACGCGGCGGCAGGATCACATAGATCCCCTGAGCCGCCGCACACTTCCTCCCCAGCACGATCAGATGCTGGGGGGAAGCCACTAAAGAAAGAGCGCGACAGTCGAACTGCGCATGTGTGCACATGCACAGTTCGGCGGGGAGCCTGGATTGATCCGGACGATGGGCGCGGCGGCGATCCCACGGTCGCGCTTGCAGCGGTGCTTCAGGTAAGTCCTCTGTAGGAGGTTCTTTTTCGCAGCAAGTTTTCAGGGTTTAGGGACGGATCGGGGACGGGTGCACACCGCTTCCCAGATGTTGCGGTGAGATCGCGCCCGTTTGCTGTGCCCCCGATCCGTCCCTCTCCCGGGCCAAAGTCTCCCGTGTGACTGGGGCCAAGATTTCCTTCCAGCACAGACTTTGTGGACTACAGGAACACTGCTTCAGAGGCATGGAGCAGGTCCCCACCGAGCAGATGTCAATACGAGGGTTATGAAAAGTTAAAATGTAAAGAGCAAGGTGTGTATGGTGAGCTATAATTAGTGGTGGTGGGGGGAACAAATGCCCTCAAGGGGAAAAAAAGAGAGACCTTACACAACAGCAGAAACTGGTAACATTACCCACACCAATCAATGCTTCTAATATCATTACCTGAATTGGTATAAAGGAGAAGGAGGTGAGGATTTATACCCCCCCCCTTCACTTGGAGTCTCAGAGTGGCTTAAAATCTACTTTCCCTTCCACTCCCCACAACAGACACAACACAGCCAGTTTGGTGTAGTGGTTAAGTCTGCGGACTCTAATCTGGGAGAACCGGGTTTGATTCCCCACTCCTCCACTTGCAGCTGCTGGATGACCTTGGGCAAGCCATAGTTCTGACAGGAGCTATCCTTAAAAGGGCAGTTCTCGAAAGAGTTCTCTCAGCCCCACCTACCTCACAGGGTGTCTGTTGTGGGGAGGGGAAGGGAAAGGAGTTTGTAAGCTGCTCTGAGACTCCAAGTAAAGGGGGGTATAAATCCAATCTCTTCTTCTGTGAGGTAGGTGGGGCTGAGAGAGCTCTGAGACAACTGCTCTTGAGAGAACAGCTCCGAGAACAAACCCAAGGTCACCCAGTTGGCATTATATGGCATTATGACATGGTCCTTAATATATTCGCTTCCTGAACATACAAATTGGCTACAACTGCATCTTTTCTAATCACAGTACCTTTGGGCAGAAATGTCTGTCTGACTGTCTATGTAATCTAATCTATCTAATCTGTTTATCTATCTTTGAATTTTCCAACATGGTAACTTTGTACTAGAGTCACCTGAAATATATCCAGTCCACAAGTGCCATCCTAAGCAGAGTTAACCCTTCTAAGCCACCTAATTTTCTTGGACTTTGAAGGGGAGAACTCTACTTTGAATTGCACTGTAAGATATCGGACGAATTGCAAAATTGTGAAGTAGCCTCAAGGGCAGGACATTTCCAAAAATCATTTTCCTACCTTGCAGTTTTGCTGGGAGGTAACCGTAATACTAGCTTCTCTCTGTAAGGCACACAGAGTACGTACTCAGGTGTGGGGAAAGAGCCTAAAGTCCTTCCCGTAATCTGCCTGCTTAGATTACAGATGAAGAGAGGAAGGCATTAAAAAAATACTTTCAGAAAGCTAGCATGTCAGGAAACAAGTTAATTTCCCCCCAATGCTTACCTTTCCTGGTGCGGGGAGATTTCTCATTTTTTTTGGTATGGGGCAACCTTGAAAGATGAAATCCCTCACCTGCTGCATACTTGGCTTCCTTTCGCAGCACATTCATGTCACAGCAGTCCCTTTTCTCCTGTCTTCTGTGCTTTGGGCACACTGTCCTTGGCAGCCCCTAGCCAGGATTTTGTGGCCTGTGGGGCAATTTTCTAGTGGGGCTAAAGACTAGGAACCGGAAGCTACTTACTGTTGCTTTAGATGCACTGTGTATGTCTTCTGTTCTATAGCAACACTATAGGATACCGTGCCCTGAACCTTCTGTGGCAGCCATTTTGTGGTTGGCTCCACGTCCCGTGGCAGCCATTTGTGGCCATGTCCACCACCCAGTGGCAGAATTTCCAAAGGTGCCTGCAGGCTCAAAAAGCTCGGAGAACTCTGCTCTAAGCAACAGTTAGGAGGGCCGTTTCAGCCATCAGTTTTATAAGGAGTTCCCCTTCCCTAGCATTTCTGTGCTTGCTCTGGTCTCTTGACCCCCTGCCAGGGAAGAAATCTCGAATAAGGCTCTTAACATACCTTTCCCAAGTCTTGAAAAAGCATGATGCCCCGTGGGCAGAATAATACTTCCTGCTTCTCACCCATGATGGGTTCCTCCTTGGAACCGTTTCCTTCAAGTTTTTCTCTCACCTAGAGATTGCTTGAAACTCCATCGGAAAGGGGTGAATCATTTCTTCCTTCATGGCGACAGGCTAGGAAATTGGCTCCTTTATTACTTGCAGGAGAGAGAGAGAGAGAGAGAATAATAGGCAAATGCAGGAAAAGGACCTAATGACTTTATCATCTCCTACGAAATTCTGAGCCCATTGCCCCAGTCATAAAGCCGGCCCCTTCATTTGCGTGCCGCTTTGTGGAATGCAAACGACACCTTTAAAGGATCCTGGGTGTCATTAAACTTAATCACAAAGTCTCTTGTCCAAATTGCTCTGAATGGCTGAAATAAGGGCACTTGCCTGCAGGACACAAGCTGTTCATTGCCGCAGCCTTTGTGGCTCTGTTATTTTCAGGGATCTCCTGATGGGGCAGTGAGAGACACTAAGAAGTTCTATACCAATTGGGCCATCTGTATTCTGTAGCCAGAAAGGGACACTGCTGAGGCAGAAGAGCTACAGACCAAAGCTTCAGGTGGACGGATGTGCTGTGATGAGGCAAATGTGAAAGCCCATGTGGTGTAGTGGTGAGAGTGTTGGACAAGGAAGTGGGAAACCCGGGTTTGAATCCCCACTCAAGCCATGGGAGTTTTCTGGGTGACCCTGGGCCAGTCACACTCTCAGTCTCACCTACCTCACAGGGTTGTTGAGAGGATGAAACGGAGGAGATCAAATAGAGGAGATCAGAAGGAAGTGAGCTGCTTTGGGTCCCCAGTGGGGAGAAATTAAGGAAATAGATAAATCAGTTTTCCTATTAAAATCAGTGGGACTTCCAAAATACTTAACTTTGACTCAGCGGTCAAAGAGGAGGAGGAGGAGGAGGAAATTGGATTCATACCCTCTCCTTCAGTACCCGAAGGAGTCTCAGAGTGGCTTACAATCTCCTTTCCCTTCCCCTCCCCACAACAGACACCCCATGAGGTAGGTGGGGCTGAGAGATCTCTTTTGAGGACTGCTCCTGAGAGGACAGCTCTGAAAGAATTTATTACATCCAAGGTCACACCAGCAGCTGCATGTGGAGGAGTGGGGAATCAAACCCAGTTCTCCCAGATTAGAGTCCACACTCCTAACCACTGCACCAGACTGGCTGCAAGATGTCTATGGAGACAAGAGTCCATGATATAAGGTCCTCTAGACCAGGGGGCACCCTTGCGAGGCCCGAGGGCACCACGGTGCCTGCCAACAGCTAACTGGTGCCTGCCCAGTGTTTTTAGAACGTGGGCAGGCCCAGGTGGAGCTTTTGCCCAGCAGGACTCCTGATTGGTCCCTGGAGATCTGACTGACTATGCTGATTCAAAACAACAACAACAGTTTCTTCAGCAGCAGCTGCCACCAGAACACAAGGACCTTAATTGTGTGAAGACGAGCTGTTTATTTTTAAAAAATATATTCACTTTAAATGGCATCCTGTTAAGCAGAGCCTCTTCCTGAAAGGCTGAAGAGTTGCTATGAGAGTCAGGCAAAACCTTACTCTCTGACATGTTGTGGTTGGCTCCAGTGTTCCCTCTAAGCTGAGTTTGTGTGAGCTAGCTCACCGTTTTTTAGTCTCTGGCTCACGTATTTTTGTCTTAGCTCAGGAAGGATGGTGCAGGCTAATTTATGCAGCAGCCAAATTGCTTGCTCACAACTTTTAATGCTGGTAGCTCACGAAGTAGAATTTTTGCTCACAAGACTCTACAGCTTAGAGGGAACATTGGCTGGCTCTGCCTTCTGTGGCAGCCATTTTGTGGTTGGCTCCACCTCCTGTGGCAGCCATTTGTGGCCATGTCCACCACCCAGTGGCAAAATTTCCAAAGGTGCCTGCAGGCTGAAAAAGCTTGGAGACCTCTGCTCTAAGCAATAGTTAAGAGGGCCGTTTCAGCCATCAGTTTCATAAGGAGTTCCCCTGCCCTAGCATTTCTGTGCTGTCCAAGATCTCTTTGGACCCTTGCTCTGGTCTCTTGACCCCCTGCCAGGGAAGAAATCTCGAATAAGGCTCTTAACATACCTTTCCCAATTCTTGAAAAAGCATGATGAAAATGATCAAGATGTTCTGCTCTCTGTCTCTCTGTGTCAAAATACTTCCAAATACATCTTCATGGACACAAAAGGGGCCCTCCTGGTTTTCTGGGTTAGACTTGCAGCAATGCCAAAGCAGATGCCTAAGAAGAGAGAGAAGAGATTGGATTTATATCCCGCCCTTCACTTGGAGTCTCAGAGCGGCTTACAATCTCCTTTCCCTTCCCCTCCCCACAACAGACACCCTGTGAGGTGGGTGGGGCTGAGAGAGCTCTTTCCAGAACTGTCCTTGAGAGAACAGCTCTGACAGAACTGTGGCTTGCCCAAGGTCATCCAGCAGCTGTGTGTGGAGGAGTGGGGAATCAAACCTGGTTCTCCCAGATTAGAGTCCGCACACTTTTATATTTAGCAGACCAGATAGAACAAATGTCACCCTTCCCAAAAGCAAAAGAACCTTTATAATAGTTATACAATTAAAAGTGATTTTTGATGCCCACAGGCAAGCAAGAGAAATTATCATGTCAAGCCTGAGCGAATCATAGGATGATTGGCCATTGCCAGTCACCACCCAGTGTACCATGGAATAAGTGTTTGCCACACCTAAGACAGAAAAAATTGAAATCATTGGACTAAACTTATGTTTTAAGACAAATGCGGGGAAGTGGCAGTGAGGGGTGAGATAAGAGGAAAAAGGGAAGGAAAGAGACCAAATGTAGAACAGGGGTCTGTTCCGGCCCAGTGCCCTTGACCATGGAAAATTCTAGATGTTCCTGGAGAAGAACAAGAAAGTGAAAAGGGGGAAGTCCAAAAATAAAACACACGTGGCTTTAGTGTTCTGTGACAGGAAGGTAAAGCTGGGCAGATCCCAGAATGGTACCTATTATAGCCATATAGAGAAAATCACCCTGGGGGAGGGGATCAGTAGAGGAGGAGAGTATAAAACCCGTGCCATTTTAGACCAAATCAGACATCTCTGAGAGATTTCGCCTGACTGGTCAGTATTTGGTGTCATCGGCTGGCCAGCCCGGGGTAAGTGTGTGCTTGTGCGTGTCCTCTAGCTCAATAGTACGTAATTCATGAAGCTTATTTTAGCTCCATGCACCCTTGGGCCCTGCCAATTCCTTCTGGCACCTGTGGCTCGAATGACGTATCCTGTGCTGAACTGGCAAGGGTCTCGAGAGGACTCCTCTTAAACCCACAGCACCACCAGAATTTGTTTCTAACGTTTGCTTCACAAACAGAATCCAACCAGGTTACTGGAGGTGCCTCACAGTCCTTCTTTGGCTGTCTGGGTGTGAAGGGCCGTCAAGTCGCTTCTGACTTCTGGTGACCCTGTGAGCCGATGACCTCCAAAGCATCCTGTTTTGGACAGCCTGGCTCACATCTTGCAAACGGGGGACCTTCCTTCCTCGATTGAGTTAATCCATCTCATGGCACCGAGAGGGGAGTCGAGTGTCTCCTAGTCAAGTTATGGATCACTTCAGTCCGCTCAGCCTGGAGGAAGTCCACAAATTGCTCCTGACCAGTGTTCCCTCTAAGCTGAGTTGGTGTGAGCTAGCTCACAGTTTTTTAGCCTCCGGCTCACACATTTTTGTCTTAGCTCAGGAAGGAGGGCTCCAGAGCAAACTGATTTATGCAGAAGCCAAAGCGCTCACTCCCAACTTTAATGCCAGTAGCTCACAAAGCAGAATTTTTGCTCACAAGACTCCACAGCTTAGAGGGAACATTGCTCCTGACCAGGGGTCATTTCCTGCGGGAGCGCACAGGCGCGGAGCTCCGGCAGTAAGGCATTTCCTGCCGTGCTTGATTGGGGGCAGGCCCGTAGCCAGGATTTTGTGGCTTATTTCTTTCTGGTGAGGTTGGAGAAGCTGCCATTATTTGGCATAATGAAGGGGGGGTAGCGTGTGCCCCTCTCCCTCTCCTCCTGATCAGCCAGAGGGCCCTTTAAATCTTGCAGGAGGGGAGGGAGAAGGGTGCACACACCCCCGCTTCTTCCCAAAAACACTTAAAGGGATCCTTTAATTTCGCAGCTTGGAGTGTGCACATGCATGCCACCCCTTCTTCCCCAACACGTTTAAAGGGGTTCTTTAAATGCTCTGGGGAAGAAGCAGGGGGTGGCACATGCCTGCAATCCAAGCTGCGAATGTAAAGGATCCCTTTAAATGCTTTTGGGAAGAAGGGAGGGCCTTTAAGAAGCAGGGGCCCTTTAAGGAGTGGGGGCAGAGACCCCAATAGCCCCACTGTGGCTATGGGCCAGGCCAGGGGTACAATTCTCAGAGCAGCTCCATGAAGGCAGCTCTCCAAGATGGCTTCATCCCAACCCTTGAGCCCCAAACCCTGACAGCCAGTGTGGCGGGGTGGTTAGGAGCATCCAAATAGTATCTGGGAGACCCAGGTTTGAATCCTCACTCTGCCATGGATGTTTGCTGGGTGATCTTGGGACTGTCACACACGCCTTTTGCCTAATCTCCCTCACAGGGTTGTTGTGAGGGTAACACGGAGGAGAGGAGAATAACGGAAGCCATTCTGGGTCCCCACCGGTGGGAAACGTGGGATATAAATGAGTGAATTAAATAAATAGTGATAAATACTTCCAGGGACTTTAGTCACCTGCAAGGAAATGCCGCAGCATTGCCATTTTTAAAAAAGAAGTCCTGTGAATTGAAGGGAGTGGAAAAGCTAGCATCCCTACAGCCCAGTTGGACATCTATTACAGTTTAACACATCTGCTTTCTCACACTCCATCCCACTCCCAGCTGGTTTGACACCCTGTCCGTTATTGTTGTTATGAGGAGCAGCCGCAGGATCTGGAGGACGAAGAACTACCTGAATGGTTTTAAACCAAGACTCTGAAATATTTCTCTGTGCAGAAGCTGGATGGAGTTTAAACCAAGAATGGTCTGAATGGTTTAAACCAAGACTCTGAAATATTTATCTGTGCAGAAGCTGGATAGAGTTTAAACCAAGAATGGTCTGAATGGTTTAAACCAAGACTCTGAAATATTTCCCTGTGCAGAAGCTGGATGGAGTTTAAACCAAGAATGGGCTGAATGGTTTTAAACCAAGACTCTGAAATATTTCTCTGTGCAGAAGCTGGATGGAGTTTAAACCAAGAATGGTCTGAATGGTTTAAACCAAGACTCTGAAATATTTATCTGTGCAGAAGCTGGATGGAGTTTCTTTCAGAGTGCACAGAAAAAAACAAACCGTACACTGTAGGAGGGCTATAAAATGATCTGCTTCGGGGACTGAGTCTGAAAGGGGTGGGGGGATTTTGCACAGAGCTTTGACGTAAGACAAAGAGAAAGCCGTTCCGCTCCCACGGCTTTATAGAGGGGGAAAAACAGAAAAGGAGAGAGAAAAAGCAAGAGTAGCCTTCCGAGTTCCAGGAGAAAGTTAGGACAGGGGTGATTTAACTTATCCGCCCTGAGGAGGACTGACGGACTGTCCTGCCCCGGATCCAGGGAGGTAAGTGGATCTCCTCTCGCTATTTAGTCCTCCCCAGCAGGGAGCGGGGAAGCCCGGACCGTTCAGCACCAAGGCCAGCTCCCAAGAGAGACCACGCTCCCAGACTAGGCGAAAGAGAAGCTCTTGAACTGCAGGAGTTCACAAGGTTTCTGGGGAGGGGTAGAGCCCCAAGAATGTGGCTTCTCTGCCCCTAAAAGGAAACCGCATTCCGGCAACGACATTTGGCAAACTCTGAACTTTGGAGCAGTAGAATTTCAAACAAGTGGGAAACTGGGAGGGGAGAGAGAGAGAGTGCCTGCCTGCATGACAGGGTGGTAAAGGAGAGCAAGAAAAGAAAGGGGAAGGGGAAGATTGAGGGTGCTCTGCGTGCATGCAAATGATGGGCTTCAGCACCCTGGACAGATCTAGCCCTTTCATGGGCTTTAGGAACGCCAATTTTTCTCTTGGAGGAAGAGAAGAATCTTCGGGCATGTGCTTCCCAGCGGTGTTGCTTAGGTCCTGGAAAACAGCAGGGGGGGGGGGGGGGGGTGGAGAGGCAAAGGTACAGTCATTAGAAGGGTTCAGGAACATGGACAGGTGCGTTTGTTACTCCCTGTTTTTCTCCCCACTCCTTGTCCTGCTAAGAAGAAATTTAGAGTTCAGGGGCCCCTTTAAGACCATGTGCATGCACACTTCTTCAGATACACTGGAGTGGTAGGTAAGGTTCAAACTTATAGACAGGGGCTGAGCAGCAAATTAACAGGTAACATGAGGAAGATGTGCAAAGGCAAAACTAAATAACAAGCTAAGGTTATAAGGTCAACAGTTATAAAGCAGTAAATCTGTCAAAATAGCAGATAAATATGTAAAGGTATCTTTTCTAATTGTGGGAAGTAAACTGATACTCTCCATTCTCTCCTCTCAGGCATAGAGGTCACTTAACAGCATTTTTTCCCTTTTTTGTTGTGGTTGCAGCAAAACATCTCAATATTCCTTGCATTACATTCAGTATTCTAATATACTATCCTGAAAAAGAAATCACTAAAATACAGAGGATGTATAGTCCTGGATCTGTCGTGCTAAGAGTTACACATGTGGCAGATTCTAACACTTATTCTGCATTCAGGATATGCCATGAGTGAGGGCCTCTCAAACACAGGTTATATATGTGTCTTCACTCTTATGATGACCAAGTTTTAAAGTCACTTTGCTCCTGAACAACATCAGCATCTAGGACTGAGGCCAACGAGCTGGATGCAGCCAGCTTTTCTTCTGGTGAAAAGAGGAAGAGCAGGCCCCTTGGACCTCCCAAAGGGCTATGCTGGAGTCTAGCACTCATGGGACTTGCATAGCCAAAAGACTTGTGGGATGCGGGTGGCATAGCCAAAAGACTTGTGGAATGCGGCACTCCAAAGGGATCTGTCAATTTTGTGAAAAAGTTGGCTGGATCCAGCCTTTGCTTAACGTCAATTTTCCTTGTAACTTCCTTTAAACTTGTGGCTTGCTGGCCCATCCCTAATGGATAGACAGAGCAATTGTTCCCTTGCTTCTTTCTCCATACATTGAGGTTAATTGTTGTTGCCAGGAGAGGGCCTGGGTGGGAAAGAGACAGGCTTACACGAGAGGGGAACAAGGAACATCCTCATTTGGAGTACTGTGTGCAGTTCTGGTCACCACACCTCAAAAAGGATATTATAGCATTGGGAAAAGTGCAGAAAAGGGCAACTAGAATGATAAAAGGGTTGGAACACTTTCCCTATGAAGAAAGGTTAAAGCGCTTGGGGCGCTTTAGCTTGGAAATGACGGCTGAGGGGGTGACATGATCGAGGTTTATAAGATCATGCATGGGATAGAGCAGGTCGAGAAAGAAGTACTTTTCTCCCTTTCTCACAGTACAAGAACTCGTGGGCACTGAGCGGTCAGGTTAGAATGGATAAAAGGAAGTATTTCTTCACCCAAAGAGTGATTAACACATGGAATTCACTGCCACAGGAGGTGGTGGCGGCTACAAGCATGGACAACTTCAAGAGGGAACTGGATAAACATATGGAGCAGAGGTCTATCAGTGGCTATTAGCCACAAGGTATAGATAGGAACTCACAGGTTGGGGCAGGTGATGCTCTGTCATCTTGGTACTTGGGGGGACACAACAGTGGCCCCACTGCTGGACCTCCTGATGGCACCTGGCATTTTTGGCCATTGTGTGACAGAGTGTTGGACTGGACGGGCCATTGGCCTGATCCAACATTGGCTTCTCTTATGTTCTTACGAACTGGGATCCTCATAGAATCAAGATCCAGAGCAGTGGCCAGTGCCTCTTCCTGAATCAGGGCTCAAGATATACACTGATCGAGAAGAAAGGCATCGGGGGACTTGATGGTTCTCTTGCGATGAAGTCAGAACTGGTGTAGTAGATTGTCCCTAATGGGCTAAGGATTCTGAAAGAATTATATACCAGCCAGGACTTAAAGGTAGCTTAAGGCAAAGGCCAGGAATCAAGACTCTTCGATGGTCTATCACGGAACTTGGGACAGTCTAAGAACCGTTCATGGGACAAGAACCTCCTGTTGGCCTAGACCTGGGAAACTGCCAAAGAGAGATCTGGGATCCACTTCTAGCCATCAACGAAGCACCCGGTATTATGAGGAGGGTGGAAGGGATGATCCTCCACACGTGCCTCTCACTGAAATTTGGGTTACCCAGTGCTGACAGTGGAGGGGATCCAGTTTCCCACAATGCTTTGCAATTCCCACAATGCTTTGCAATTCTCCTTCTCTCACACGGGAGACAGAGGAGCACTCTGGGTCACCCATGCGGGGAATGGAAAAACCCACTTCCTATGTGCTGAGGCCGGATGTGGCCCCTTATCCATGTTCCTTATTAGAGCCAATTTTGTCTCAAATTCCTTCAAAGCATTCCTTGTCCTTAGTTGCATAGCTGCTTTGTGTACCCACTTCTTGGCTTTGCTAAGATACAAAGACAGAGAATGTTAGAACTCCCCCCCACCCAGTATCCATGATTCAAGTGCAGCCCATTTAGCCTTAAGAGGAGGACCAAGTTAGTGGTCATTGCGTCACCGATGGCCCCATTCAGAACCTTGAACTACGGCTCCGACAAGCACAGGTTCCATTTAAGGGTGGGGAAGAAACAAGGTATGTAGTACTGAGAATTTTGAACACACCGTGCTAATGATATACTATAGATTCTCTCTGTACCCCTTCAGCAGTGTACATTTCAGATTGTTTAGTGGTGACTGATTCCAATTCAACAAAACCCGGTCCTTAGGTTGGCCTTCATAGGAATCAACAACACTTACATACAACCCCCCCCCCAAACCTCCACACAAAAAAGAACACCTATTCAGTCATGCTCACTGGCTGCCTATCCGCTGGACACAATTCAAAGTGCTGGGTCTTAACATTCAAGCCCTAATGGCTTGGGTCCAGGGTGCCCGAAGGCCTGCCTCCTCTCATGTTGCCTAGCCCACCACTAAAATCTGACTCATGAGACCTGCTCTTTGTGCCCATGCCTTCAGAGGTGAGGTGGATGGGGAACCAAAGTAGGGTTTTATTGATGATGGTTCTTCTCCTCCTGTGGAATGCCTTTCACCTTGAGGTTCACCTGATGCCTGCCCTACTTGCTTTTAGACAACCAGGCTTTTAATTAAGAGTTGATATTGAACATCATCCCTAGGGATGGGCATGAACCACCTCACGAACCAAAGTTCGTAATGAACTCTGACGGGTCTCTGGTTTGCAAAGTGAAGTTTGTGCCAGGTCAACCAGCATGAACTTTCCATGAACTTTCAAGCTGTTCCTGGAGGTTTGTGGATGGATACATTTCCAGACAGACTCCCCTCATTTAAAATGTTTACCAAACTTCAAAGCGGGGGGCTTAAAATGTTTACCAAACTTCAAAGTGGGGGGGGGATGTCTCCAGCATTGGAAACACTATGGTCAGTTTCAAATTAATTATGTCAGTTTCAAGACCCTTTGCCAGCCTTCCTGTGTTCCCTTCCCATTTTCTTGCTCAGAGCTTGCAAAATCTGTTCCCTTGCTTGGTTTTCTTGTGACTCTGTGATTTGAGAGCAGTCCTTCTAAGCTTGCAGTGCCAGTGGCATTGGGTTCTGCTGGGCATCCTGCACACTGTAACTGCAGGAATTATCTGGTTTGACATTAGTCCTTCTGCTTGCATTGCCAGAATGGCACTGGGTTCTGCTGGGCACTAGTACATTGCACAGGTTCTGCTGGGCTTGCAACTCCACCCCACCCATTTGCTTGGAGTGCGATTCTGTGCTTCACATCAGTCCTGTTGAGCTGGCATTGTCACAGTGGCACTGGGTTCTGCTAGGCACTAGTACATTGCACTGGTTCTGCTGGGCTTGCAAAAATGACCTCCGCCCAGTTTCTACTGCAGAGGTTCTTGAGGACTTTGATTCTGCTCTGTTGGGCTTCTATTGCCCTTGCTCTTTTGTTGTCCCACCCTCCATTGGAAACAATGGAGGATGAGGCACCTTCTGGGGGGGGTGTAACTCAGACCCCATACATCCAGTTCTCACCAGACTTGGACAGCAGCTAGAGGAGAATCAGCTGGAGATCTTCTGAAAGTTTGCCATCTCTAGCTTGCACAGGATCCTTTCTATATACCCCTGAACCTCCTGAACCTGCAGCTGTCATTTCTCCATAAAACAATTTCCTGGAGGCTGTAACTTGGACCCCATAAATCCAATCCTCACCAAACTTGGAGGGCAAGTAGAGGAGAGTCAGCTGGAGACCCATTGTGAATTATGTGTCTCTAGCATGCCAGGGGCTGTTCTACCACTTCATGAACCTCATGAACCAAACCAGTCTGTTTAGCTCTTAAAAGCTTGTGGTGGTTTGTGGCTTGCAAACTGGGCACGCCACAAACCAAGCCAGATTTTCCTGGTTTGTGCCCCTCCCTAATCATCTCTGACCTGGATGGCCCAGGTGAGCCCGATCTTATCAGATCTTGGAAGCCAAGCAGGGTCAGCCCTGGCTAGTATTTGGATGGGAGACCTCCAAGAAAGACCAGGGTTCCTGTGCAGAGGCAGGCCATGGCAAAGCACCGCTGAATGTCTCTTTCCAGGGGACACCGTAAGCCAGCTGTGATGGCACTTTTCACCACCCCCATTCACATGATCTCTACAGTCTGTTTTTATAAATCCGCGAGACTTATTTTAATCTGCTTGATGTTTTATGTTTTTATGTTCTGCCTGGGTTTCCCTTGATAACTGACAGAGTTCTTTAAAAATTATCATAATGTTTTACTTTGTAAGCCGCCTTGGGCAGATTCGCTGGAGAGGGGGCATAGAAATGTTCTAAATAAATAAGCTCTGTTATGCATGTGCACTGTGAGGACTGCTTTTGGTGGACATTTCAATTACCTTTATTGGTCACAAAATCCAAATTCTATCGTTTTCAGTGCATGATAATAAGAGGGCAGGGAACTGGCATCAGTAACAGCGGGGACTCGATTAAAATATTAATTAGAAAGAAAAGGGTTGTATATTTGGTGCAGCAGTTAAGTGAGTGAATTCTAATCTGGGAGAACTGGGTTTGATTCCCCACTCCTCCACTTGCAGCTGCTGGATGACCTTGGGCAAGCCACAGTTCTGTCAGAGCTGTTCTCTCAAGGTCATCTCTGGAAAGAGCTCCCTCAGCCCCACCTACATCACAGGGTGTCTGTTGTGGGGAGGGGAAGGGAAAGGAGATTGTAAGCTGCTCTGAGACACCTTTGGGTAGTGAAGGGCGCGGTATAAATCCAATCTCTTCTTCTTCTTCTTCGTGTGCACGGCTCAGGTTTACTGCGGTGGACTGTTAACACTATTTTTGTTCTCGCCAGGTACCAGAAACCCGATGGATTCTGGGATCCCGAGGAAGACAAGCTGCAACATGAGACTCACCTGCTCTCTTTTCATGATGGGGGTGTTGTACGTGATGCCTTTCTTCTGCCACAGCCATGTTGACCCCCTGGCTCTCGGCCGAGCTGACCCCCAGTGCTGGGAATCCTCGTCAACCACCCTGCTGGAGATGAGGAAGCCCCCCATTTCTGACTCTGTCGGCGGCTTTTGGGACTTCATGCTCTTCTTGAAGTCGTCTGACAATCTGAAGCACGGGGCACTGTTCTGGGACCTGGCGCAGCTCTTCTGGGATATCTATGTGGAATGTGTGCTTTCCCGGACCCACGGCCTAGGGAAAAGGCAGCTGGATGAAAGTCGGCCACAGACGGCAGCTCTTCCGTCTTGGATCACGAGGAGTAAGCAAGGCAATTACTCTGTAGCCACTCTGCTTTTATTGTGTATAACAGCGCACATAGTATTCATTTAATATAGGAAGCCCAGGCTCATGTGGACAGAGTCCACGTCAGCCCTCCCTCCCATGTCAGAATTTCTCTCATTTCCAGAAAGGGTGAGGCTGTCATGGGAAGGAGCTTGGTCATAGGAACTCTGCCCCCTTGTGGACTAGAGTGGAAGGGCACAGGAGGACCAGATATTACAGCCGGTCCCATGGCTCAAATGGTAATGTCAGAAAGGGTCTCCAAAGTTGCAGTTCTAAGCACCCTTGCCTGGAAGTAACTGAAACTCAAATCAGTGTGAGTTAATTCCAAGTTAGGGTTGGGTCGTGGGTCCCATAAAAATCAGCAGACCGCACACTTAGCCCCATTTAAGCCCCTTCCACAGCTTTCAGGGGAACTTAGGTGGTGGTCAGACCCCCTAAATAATCCACTTTTAATCCACTTTCCGTCAGGATTTTACTGTGTGAACTGGCAAAATCCAGTTGGAAAGGGCACTGAAAGTAGATTGAAAGTGGATTATTGAGTGTGTGTGTGACCGCAGCCTATGTTGCAACTAAACTGAATTATGTGCTGTCGTGTGACACTATCTTGAATGTCCGGGTATGGTTTGTCCAGCTCAATAAATGCTGACAATGATGTACAATTCAACCAATGCAAGCACTAAAGGGTCTGCTTTTGGGTACGCGTCTCAATGACCCTTATCGGTCACAAAATCAAAAGAGGAGCTGTGGCTCAGTGGAAGAGCCTCTGATTTCCACGCAGAAGGTCCCGGGTTCAATCTCCAGTGTTTCCAGTTAAAAAGGATCAGGTTGGAATAGGAGGTGCAGCTTTGAGAATGACAGGAGTACTCCATGAATGTTAGCTGCATAATGTGTCTTTTGTAGGACCGGCAAAAAGCATCCATACAAGAAGGCTGTCCCCCTTTTTGGAAGACTTCATGCAAGGAGAACCGGGCTTATAATTCTATAAATTCCCATTGGGGCTTGACTTTTAAAACACTGATGCAAAATTGTTTGGTAGTTAGGAATCTGTATGTATTGAATGTTATTGCTTATTGAATGTAATGAATATTTATGCCTGACTAGGATGAAATAATGATACACTAGGCACTTTACTAAATGACCATAAATAGAACACATTAGTTTGCTAGAAGGTTTTTGCAGTGTATATTTATTTGTTACTAGACCAATCCAGATTGAAGCATTTTTATATGGACAAGTTCACCTCTAAAATGGCATCGGCGCTCATCGGTCAGATCCATGGATGCTGTAACACCTAGAACCAGTTTGGTGTAGTGGTTAGGAGTCTGGACTCCAATCTGGAAGAACCGTGTCTGATTCCCCAAACCTCCACATGCAGCTGCTGGTGTGACCCTGGGTCAGTCACAAGTTCTCTCAGAGCTGTTCTCTCAAAAGCTCTCTCAGCCCCTCCTACTTCACAGGGTGTCTGTTGTGGGGAGGGGAAGAGGAAGGGATTGTAAACTGCTCAGACTCCTTCGGGTAGTGAAGGGTGGGGTATAAATCCAATCTCTTCCTCTTCTGAAAATATAACGGAGGTCTTTCGATGCCTGTCTAAGTAGAAAGCAACTTCTAGTTAGGTCCCTTTGTTGAGTTTGGGGCCATTTTGCCTCCATGCTGACCTAGCCTTCCTCTGTTGCTCAACGAGTAGGTGACAGAATGGGGGCTTTAGCAGTGCTCTGAGTGATCGCAATTTCAGTGTATCCCAATGGCACAGATCCAGATCTGTTTAGGAGGCAACCTTAGCGCATGTGGCTCAAGGTCACTTGAATGCAGATCTAGCCCCCTCGACATCTGTTAACTAGACTGTTGTGTCCATGATCGGAAAGCCTTTTTCGCCACTCGTTCAATGAATGTTTTATTTATTTATTTATTTTGATTTATATACCTCCGTCCCCAGTGGGCTCAGGGCGGTGCACAGCAGTTAAATAATACAATTAAAATAGTATTAAAATAACAATTTACACATAAAATATCATAAAATACCGTGTAACTATAGAGGTCGTTAGGTGACCGATCAGAATCAGGCCACTGATGGACAATGGAGAAAGCTGGGCCAGAAAAGCCAGGGCCAGAGAAGCTGGGGGGGACGGGGGGGACGTCCGCTGCCTCAACCAAATGCCCGGCGGAAGAGCTCCATCTCGCAGGGCCTTGATCTCACACGGGAGCTCATTCCACCAGGCACATACGGGGAGAGGCGGTCTTGTAGGTATGTTGGCCCTTGGCCATATAGGGCTTTAAAGGTAAGTACCAGCACCTTGAAACGGATCTGGAATTCAATAGGCAGCCAGTGCAGTTTGGGCAGCACCGGGTGGATACGAGCCCGCACACTTATGAGTGAAATGGGGATCCTAATTCAAATTAGAGACTGGACGTACAGAACTAAGAGACAGAAATGAAAGAAAGCAGAATACAGTAGTGTGATCTTGCAAAGGTGGACAGAACCAGGGCTCTAGTCGGGGGGGAGCTCTCAGGTACGGAGCTCCGGAAGAGAACCTCTAGAGGGCGGGGCGGTCACGTGGTGAAGCCCCGACCCCTTCTTTACCCCGCCCTCTGCTTCGATCCTCATTCCGTTTGGGAATGAGGATGAAGCAGGAGGGTAAGTAGCCGGGCCTTCTGACACACTTCCGGTGATGTCAGGGGGTGTGGCCTTCTGTCACTTCCGGTGATGTCAGGGGGCGTGGCATATGCAAATAAGTTATGCTAATGAGTTATGCTAATGAGCTCCGGCAGCTCTTTTTCTACAACAAGACCCCTGGACAGAACCAAATGGGGAGCCCTCGCGCACACTGTGAACTTGTAGGCAAGCAGTGGCATTTTGACGCATGCACCTACATGCGCCATCTGATCAGTCGTTTGGAAATAGGCCCATTGGTTTGATTATTTGGCAGTCCTGGGAATCTATTCAGATTTGTTTGAACACCAAGTTAACCCAGAAACAAAACGGATAATGTTAGGGAAACTAAATAACAGGGTACATAATAAATATCTTTCCATGTTTCTTCCCTTCCCCCCCAACATCTAGGGATTTTGTCACAAATCCAAGTGGTTCCTGTAGCGAAGAAGAAAGAACTGAATGAAGATCTAATAAACATCCAAGTGCACAGGAGTGAGTCTGTTTCACTCAGAAGAAATACTGGGCCGTTAAGAATGAAGAAGAAACAAGGCTAGAATAATCTGGTTCTTTTCAGGTTTTTTAAAATAATGCTATTCCCGGTGATTTTTTAAAAAAACTTTTCATCACATTTATAGTTGTGAGAAGAGGATGCTTGTACTCTTTGGATCCAGCAAAAAAAAATAAAAATAAATCAGCTTCAAAATTAAATCCCATTGAAATGAGCAAGACTGATGTTTTTGGCAACTTCCACTCCTTTCGATGGGACTTTGCTGGAGCTGCTTGTTGCTGGATTACGGTCCTGGGTCATGGTGCAAACTGCAGGGTGCCGGTCAGTGGGGGATGGGTTTGGCTGCTTCTTCTTTTAAGTCTGGAAGCCCAGGGATCCAGTTTAATAAAGTGTATGTTTCATATGCAGCTGGTCATGTTCTTCTCTCTACATCTGTAAATTCTTTTAGATGAATAGGGCTGGAGTGATTAAGGCTGCCCCCAAATTGGGGGCGTGCCCCATTCTGAGCTCATTGCCACTGCATAAGGACGTAAAAAGAGCCCTGCTGGATCAGATCAGTAGACCATCTAGCCCAGCATCCTGTCTCACACGGTGGCCAACCAGTTCCTCTGGAGGGCCAACAACAGGGCAGAGAGGCCGAGGCCTTCCTAAGAACATCAGAAGATCTGTGCTGGATCAGACCAGTGGTCCATCTAGTCCAGCATCCTGTCTCACACGGTGGCCAACCAGTTCCTCTGGAGGGCCAACAACAGGGCAGAAAGGCCGAGGCCTTCCTAAGAACATCAGAAGATCTGTGCTGGATCAGACCAGTGGTCCATCTAGTCCAGCATCCTGTCTCACACAGTGGCCAACCAGTTCCTCTGGACGTCCAACAACAGGGCGTAGAGACCGAGGCCTTCCTAAGAACATCAGAAGTTCTGTGCTGGATCAGACCAGTGGTCCATCTAGTCCAGCATCCTGTCTCACACAGTGGCCAACCAGTTCCTCTGGAAGGCCAACAACAGGGCATAGAGGATGAGACCTTCCCTTGAGAGAGCCAGTTTGGTGTAGTGGTTAGGAGCGCAGACTCTAATCTGGGAGAACCGAGTTTGATTCCCCACTCCTCCACATGCAGCTGCTGGTGTGGCCTTGGGTCAGTCACAAGTTCTCTTAGAGCTGTTCTCTCAAGAGCAGTCCTCGAAAGAGATCTCTCAGCCCCACCTGCCTCTTAGGGTTTCTGTTGTGGTGAGGGGAAAGGAGACTGTAAGCCGCTCTGTGACTCCTTTGGGTAGTGAAGGGCAGGGTATAAATCCAATTTCCTCCTCCTCCTCTTATCCTGCTATCATTCACTCCTAATCTTAAACACACAGATAGGCATGTCACTCCCAGAGAGGCTGATCAGATTGAAACATATATTACCATCAACAAGGCTTTGGCTCTTCTCCTTGGAGAGACCGTTGATCGTGACAGTTAATAAATGGCACCCCTCTTCTTCCTAGAACCAGCTTCCGCTGCCTTTAACTCTGTTGTCTCTTCTTGAACTGTTGTGTGTGCTGAATTAAAAATCCTCACCGTCACAGCCTGTGGTTTTAAAGAGAGAGACATTTTCAAAGTCTGCAGTGAGGCCGAGGGAAGCTGGGACGGCCTCCAGTGTGATCCGAAACGTAGCCACTCTGTTCTGTGCCTGGGGACTTAGGACAGAGTCCTTCTGCACAGGACTGCGCGAACGGTCTTGAACAGGAGCCCCCGTGAAGGGGATGGTGGGGCTGATGACAATCTAGACTGAGATTTCAGGAGGCACTTCATTAACAGTCTTGACTGCGGCTGAATGGAGGACCTGTCAGATCAAACTAATCCGCTGCTCTCCATGACGGGGAGTCAGGCAGCTTATCCTTTTGATCCAATCAAGATTTTGTTTTTTTAAAAAAACCCAGAACAATCCTTTGAGATGCTAAAACCAGATTTCTGTCTTGATGTAAGCTACGTTGAAAGGCTAGAGTGAAACACTCTTCCAGGATAGAAGGGCAACTCTGTTTTGCCATCTGCCGTTGCTTTAAGGCTTTGATATTCTTATAGTCTGCAAAGGCAATGCAAATTAAGGTACAACCGAGGACTTGACACACGGGCAATAGGTGGGTATGTCAAGGGTTAGAACTGTACAGCATGAGCCTGTCACCGAGAGGAGGGAAGGGAGCTGTTCCTGTCGGCAGCAGGGGATAGGACTCGCAATAATAGGTTTAAACTACACAGGAGCACCCTGCGTGATTGTTTTAATGCGCTGGCATCAACTTGCACATGGTTTGCACTTCGATTATTGGCAGCTGTTCCCCTCTACCACTTCCCTTTCTGTAAGACATCTCTAAGAAGCCCTTTAGTTACAGTGGGAGAGGCTTGGCCCAGTGGGAGAGCATCTGCTTGGCGTGCAGAAGGTCCCTAGTTCAATCCCTGGCACCTCCAGTTAAAGGATATGGCAGTAGGTGATGTGAAAGACCTCCGCCTGAGACCCGGGAGAGCCACGGCCAGTCTGAGCAGACAATACTGGACCTGATAGACCAAAGGTCTGATTCAGTAGAAGACAGCTTCATGTGCTCACATAAGAACATGGGCGTGGAACAGGGGGCACTGGGGTGTAGGGGGGGGAAAGGTATTTGTGACTTCCCTGCATTGTGCAGGGGGTTGGACTAAATGACTCTGGAGGTCCCTTCCAACTCTATGATCCTATAAGAATCTTAGCCAGCCATTCCCTTCACATATGAGTTATTCTAGCACAGGAGTGGCCAGACTCGCTTAACATAAGAGCCGCGTAGAATAAACATCAGATGTTTGAGAGCTGCAAGACATGAACGAAATGTACACACGTTTTTATTAAAATATGCAAATTTGCTTTTTATTAACATCCAATGAGACTACCAACAATAAAAACAAGGGGGGGTAAAATCAGGTATTGATAATGATATTTATTTGTCCAATGATATTTATTTGTCTAAGCGAGAGAGAAAGAAAGAAAGAAAAAAAAGAGAAAGTGGAAAGAAAGCAAATAGATGGGGGGAGGGAGGGAAAGGTGGAAATAAAGCAACTTTAAATGTATCCTCCAAGGCCCTTCTGCCACGCCAGGGGGCTTGACTTGGAGAAGGGATTTAAAGAGACAAATGCCTTCTCCAAGCTGGTTGGCAAGAGGGGCTTTGAGAACGCATTTAAAGAAAGTTGCTTTCTTTCTCTGCTCCCCCCCCACACCTCAAGCCTACCCGGGGGGGGGGAGCATTGGCTGGGGAAGGGAAGGCCGATTGGGGAGGGGAGGCATGCCCCAGCTGCCCTGCTGGGAGCCACACGATATGTGTGAAAGAGCCGCATGTGGCTCCCGAGCCACAGTTTGGCCACCCCTGGTCTAACACCACCACCCCACATACCTTAATGCAATTATACCCTGTTAATTTCTGTTCTGTACTGAGCCATGTTTGGTTCTGGAGCCACAGGCTGCACAGCCCTGCCCTCGATCCTGTGAGCACAGCCTCCCATTGGCCTGTCCTGCATGGGTGTCTTGCCTCACATTCACTGCGCACACCCTACGGGTTTTCTGTTTCGTTCTGCACTGTTTTTCCTCACTTCAGCACTCAGAGTGCTTTTGTGCCAGTTTCCCCTTGGCTGAAGGTAATTCAAAAGCATACAGATCCCCTCACATTTTCCCTGCCCTTTCCCCACCTCTCGAAGGGCACTCGACCACCCATATTTTAATTTTGTACAAGCAGCATGAGTCTAGCGAAATGAGACTATTGCTAGTCTCAAATATATATATGCAGGGCTATTTTTGGGCAGGAACACACAGGAATGGAGTTCTGGCTGGCTCCCGAGTTGGCCACACCCAGCAGGAACTCATTAGCATAATAGGCCACACCCAACAGCAGAAACTCATTAGGATTGGCTACATTAGGGGTGTGTGGCCTAACATGCAAAGGAGTTCCTGCTACAAAAAAAGGCCCTGGGTTTTGACAACAAACAAGGTAAACAGAATAAGAAGCAAAAGGTGGGTGTGGCTGGATGACCACACTTCTGCGAACATGGGGTATGTGGCCTAATATGCTAATATGCTGTGCTGTCAGGGGTGTGGCCTAATAAGCAAATGAATTTCTGCTGTTGGGTGTGGCCTATTATGCTAATGAGTTCCTCCCAGCTAGGCTGCCCTCTACTGCCACCCGGCAGGAGAAGGCAGCACAGAGCTGCGTCTGCAGGGAGCCATCAGCTCCTGGCAGGCACTGTGATACCGGCTGGGCTGCCCTGCATTTATTGGTTGTAGCAGCACAGTAAATACACTGGGGGAAAAAGGATGGCGGGTACTGCAGGCACAGAATCCAAAGTCAAGCTTAAATGCTTGACTGTTTGGATTCGCTGCTGTAAGTGGTGAGTGCGTAATAGGCCATTGTTCTCAGCCCTTAGCCTGCAGGAAGCTGGGAGTGAAGGAGAGGGAACAGCAAATCTACTTCTGATGGAAACACACTAACAAAACTGGCTCACCTGCACCCCTCTCCTTTGCTGAGGGCCATGGAACCAGATAACAAGCATTCAGGGTTGAGACCTTGGTGGGGGCAGCTGACTTATAGCGACCTCCCAGGGCTTTCTTTTTTAAAAAGAGGTGCCAGAACTCTCAAGAGGGAAATGAAGTTTTCAATCTATACACTGAAAACTCACGAACTTTTAAACGTTTTAAAAAGAATTTTGTGAAAGAGGTTCTGGAACTCCGTTCTGGCACATTCCCCCAGAAGAAAAAGCCCTGGCGACCCGTTACGGGGTTTCCGAAGCAAGAGAGGAACAGAGGTGGCTTCCGCTGTGTAGGGACCCTAGAGTTCCCTCTAAGCTGAGTTAGTGTGAGCTAGCTCACAGTTTTTTAGCCTCCGGCTCACACATTTTTGTCTCCGCTCAGGAAGGAGGGCTCCAGAGCAAACTAATTTATGCAGTGGCCAAATCGCTCGCTCACAACTTTAATGCCAGTGGCTCTGAAAGTAGAATTTTTGCTCACAAGACTCCACAGCTTAGAGGGAGCATGACCCTAGAGTTCCCTGGTTGGTCTCCCATACAAATACTGACCAGGGTTGACCCCAATTTACTTCTGAGGTCTGACAAGATTGGGCTAGCCTGGGCCATCCAGGTCAGGGTGTTGTGTGGCCGTAGGAAAATGTAGTTGTTTAAAATTTGATGGACACACAAAATGTATTCGAGAACATTATTTAATTCACTGTATACCTAAAAAAAACCCTGATAGATTGAGTAACCAGATAATCTGTGCAATATTCCATTTAATGTTTTGTACATACAATCCTTGAGAGTACGTTAAAAAAGAATAAACAACTCAAACAATATGAAGCATTCAGTTTACAATCGACATTATTAATTGTCTGGGGGAAACCGTCCTCACTGTGCTATGTCTGCGTATGCTGTGAGCTGTCCCGAGTCCCCTGTTGAGGAGAGGGCGTGGGTCACAAATTGAACCAATAAATAAATAAAGTTATAGCTTGAATTAAAACTTTCCCACACATTTATTGAAGAACTACAAACAGGTTCAAGATAGACTTAAGCACATCACGATGATTTCAGTAGCGAAAAATCAAGCATGCCCTTCATTCTGTTGATCAGTCATATTTTTCACCGCCCTCCTCTCCCATTACTCCCAGGAGCTCAAGAGGACATCCATGGTTCTTCCTTCACCCATTTTAGCCTCAAAAGAGCCCTGCGAAGTGGGCCGAGAAAGGACAACTGTCTCAAGAGCAACCAGCAAGCTTCAACCTCAACACGAGTCTCTCTGGTCAAAGTCCGGCCCTCTAGCCAGAGTACGGCATTGAAATCAACAGGATGAGTTCAGTGTGCTTAACTCTGGCTGGACATATCCTGACGATATTGGTACCTAATCCCCTTGTACTAGTGGCCTTTAAAACATAGCATAAAATGTGACTAATTAATGCTGCTCTGTTGAAGGAATCAGAAACCAGCAGCAGAGAGATTAACGCAGGGCCCCACACCCTTTTTGAACCTGCAGGCACTTCTGGAATTCTGACCCAGCAGGCTGGGCACAGCCACGAAATGGGTGGCACAAAATGGCGGCCACGGGGGACGAAGCCAGCCACAAAATGGCTGCCATGGCTTTCCTTCAGGCACACAGTGAGGATGTTTGTGCTGTGATGGCAGCTGCTACCAAAGCAGTAGTTTTAATGATCTGCACAGCCAATCTACCACCCAACAACTGATAAGAACATAAGAGAAGCCTAAGAACATAAGAGGAGCCACTGCTGGATCAGGCCAAAGGCCCATCCAGTCCAACACTCTGTCACACAGTGGCCAAAAATACCAGGTGCCATCAGGAGGTCCAGCAGTGGGGCCAGGACACTAGAAGCCCTCCCACTGTTGCCCCCCCACAAGCACCAAGAATACAGAGCATCACTTGACCCAGACTGAGAGTTCCTCTCTATAGCTTGTGGCTAATAGCCCCTGATGGACCTCTGCTCTGTTTATCCATATGTTTATCTGATCAGAAGCCCTGCTGTGCAAGAGCCCCATCTGGCCCCGCCCACTTTCTAAAAACTCTTGGGAGGTGCCACGAAAGGTGTCCAGGGGCACCATGATACCCACAAGCACCACGTTGGGGACCTCCAGAGTTTTGGGGACCAAAGAGTTTTTGCCCAAAACCCAGAGTGTCATGTGTGACATTGCCAATGCGATGACATTGCTTCCAGATGATGTCATTGCACTGAGGACGTTGTGCATGACGCCCCCCCGGAATGCTCCCCAAATCCCCCTGCCATAACAGCGAGGGGACCCATCAACTCTAGCTGTCTGTAAGGCAGTGCAGCAGTCCAGAAGTCAATGTAATAGCGGAGACCTCTCTCGGCTAATTCTAGACTAATACATGAACTATGTGACTGTTATAGGACTCCTTTACCACGGTTGACTGGGCAGGGAAGTAGCAGTGCCAGCGCCCTGACATTTCCTAGCTGGTGAACTTACTTGGCTGACAAGACTCGAGAAAGACTTGGAAACGTGTTCAGCTGCTGACAGGAATTCCTCCTTGAGGGCAGAACACTGGCCTGGAAGTAAAGAGGAAAGAATCTGTAGAGTTAACGGACGTTCGAGTAGACTGGCTGTCAGGCTGATTAGTCAAGTCACACCACACAAGGCTTCTTAAGAAGATAAGTGTTTATTGGTAGTCCTAAAGAACTCGTATATAGCTTGTGTCAGGAATGGCCTATAGCATGATGGCCTCTGACTTACAGTATAATCAAACCCCCCCCCATAAGCTGAAGACAATGATTATATTTCGCGCGCGCAGGCTGAAGCGAGCGAGCGGCAAAAGCGCAGAAACCGTTAGCTTTCCCAGCCGAGTTAATTGCAGCTGGGAACAATAACAAGGTCAAATCAGAGATAGCGCACAGAAGCTGGACAGGGATGAGCTGGGGACGAGGAGGTGATGCACCCCTCCACATTCCAGATCTATGACAGGGCTACCTGATGCTGGCCATCTTCCAACTTGTATCGCTGCAGTGTCAGTTCCATACCAAACTGAGCAAGTGCTAAGGCGGTGATTATGAAATTATTTGCTATGATGCGAACATCAAAGAAATTAGAGGGCTTCTAAGCATCGCAGACTTGGGGCAGTAGATTCAGGACACATAAAAGAAGAGAAAAGAAGAGACTGGATTTATACCCTGCCCTTCACTACCTGAAGGAGTCTCATAGCAGCTTACAATCCCTTTCCCTCCCCTCCCCTCAACAGACACCCTGTGAGGCAGGTGGGGCTGAGAGAGCTCTTGAGAGGACTGCCCTCGAGAGAACAGCTCTGAGAGAACTGTGATTGACCCAAGGTCACACCAGCAGCTGCATGTGGAGGCGTGGGGAATCAAACCCAGTTCTCCCAGATTAGAGTCCACACTACTAACCACTAAACCAAACTGGGAAATACTTCTTTACACAACAAGCGATTAAAATGGGGAATTTGCTGCCAGAGGAGGTAGCGATGGGCACAGGCATAGATGGCTTTAAAAAGGAATTAGACAGACGGATGGAGGATATTTCTATCAGTGGCTACTAATCATGGTGACTAAAGGGAACATCCTTATCCAGAGGCAGTCAACTGCTGAATCCCAGTGCCAGGAAGTAGCATCAGGAGAAGGACTTGCCCTCTATGCCCTGTTGTTGGCCCTCCAAGGGAAATGGTTGACCACTGTGTGAGACAGGATGCTGGACTAGATGGAACACTGCTCTGATCTAAGATGATTTATTGCTTCTAAGCAAAATGGCCCGAAGAGGTTTCATACTCTTCTAAACATTCAGTATACCAGCAGTATCCTTGGCAAGTTTGAGCATATAACAGTCTAGTAATTTCCCCCCGGTTTATGGCAGCATGCTGAGCAGTCGCACCTCCCGGACCTCCCGGGGGTGAAGCTGTGCTCTGGCTGAAGGAGGGGGTGCGCAGGATCGTCACCCCCCCGAGACCTGGCTGAAGGGGCTCTGGCCATGGGACTCTCGAGGGGTTGCCTCTTCGCCGGTGCGATGCTGGGGAATTGAGGCGCCTCTCCGTCCCAAAGGTTCTTCGTGCTATGAGACCGAATGGAACCAAGCGACGCTGACCGGGGCAAGCGCAGGAGGTCGAGCGAAAGAAACGGTGCTTAAACGAGGTCTGAGGACCAATTATGAATGTGAGTTCAATCTAAGCGTTTAAATAAAAGGAAAAGAAAGCTCCCCCAACCCCCCACAGAACAGAAAGTGAGGCGAGCGGGGGAGGGATGCCTCCCAAACGCATGTACTTAAAAGCGAATTGGAGGGGGGGGGGAGCGGAAGAAAAGGCAAATAAAACTGTTACGAAAGACTTACCAAGGCGAGTTCGAGAGTACAAGCACATATTCAGAGACTTTAAAAATATCGGTTAAAGTAAACAATCCACAAAGATGGCGGGGAAGAGGACGGAGAAAGAGAAACTTTTAAAAGTGAAAGGGACTGAGACACCAAGACCGGAAGCAACCAGCAAGCTGGCAAAGATATTGGCAGAATCCATGCGCCCCCTGCTGGACCAGATGAATAATCTCAAGCAGCAGCTGTCAACGATGAATCAATGTAGCAAACACAGCAAACACAGTTCGGAGAGACACTTAAAATGATGAATCAAACAGCCGAGAAGGTGAAAGAAGTGGACGCCACTGCACAAAAGGTGAAGAAGAAAGTACAAAAGCTGAAAAAGAAGCAAATCTCCATGGAAGATCAGCTGTTACAACTACAAATGAAAAAAGCTAATTTGATTCTTCACTTTCAGGGCCTTCCAGAGACTAAAGGAGAGAATCTGAAGGAGAAGATGAGTGAATTATTGGCCCCAATGACAGATGAAGGCGGAATCTTTGCTGAGCGATATGGATGTGGCCTATACGTCATATTCAGGATCTATAAAGAAAAACAATCTGCCTGAGGAAATAGTGATAAGATTCTCGAAGAGATGTGTGAGGGATGCAATCTTGAAAGTGGCACCTGGAGCTCCTTTGAAAGTTGGAGATAATGCTATCAGAATCCTAAAAGACATTCCATTTGAAATAAGACAAAGGAGAAAGAAGTACAAAGATTTAATTCTTTTTCTCCAGACAAACGCAATTGGATACAGATGGCTAACACCAGAAGGCATGATCTTCAAAATCAAGGATAAAAAGGAAAAGATTGACTCTGTTCAGAAAGCATGGGAATTTTTGAGAGTCCAGATGGGAGAGCCAGAGGAAGAAGAAAAAGAAGGGATGGACAGTAAGTCCAGCGGTGAGCTGGACTCGGCTTCCAGAGAGGACTCTCTATCAGAAAAAGGGGCAGCCGCCCCTAAAAGTCCTTATAAATTGCGGAAGAGACTGGGCAAGGGGAAATGAAGGCTGAAGGACTCTGAATTGTGCCTTTGAAAAAGTTTTTTTTTTTAATACTAGATGTTTAGGGGTCTTTCGGGTTAACAGTGATGGTTAAGATATGAAAAAGATAATATTATAGTTGAATGAGTTCATAATGGGATTAGTGTGATTGAGAGATAATGTGTGCCAACTAGATGATCTCCTCTCTTGGGTTAGATAGTAGTGGGTATCTTTTCTTTATCCCTTAATGTAGTCCCCTTCCGTATTTCTGTTGTAGTTTGTAGTCTTTATCCCGGGGGGCCAAAAAAAACCAGTTTAGTAATTATGATACTGAGATATGATGGGGGAGGTTTTGCCCTCCTCTGTCAGCATATGAGAGCTTTAGAGCTCGAGTCGGTGCAGGCTCTTATGGACAAAATCGCTGTGCTTCCAAAGTGACACAGGCTATCTATTTAATAACTTCATCAGCAAAGGGCATTCAAAGATACGATGATGAGGCCGAGAGATACCAGATGCTGTGATTTAGTACTTTAAAAAGAGAGAGTGAATGAGAGACGTTACAGAGTGCTGGGGGCTCCCTGTGGCACCAGGAGGCTGTGACACCTTCAGATGCCTTTCGGAAGTAATTTGGACATTTGGAAAAGGGATGAAATGTGCACCTTTTAAATTGATCGAGAGCCATGCGTCAATGAGAAAGTTCTGAAGGGAAGACAACTCAGAGTGCCCAGAAATGAATCAAGCCACTGATGTGCCAGAGAAACAAGCTTCCCCTAATGTTTTAGTTACTAAAATTTTAATGGATTCTAGGCTAAATTCCTGGCTCAGGCCATGAGAGTTTGGGCAGCTTTTGACGAGACATCTCTAATACGGTATAGCCTGCCCTCTCTGGTTTGAATTTTTCCTTTCTTCCTCTTATTCCTTGTTGGGACTGACCCACACTACTCAAAAACTGTAGGTCAGAGGAGCAGAGAGAGAGAGAGAGAGAGAGAGAGAGAGAGAGAGAGAGAGAGAGAGAGAGAGAGATGCAGTGCCCATTATGCAGGTCCCAAAAGGTGAAAAATAACGACAAATACGAATTCTGGAACACAGCAGAGTTCAAGGGAAATACCATGGGTGATTTCCCACAAGTGCTGCTCCGCATTCACTCCTCCCTTTTGCCCCGATGGTTCGTGTCAATTTCACACAAGCTGCTGTGCACCCACATTTTGCCCCACAAATGCCCGGTTGAAACTGACTTAGGGACACCCAACGACTGCAAATACGTGCAATATTTGACATCAGGACCACATGCCTCAGATCACTTCCCACTGTGGGTTACTCCAAAATCAGAGGTGCAAAAGAGCCCACAGAAGAAGAAGAAGAGATTGGATTTATACCCCGGTCTCAGAGCAGCTTACAAACTCCTTTCCCTTCCCCTCCCCACAACAGACACCCTGTGAGGTGAGTGGGGCTGAGAGAACTCTGACACAAACTGCTCTTTTTCAAGGACAGCTGTGCCAGAGCTTGTGACTGACCCAAGGTCACATCAGCAGGTGCAAGTGGAGGAGTGGGGACTCAAACCCGGTTCTCCCAGATTAGAGTCCGCACACTTAACCACTATACCAAACTGGCTCTCTCACAGAGGGGAAAATTCTTCCACGGAAGCCCCCTTGGAACAAAGTGGGAGTTGCGCAGGAGCAAAACTTCTTGAGCAGCTACCGCTTGTTTCAATGAGGTCTGTGCGGAGGAACTTCCCAGGAGTGACTGTGTCTAGAGGCTGCAAACCTAATCACACCTACTAACACTGGCATGACTACTTTCAAGTAACCAGGCATATATTAGGTAGCATCCTGATGCCAGTCTCTTTGATGCCCTCCAAAGCCCAAAACAACTATTGTATGAATACCTTTTATTTTTTAAATCACGACCCACCAAAATATCACAGCATATTGGAGGGGCTGTGGCTCAGTGGTAGAGCATCTGCTAGGCATGCAGGAAAGTCCCAGGTTCAGTCCCCGTCATCTCCTGTTAGAAGGACCTAGGTGGTGGGTGCTATGAAAGACCTCAGCCCGAGACCCTGGAGAGCTGCTGCCAGTCCGAGTAGACGATATCGACCTTGATGGACCAGTGGTCTGACTCAGTATAAGGCAGCTTCGTGTGTTCATACTGAGTACACCCTTTTTGAGTACCCCAGAAGTCTTCATCACACTGGATGATAAGTGCAAAAAGGGGAGGGGAGGCTGGGGGGGGGAAGAGGTTGAAAACCTCCTCTTTGAACCTAGAGATCCTGTCCTCTAAGCTCGATGGTGTGATGTCCTGGCTGTAAGACATTCTGCACACTTAGAAATCCTCTCTCTCTTTATGAGCCCTTCTACCCCACAGCCACACTGGGGGGGTTTGGGAAACGGGTATTTTTAAATAACATTTTATGGTGCCCCAGGCAACTCTGGAGACCCTCACCTGGTTGCCCCTGGAGGGAGAGGGCATCTTTTAACTTCAGCACCAACCATTGCAGTTCTTCCTCTTCCTCCTCCTCCTCTTCCTCTGTGCCCTTCTCACTAAGAGTGGGCCCTTGTGCTGCTGAAGGACGAGGGCTTGTGATCGGACTTTGGATGGGGTGGCTCGTTTTGTGCGTTAGAGGAACACTCCTCACCCTGTGATGCCGATGCTGGTCTGCTACAGGGTTGGCCCTTTGGAAGGACTTTGTCCTCGGTGTGGCCACCAGTGACCCAAAGTTCCGGCTGAATAGACCAGTCTGTGGGTCTATCCGCCAATTCCTTTTAAGGCAAGCAGAGGGAGGGTCCAAAGACTTGTCACCGGAGTACCCCGAGTGAGAGAGTTTTAACAGAGAGCAACCAGGTCCATCCAGGAAACGTCTTTCTGTCAAGGACTCCTTCTTCCATTTAGTAATATCCTGACATGATGTAAAGAAAAGACAACACACTAAATAAAACGTTGCCACCAGAAGCAAAGCTAAGCTGGGTCGGCTCTGGCAAGTACTTGGGTGGGAGACCTCCTTGGAACACCAGCAGTCGGGAGGACAGGGGCAGGCTTCATTCGGCCACCTCTCATAATATCCTCCGGGCCCCCGGTAGGGGATCAGTCACCAGAGGTCGCCATGACGTCCATGTGCACACACACTAACACACGTGCGTGCGCACACACATGCACATATGAAAAATACCCCCAAAAAAGTTAAGGGTTTTCCTGCAAAATTGAAGACAGTCCCCAGGTCTGCAGAAACCTCTTTCTTAACCTTGCAAGCCTCCCCACCTCGCTCTTTTTTATCCAAACGGGGCACACTTGGCTACTAGAGGTATAATTTTTTCCCCATTAAAGATATATGATGTATTGATTAGGTTTTGAAAGCTGCTGTTAATCTGATAAACAGCAAGAGACAAAGCCCTTGTTGATGTTTTCACTAACTTTTGAGTCAGGTCTATAAATAAGATCGGGGTTTGGGTTTTGTCGCTGATTCAAAGGAAGGCTTTTTGCGCCCTTGGCTTACTTCTTTGCATGGTCTTGAAGGGCAATGTCCTGCCCTTAAATCTATTTCTCTAATTTTCCGTTCCATTTCATTAATTATCACAATTTGACCCTCAACACATGACTCCCACAGAGCCCATAAAAAAACCCTGAAGATGATAATAGCTCAAGATGTAATTGGCTTGGAAATTATTCCCGGTGTCCTTAACTAAGAAAATTAGATTGTAGATACAAAACTGTGTGATGGCCAGATTGGGTGCCTCATGTAGTCAAGTGACACAGGCTATCCTGCTTTCCTACCCCACACACCCAATTTCCTGAGTGCTGATAGAAGGGACTATAACAAATATCATTTTAATTTTTTTAAAAACCCAGAAGTGGGAGGTAGACCGTGATTGCACAACTTGAATTTATTATGCAAATTTAGCAAATCAGCATGCATGTAACTGAAGAAGAAGAGATTGGATTTATACCCCACCCTTCATTACCTGAAGGAGTCTCAAAGGGGCTTACAATCTCCTTTCCCTTCCCCTCCCCACAACAGACACCCTGTGAGGGAGGTGGGGCTGAGAGAGCTCTTTCGAGGACTGCTCTTGAGAGAACAGCTCTGAAAGAACTTGTGACTGATCCAAGGCCACACCAGCAGCTGCATGTGAAGGTGTGGGGAATCAAACCCGGTTGCTCCCAGATTAGAGTCCACACTCCTTACCACTATACCAGACTGGCTCTCTTGATTTTCTTATTTCAGAAACTGCTCAGGAGATAGGATTTGGAAGTTCTTTTTGCCACAGACTGGAAATGGCGTGGTCCCCTATATGGAATTAATCTATGGTGTATTTTTGGTATTATCTCCTTGGACTGAAAGTGGATCTCCGAGTTCTTAGGTGAGGGAAATCTGCTGCAAATTTCCGACACCTTAGGCCAACTCAAGAACTTGGGTTAGACTGGGAACATGCGATTCATGTTTCATTCTTAACAGCGGAGCTATTCTAAGCCAATCTAACAGGATTCCCTGTCCTATACTGGTGTCTTCCCCCCTATATGGGGCTTACCTCCCCTCCATGCCCAGGCAAAGGTTGTGCCACCCCACGAGGGACGTGCCCGTTCTGTACCTTAATTTCCTCTTTCACTTTTTGCAGCTCCACCGTTAGACACTCCTGGCTTGCTATTAAGTCGTGGATCTTTGCTTGTAGCCTGTGGTTTCTGTCTTCTTGGGCAGAGTGAAGCAGCTGCGCTTTGCCTTTCCATTTGTTCAGCTGTTTCCTCAAGTACCTGAGGGGCAACAACATGGCACAGGGACCTTACCAAATGGAGGGGGGGATATCAGAGGGCTTTCATATGTACAGCTAAATAACTGCCCGTCCAGTCCTGACCTGGGCTCAGGCAAGCCCACTCTCGTCAGATCTCAGAAGCTAAGCAGGGTCGACTCTGGCAGGTACTTGGGTGGGAGACCTTCTTGGAATACCAGCCGTCGGGAGCCGGTTAGAATAATGAACAGGCTTTAGTGCCAAGGGAAATAGTAGAGTTCCTCAGCTTCTTATAACACCTGAGTGGTGGAGTGCAGCTGGGAGCAGAGGAGAAGCGCTTGTGCACATCCAGAACCAGTTCCCTCAACCCTTTCCTGGGTGAATGAAGATCTGATATCAGGGAGTCCAGTTTAGAAGAAGAAGAGAAGAAGAAGAAGAAGAGATTGGATTTATACCCCGCCCTTCATTCAGAGTCTCAAAGGGGCTTACAAACTCCTTTCCCTTCCCCTCCCCACAACAGACACCCTGTGAGGTAGGTGGGGCTGAGAGAGCTCTCTCGAGAACTGCCCTTGAGAGAACAGGTCGGAGAGAACTACGGCTTGCCCAAGGTCATCCAGCAGCTGCGTCTGGATGAGCGGGGAATCAAACCCGGTTCTCCCAGATTAGACTCCGCACACTTAACCACTACATCAAACTGGTGTAGTTTAATAATACGTTCAGCTTTACCATATAATTACGGCCTGTTGAAGGGCTGAAACGGAGATTTACCTGGGACATCCACTGCCGTGGTTAATGCTATGTGGTTAGCCTTATGTATTGTGGTTTAGCTTTACACGTTTAAATTCAACTTGTACTTGCACTGCATCCTTAAAGAATAGTTCATAAGAGGGTTTTTTACTGTAATTTCAAATAGATTTTTTGTGTGTATTCCCCAGAGGTTGGCTACCCTAGTTAACTTCAGAGAGAGGATGGGCGGTTAAAAGAGCTGTGGGGCTTTCTCTGATACGCCTCCTTGTCTGTAGGATCCCCTCCTTGTAGCTAATTGTCCAGCACTAAGCCTGGTGAACCCAATGTCCCATGTCGCTTTCCTTCCTGCTAAAGGACTTGCGTCCCTTTATCTGGCCACACAATCTCTTGTTATTACTCCTCTGATTGCAATCAAAGTACCACCCTTACACGGAAAGGGGGGGGGGAATCGGGAGATGACCTTTATCTTAGCTCTTCAAGGCAGACGACTAGCGAAAGCATCACCCACTTCTCTAATCTAGCGGCTGAATCTGATTGGTAAGTGCAACCCCTCCTCGCTCCCAAGCCGGTTTCTATGCCACTTTCTCTCACACACTGCTGACACAAAAAGGCAGAGATAAATACGAACATTAGAGAAACAGGGGCTCTGATTGAGTGAGCGAGTGTTGCGGAGAACTGTTATCGAACCCACGCAGTGCAACTCAGCAAGGCGACAAATGCGCTCATGCTTACCTGCTCTCAGTGCGCAGGGCCTCGATGGATTCTTGTGTTTTAATCAATTCGACCTTGAGGGATGCAAGTCCCTGTAGGAGGAGGGGAAAGGAGAAGGAAATCACGGTCTGCGATTGCCATGTGAGGAACTCAGCAGAGAAACAAAATGACTGAAAGGATGCTATTTCGATGCTCAGGCAGGCTACAGTATATATCTGTTCGGCTCAATGGGTTGGATCCAGACTCAATTGGCAATTTCCACCAATTCCCCCTTCCCACCTTGCGGGCCTTTCTCATATAATTCCCCTGTGACCCTATCCCCAAAGAGCCGCATTTTGTGGAGATCAGTGGGCTACATGAGACCGTGGGGAGGCAGGAAGCTTCCAAAGAGCTGCTGGAAAATGTACTTAGGATCTAGCCCAACAGGCTTTACTGCTGAGAATGGAACACTGTGTGCCATTTGGTGATTCCTGATAACCACCAGCTTCCCATGAAAAGTTCCACTAAAGGTTGTGTCAAGGGGATGATTGCTCATAGGGGATATGCTGGAAGTAAAAAAAAAATTGTGTGTTTCTCCCCCAGTGCGCAAACTTGAGTCCGCAGTGCTTTCTTTCTGCCTGCGCCTCAGCCAGCCAGCCAGCCAGCCAGCCCTCTGCCTCAGCACGCCCCGGGACCACGTGGCCCTTTACCCCCTCCTGGCAGTATTCCTTAGCTGCCACTGCTGCTGCCGCCTGAGTGGCCGTGGTGGGAGGAGGTAGGTGGGCGAGGGGGTAAAGGGCCGTGCGGTCCCAGGGTGGAGGGCTGGCTGGCTGTGTTGCCGGCAGCAGGGCATGCTTACCTCCTGCCTGGCGGCACCTGCAGCAACTCCGGCAGCCTTGGCTCCCCCGGCAGGCGGTGGCAAGTGCGGCCCCGGCGCGGGCTCCCCTCTTCATGCGCCCGCTCTGCCGGTGCCTTTCCCCGCCGGCCATGGGTCGCTGGAGAGGGTCCGGGCAGGTAGCAAGGACGTGGAGGGACGTGGCGGAGGGGAGCCTCGGGGATTGGTGCTGGCTTTTGGCGGGGGGGGGATTTCGGCGCCCCCATCCAGGGCCTCCTGCTCTAGGCGAGTGCCTAGTTGGCCTAGCGGGAGAGCCAGCCCTGATGACACTGAATCATCACTGTGTCTGATCTTCTCAGTCGTGCCAGGAAAAACATCATTCAAAATATATTGGACCTTAATATGATCAGAGGGTCACGGTGGCTCAGAGGTTAAGATGCTGAGCTGCAGACCGGATTGGGGATTTTGCAGAGAGTAAAGCTTGGGGGGGCCATATGACCTTCACTGGCTTTTATTTACAGCCCTCTTCCACTGTTTAGTGGAGGTCCACCATCATGTTCATTACCTGTCTGGAGGTGTCTTCTTGACCCTGTAGTTTGTTGTGGTTTTCCGTCTGCTGTGTCTGGAATACCTCATCACCTAAAGGCCTGCTGGATGGTGGGCCTAAGCTAGGCACCGAGGGAAAGGGATTAGAGCGTGCCAGCTGTTCTGAAGAGATGTCTGGAACAGAAGAGGGACTGCCAGGAAAAAAAGACAAAGGAGAAAGCAATAAGGGATTGTGTGACAGTGAACACCTCCCATTCACCCCTCCCCAGGCAGAACCACGCTAAGTAAGTTCAAAAATACCATGGTCTGGATTCAGATTAAAAGCCCTACTAGTTGAGAGCCAGTGTGGTATAGAGGTTAGAGTGCTGGACAAGAATCCGGGAGACCCAGGTTCAAATTCCCACTCTGCCATGGAAGCTTGCTGGGTGACCTTGAGACAGTCACACCCTCTCAGCCTAGCCTACCTCACAGGGCTATTGTGAGGATAAAATAGAGGGAGGAGACTGATGTAAGCTGCTTTGGGTCCAGGCCTGTAGCCAGGATTCTTTAATTCAGGGGGCCTTTAAATAAGTCAGGGGGCACCCCACCAAGGAGCGCCACAAATGAAATAAAAAATTGGGAGTCGGGAGGGGGGGCTGGGGGCTGGATGGGAAGTCGGGGGAGCTTAGCAGTAAGTCGGGGTAGGGGGGCAGGCCCCGAGATGCCCCACTGTAGCTACGGGCCTGTTTGGGTCCCTATTGGAGAGAAAGGTGGGGTACAAATGCAGGAAATAAAAAATAAATAAATCATTCACCAGATTCCGACTTGATGATTCGTTAACAGCAGCCTGCCCCCTCTGCTCAGTATGGCATAACAGGTCTCTTTTGAACAAACGTGACTTTGCAGGGGTCATTTTGTAAAAAAAGAGGTGCAGGAGCTCATTAGCATAACTCATTAGCATAACTTATGCTGACATCACTGGAAGTGTGTCAGAAGGCACCACCCACCTCTCAGGCTCTACTGGACTGTTTTGGATTGCTAGCTATTGGGGGGGAGATGTGCAGATCTGTCCTCACAGAGGAGGGAGAGCTTGTACCTAAATAAAACTTGGTCTTAAAGGTGCCACTGGTGTCATGTTCCACAGCCAAACAAAGGAGTACACACTTATCAGAAGGTTATGCTTTGGGGAGGGGGGGTTGGGCGCGGGGGGGGGGGGGGGGGGGGGGGCTCTGCAACTTACCTGGCTGCTTCTTGCTCTGACTGAGGGCTGCTGGGAGCAGGGGGTGGGGCTTGTTGCATGTGCCCGCCCCCTGGGTTCCTTACAGCCGGAGCTTCGCTCCTGTGCGCTCCTGCAGGAAATGACCCCTGGGACTTTGTAAAAAGCATGGAACGTGTCTGCAATTTAATGTGGGGGCATATAAAAATTTACACTAGATACACCTGAGCCCTTGCACGCACCTGAAGTACCTCTGTGTGCAAAAGGGGCGTGAAGGGAACTGAGAAGGGGCGGAAGGAAACAGAATTACAGGAAGCTCTAGAAAAAGAGGAGAGAGGAAGGGCTTCTCTGCATTCTGGGTTTCCTTGCTTGGAACTTCCTGTTTCTTGGGGGAGGGGGTTCTGTTGTGTTTTGCTCCTTCTAGTGGTCAATTCAGGGTCACGTAGGTTTATGTCCAGCATAAGAATCTGCAGTTTAAATCTGCAGGGAGAGATGCCAGATGTAAACCTGTGGGATGTTGAATCAGCATGTGCAGAACAGGGACTCCCCCCCCCCCAAAAAAAAGAAACAAGAAGTTACAATTTTGGAAAATGAAAATGCAGAAAAGCCTGCGGACAGGATAATGGGGCAAGAGATGTAAAACAAGAGTAAAACGTATTAAACCTTTACCCTAGGGGAAAAGAGACCACCCGTAAGCAAATAATCAACACAACACGTCATTTTCTTAAGAGGCTTAATATTGTTCTGAAAAGATCGAACGGAGGATAACCTAATACTTCCGCATAATCTGAACTCCACCTGAGAACTGAAATGGAACCAATGAGCATCATTAAGAGCTGTGCTGACCCTCTGCGGAGGGAAATGTCACCCTCGGGAAGTCTGAGCACTTGCTTTGTTAATGGCCTTGTTCAGCTCATAAACTTGATTGTCGACAATAGGGAAACATAGGTCGGGGTCGAGCAAAGGGCAAGCAATTCAAGTTCCTAAAAGACCTCACCATGAAAATATAGATCATGAGACTGCAAATCTGAAATTGAGGCCAAACTGCAGCTAGAGTCTTCCTCCCACCCTGAAAATTCAAAAGATTACTCCAGTTTTTCTCATTAGCAGGCTCCTAGAGCCCTTAGGGAGAGGGAAAGTCCACTTCACTCTCTCTTCTAAACCTGAGAGCATAAAAGAATGTTGGACGCACACTGAGGCAGTTAGATGCTCTGTAAACAGGTCCTCAAATTTTATTGTTATGGCAAAAGCTATCCTGACAATTAGAGTTTCTTTGTCCTTAAGGGGAACCACCGTATATCCTCTCTGCCGCTACTCTCTTATACTGCTGGTCTTTATTTCTGCCTGCCTCCTTTTATTACTTCATTTTGATAGGGCATATCTGATGTTTTACAAGGAATTCAAAGCCATTTTCAATTGCAAGGGATTATTTAAAAGGACATAATCTAGATAACTGGAGATGGATCCAGAGTAGATCGGAAATTTCCACAGATTCCCTGCTACAGACCCTCCTCATGTCATTCCTCAGGGCCCCCTATCCGCCAGGAGCAGCATTTCATGGAGCTGTGCACTGTAATGGAAGGGGGAGAGGCAAGAAAGTTCCATTATGCCCTGGGAAAATTAAGTACGGATCTAAGGGGAGAATTCCCCACCAGGCCCCCTGTCCTCCCCTGCTGGTCTATAGGCCACTGGGGTGAAAAACGGGGCAGGGGGAATTTGTGCCCCACCCAGATTTGCAACATCACATCCGCAGCAAACGGGAAATGACATCAACATGTTGGAGCAATATTCTACAAAGATTCTACAGTGATTTCATGACCAATGTTCTCTCTGAGCTGTGGAGTCTTGCGAGCAAAAATTCTACTTTGCGAGCGACTGGCATTCAAACTGCGAGCAAGCGATTGGGCCACTGCATAAATCAGTTTTGCCCTGGAGCCACCCTTCCCGAGCTACGACAAAAATGTGTGAGCCGGAGGCTAAAAAACTGTGAGCTGGCTCACACTGACTCAGCTTAGAGGGAACACGGGTCATGACACCGGGGAAACTGGAAATCAGTTGATCCCCACCTTGCCAAATCCCCCAGCAGTTGCAAACCTCAAGCTAAGCACCCCTATCTGGAGCCAACATTCACAGCTACAGAAATAAAAAGGAAAGGAAGGGGGGGGGGGAAAGGACAGCAGCTCGAACAGGGAAAGACGAATCTGTGGGAAGTAGGATATAAGTGGAGCAATCCAGCCCTGGATTAACCATCAAGCAAAATAAGCACATCTTTAGGGCGTCAAGAGAAGAAGGGGGGCACCTAGCTATCACGCCCTTAACTCTTTCACTGCCACACTCGACTACTATTTGGTGTTAAATGATTTTTTAAAAACGTTTATATTGAATATAGTTGTGGGGTCTGGCTGGGGAGAAAACTCTTCTTTCACCTTCAGCACTTACTCAGCCTTAATGTCCTGTCAGTTAAGAGATAGAAGGGCCGAGGGGTGCCATTGCTGTGCTGTGCTTAGGGCATTGATTGGTCTTAATCTGGCCCTGGAGTGACCTTAAACAGGTCTATTCAGACTCTTACTCGGGCTTCTTCAACGGGGCTTGATGTCGGAAAGTGTTCTTAGGACTCCACCTTTTCATTTGTTGCCCAAAAGGCATATGCTTCCTCAAGGAAGCTCAGGATTTTGCATGAAAAAAACAGGACCTCAATGAAACAAAGTTCAAGTCCAGTGGCACCTTTACGACCCACAAGGTTTTATTCAGGGTATAAACTTTTGTGTGCGCGGACACTTCTTCAGACCTCAGTGGGTTGCAGTTCACAGGAAATGTTGCAGGCAGTGTTCCCTCTAAGCTGAGTTGGTGTGAGCCAGCTCACAGTTTTTTAGCCTCTGGCTCACACATTTTTGCCTTAGCTCAGTAAGGATGGCTTTAGAGCAAACTAATTTACGCAGTACCCAAATCACTTGCTCACAACTTTAATGCCAGTAGCTCATAAAGTAGAATTTTTGCTCACAAGACCCCATAGCTTAGAGGGAACATTAGTTGCAGGCTGTATCGTCTCCTTGTGCCACTATCTGGACTGACCACATTAAAAAGTGGTAGGTGCTTGGGGTGAGCAAAGCGTTCCCCGCACAAGACTAATCTAGCACTCTAGAAGAGAAGTGTCAAACTCATTTGTTACGAGGGCCATATCTGACATAAATGTCATTTTGGGGGGCTGGGCCATGTGTGTCATAAAACGTACTGCCAGGTACCGGAGATAGAGACTGTATAAAGGACAGCAGCTGGTAAGCTCCGAATTGGTGTTTCCTCACTGCAAGGCCCCACGGGGTGAGAGGGGGGGTGCAGAGGAAAACCCACACAGGCGGACTGGAGAGGCATCAGCGCAGCGCTGGGCAGATGCTCCCACAATGCTTGACTGCTGCAGACAAGGTTGTTCCACCATGCTGAAGCCACAATGGAGTGGCTCCGCCCACTTGTTCAGCACTCCCTCCCTTGCACCAGTTGCTCGTGGGCCGCATAAGAGGCCTGGATGGGCCGGTTCCGGCCCCAGGGCCTTATGTTTGACACCCCTGCTCTAGAATCTTTACAGTCAGGTCCCAATAAAGTCACCTGCCGGGGAAAGAGCCCTGACGCTTCAATAGCCAGCGTGCCATTATCTGCTCACAGTGCTGAATTGTGGGAAGGGACGTCTCCTTCTCCCGTCATCATCATCAGGGCCTTCCTTCTCCGAGCTTCTTTCCTTTCGCAGCGTCCTTGAAGCAGATTGTTTCGAATGGTGCGGAAAAACAGCTTCGTGTTTTCCTTTGCCGACACCTGCCAGAAGGAGGCATTAATGGAGAAGGGTGCTGGGTGTAAAGTGCCGGCCAGCACATGAAGTCGCCATATACTGAGTCAGACCCTGGGGTCCACGTAGCTCAGTACTGCCCAACCTGACTAGCAACAACTTTCTAGGGTCTCAGGCACAGAAAAGTCTCTCTCAGTTCTTGCTTCCTAAAGTCCTTCTGCCGGAGATGCTCAGAATACAATATGCCCACTTCCGCTCTCCCACTGAGCTAGCTAAACTCCTTAAACACTAGATCGTAAGTGTTAAAGAATCAGCAGATGACTCTTCATGGTCCTGTCTCCTCTTCAAGAAGACGGAGAATCCATGTGCTTAAACAACCGACGCTTGATCCAGACTGCACTGAGCTAATGAGGGTTGTTTCTCATTTCCCACAAAACCCAGGACCTGCCATTTGCAAAAGTGTAGAGGCATCAAAGTTCTTTTAATGAAAGGCACCAAGTTACCACTGCATCTCAAGACGGGTCATTAAGAACATATCTTTGGGATCTCCTCTCCTGGAATACCCCTGAAGAACATTGATGCTCAGTCAATAAGAACTTGCTAGTGGTCCCCGGCATGAGAGAAATCCGGCTGTCCTCAACCAGTCCAGGCAATCACAGTATGCAATAAATTTCCATGTCATTGTTTGACACCCAAAAAAAGAATCTGAGCATGACCAGACAAGTCTTATGAAGAAAAAATAAACATTTATGTCACTAGCACAAATTAAACTACCACTAGATGCCACCATCATAATAAAGGGGCATAATGCTTCTGTTTCTCACATGTCCTCTCTCTGCTCTGCCAGACACACTGGCCCCAATCCAAATCCAACTGCAGGCAACAACAGCTGCAAGTGGGGCTACACATCCAAAGATGCATGCAGCTAATTCAATGCCCGTCTTCTGTGCATGCGGAAACTTGCTCCTGCAAATAGATCTCACTTACAGGATCAAGATGTCCCATGGAGTTTAACAGAGCAGACATTTAGGATCACAGTCTCCAAGTTACATTCAGGTGGGTAGCCATGTTGGTCTGCAGCAGTAGAACAAAGTTTGAGTCCAGCGGTACCTTTAGGTAAAGGTAAAGGTTCCCTTGCTCGAAAGCCAGTCAAGTCCGACTCTAGGGTTGCGGTGCTCATCTCCGTTTCAAAGCCAAAGAGCCAGCGCTGTCCGAAGATGTTTCCGTGGTCATGTGGCCGGCATGACTAGACGCTGAGGCGCACGGAACGCTGTTACTTTCCCACCGAAGTGGTACCTGTTTATCTACTTGCAATTTCTTGCTTTCAAACTGCTAGGTTGGCAGGAGTTGGAAGTAGAGATGGGAGCTCACTCCGTCATGCGGCACACTCGGGTCTCGAACTGCTGACCTACTGACCTTCCACAGCCTGCAGTTCAGCGTCTTAACCACTTGAGCCACCGCAGCTCCTAGTGGCACCTTTACCCTCTGCCTATAAGTATAGACTGATAACTTCAGTTTCAATGGGCCTGAACACAAAAGTTTCAATGGGCACGCACACAAAAGCTCACACCTTGAATCAAACTCTGTCTTAAAGGTGCCACTGGACTCAAACTTTAATCTCCAAGTTAGTTCATGACCTGTCCGTGCTGTGCACAGTAAGACTCCTAAGTAGATTGGTGGGTACAGAATAAGAAGTTATGGAGATAAAATATAAGTTTTATCTTTCTAGAGAACTTACTCTAGCATAGTGTTAAGTAATCCGGTATGTCCACAGGTACACCTGAATTCCCCAGCTGGAAGCAAACTCATGGACTCCCCCCCCCCCCGTCAGAAGCTACGCAGCAGGGCTATTTTTGGGCATAAGAACATAAGAACATAAGAGACGCCAATGTTGGATCAGGCCAAAGGCCCATCCAGTCCAACACTCTGTGTCACACAGTGGCCAGAAATACCAGTGCCATCAGGAGGTCCAGCAGTGGGGCCAGGACATTAGAAGCCCTCCCACTGTTGACCCCCCCCAAGCACCAAGAAGACAGAGCATCACTTGCCCCAGAGCCCCTAGCTATACCTAATAGCCACTGATGGACCTCTGCTCCATATGCTTATCTAATTCCCTTTTGAAGCCGTCCATGCTTGTAGCACCCACCACTTCCTGTGGCAGTGAATTCCATGTGTTAATCACTCTATGGGTGAAGAAGTACTTCCTTTTATCCGTTCTAACCCGACCGCTCAGTAATTTCATGGAGTGCCCACGAGTTCTTGTATTGTGAGAAAGGGAGAAAAGTACCTCTTTCTTTACCTGCTCTTTCCCATGCATAATCTTATAAACCTCGATCATGTCACCCCTCAGTCGTCTTTTCTCCAAGCTAAAGAGCCCTAAGCGCTTTAACCTTTCCTCATAGGGAAAGTGTTCCAACCCTTTTATCATTCGAGTTGCCCTTTTCTGCACTTTTTCCAAAGCTATAATATCCTTTTTAAGGTGTGGTGCCCAGAACTGCACACAGTATTCCAAATGAGGTCTCACCATTGATTTATATAGGGGCATTATTATATTGGCTGATCTGTTTTCAATACCCTTCCTAATAATCCCCAGCATAGCATTGGCCTTCTTTATTGCAGTCACACACTGTCTCGACATTTTCAGTGAGTTATCCACTACAACTCCAAGATCTCTCTCTTGCTCAGTCTCTGCCAGTTCAGACCCCATCAATGTGTATTTATATTTAGGATTTTTGGCTCCAATGTGCATCACCTTGCACTTGGCCACATTGAACCCCATTTGCCATGTTGACGCCCACTCGCCCATCCTTGACAGATCCCCTTGGAGTGCCTCACAATCCTCACTGGTTTTCACCACCCTGAACAACTTTGTATCATCCGCAAATTTAGCCACTTCACTGCTTACTCCCATCTCCAAATCATTAATGAACAAGTTAAAAAGCAGTGGACCAAGTACTGATCCCTGCGGTACCCCACTGCTTACCACCCTCCACTGAGAAAATTGCCCACCTACACTCACTCTCTGTTTTCTATGAACTAGCCAGTTTTTGATCCATAAAAGGACTTGTCCTTCTATCCCATGATTTTTGAGCTTACTTAGGAGCCTTTGATGAGGAACTTTATCAAAAGCTTTCTGGAAGTCAAGGTAAATAATATCTATTGGATCCCCCTTGTCCACATGTTTGTTCACCCCCTCAAAGAACACTAACAGGTTAGTGAGACAAGATCTTCCCTTACAGAAACCGTGCTGAGTCTGCCTCAATAGGTTTTGTTCATCTATGTGCCTACTAATTCTTTCCTTAATAATGGTTTCCACCAATTTACCCGGTATCGACGTCAGACTGACTGGCCTGTAATTTCCCGGATCTCCTCTGGAACCCTTTTTAAAGATGGGAGTGACATTAGCTACCTTCCAATCCTCAGGAATGGAGGCAGATTTTAAGGAAAGATTACATATCTTTGTCAGGAGATCTACAAGTTCACATTTGAGTTCTTTCAGAACTCTCGGATGTATGCCATCTGGGCCTGGTGATTTTTCAGTTTTTAAGTTGTCTATCAGTTTTAGGACCTCCTCTCTCATCACCTCAATCTGACTCAGGTCTTCCAACACCCCTCCTGAAATCAGTGGTTCTGGAGTGGGCAAGCACTTCTCATCTTCCACAGTGAAGACGGAGGCAAAAAATGCATTTAGCTTCTCAGCCATTTCCCTATCATCCTTCAATACTCCTTTTACCCCTTGGTCGTCCAAGGGCCCCACTGCCTCCCTGGCTGGTTTCCTGTTTCTAATGTATTTGAAGAAAGTTTTATTGTTGGTTTTTACGTTTTTTGCTATATGCTCCTCATATTCCCTTTTTGCCTGCCTGACCTCAGACTTGCATTTTATTTGCCATAGCCTGTGTTCCGTTTTATCAGCCTCACTGTGACTAGCTTTCCACTGCTTAAAGGAATTCTTTTTACTTTTTACAGCCTCCATTACTCTGTTTGTTAACCATGCAGGCTTTTTCCTATACCTGTTTGTGCCTTTCCTAACCTGCGGAATATATATTTTTTGAGCTTCTAGGATCGTAGTTTTAAATAGATCCCAAGCTTCCCCAATTGTTTTGACCCTTTCTACTTTTCCTTTCAGTTTCCTCCCCACGTGTCCCCTCATATCAGAGAAATTACCCCTTTTAAAGTTAAAAATGGTTGTGTGAGTCTTTTTGGCCAATTCTCTATTTGTACAAATGATGAACTCAACAACATTATGATCACTGTTTCCAAGCGGTGCAATCACTTTTACATCTCTCACCAGGTCTTGAGTGTTACTTAGGACCAAATCAAGGATCGCCTCTCCCCTGGTAGGTTCCGTGACCATCTGCTCCATAGCACAGTCATTTAGAGTGTCTAGAAACTCAATCTCTTTTTCCCGACTAGAACACATATTGACCCAATCAATGTGTGGGTAGTTAAAATCACCTATTATTACACAGTGTTTTTGTCTAGTTGCTATCTTTAAGGCATTCATCATTTTATAATCCTCCTCTATCTTTTGATCTGGTGGGCGATAACAAACTCCCAGTGTTAAGTTTCCTTTTGGCCCCCCTATTTCAACCCATAGAACTTCCAGAAGCGAATCCAATTCACTTAGCCTCTCAATCTTTCTAGACTTTATACCCTCTCTGACATACAGAGCTACCCCACCTCCAACCCTTCCCCCCCTATCCTTCCGATATAATATATAACCGGGAATCACTGTGTCCCACTGATTTTCCTCATCCCACCAAGTTTCAGAAATACCCACAATGTCTATTTTTCCCTCCGACACCAAGCACTCCAACTCCCCGATTTTACCTCGGACACTTCTAGCATTTGTATAGAAACAGCTGTAATTTCCCTTACAAGTTAAGCCTGCATCCTTCCTCTTGCTATCTCGAGTCGTTGTCCGGCAGTCCATGTCACCAGCCATGGCCTCTGTGGACAATTTCAATCCACCTCCCTGTAGAAAAGCAACCGGTACCCCCTCACCTCTCTCAGATGAGCCAACCCGAACCAGAGACTTTTCATCTCCTGTCGGCTTTCCCCCAATATTCAGTTTAAAAGCTGCTCTGCCACCTTTTTGATTTTAAGTGCCAGCAGCCTGGTTCCTTCTCGGGACAAGTGGAGACCGTCTCGCCTGTACAGCTCCCTCTTGTTCCAAAAAGTATCCCAGTGCCTAACAAACCTGAACCCTTCCCCCCTACACCATCGTCTCATCCACGCATTGAGACTCCTGATCTCTGCCTGTCTCTCCGGCCCTGCGCGTGGAACAGGTAACACTTCTGAGAAGGCTACCTTGGAGGTCCTGGACCTAAGTTTCCTGCCCAGCAGCCTAAATTTCTCCTCCAGGACCTCACGACTGCATTTCCCCACATCGTTGGTGCCGACATGCACCACGACCACTGGCTCCTCCCCAGCACTATCTACCAGCCTATCTAAAACACGCGTAATGTCCGCTACCTTCGCACCAGGCAGGCAAGTCACCATACGGTCAGTACGCGGGTTCGCCACCCAGCTGTCTACCTGCCTAAGGATCGAATCACCCACTACCAAGAGCCCCCCTCCCACCCTGCTCAGGGATGGTTCCTTGGTGCAAAAGGAGAGCCGCTCACCAGCTGGGGAAGAGGTCCCTTCTGAGGGCACATTCCCCTTATCCTCAGCATGGTGCCCTGTTTCCCCTAGACCCTCATGCTCCCTGACAGCAGCGGGGCTGCCAGATCCAGAGTGGGACGAAGCTAACAAGTCCCCGAGAGTCTTTTCTGTGTGCCTAGCTGACTGTCTCTGCTTCTCCAGGTCAGCCACCTTGGCCTCAAGGGAGCACACACGTTCCCTGAGAACCAGGAGCTCCTTGCACCGAGGACACACCCAAGACTTCTGCCCAGTGGGCAGATAGTCATACATGTGACACTCCGTGCAAAACACTGGATAGCCCCCAACCCCCTGCTGGCATTCTGGCTTCATAATTCTTTTAAAATAAATAAATATAATCCCCCTTTTAAACCCTTGGTATTTATGTGGGTTTTGTTATCAAGTCAAATTATTTTACGGGAAAGACAAAGAGCCTAGGGCCTTGTCTTTCTGGCTCTTTTTGGGCTTCTTACAGCGCCCCTAGTCTAAGAGTCCCTAGGCTAAGAGCCACAGGCAAAGAGCCCTTTAGCTCACCCTTCGGCTCGTGCCAGAGGCTCGTGCCTCTGCCAAGGTGCTTCCTTAAATAGAGGCCTCCCCCAGCAGAGGTCAGGCAGCAGCTATTCAAATTCAAATTCACCCAGGCACTCAATCACAGGCAAAACAATGCCCCTTCCACTTCCTCTCAATTACAGGCAATCCCAGTCAAACAATGCCCGTTCCTCTCCCACACTCAATCAGCCAGGACTCTGCAAGAACTCTAAGTGCTTCCACACACTGCTAAACACAGTTTTCCCACAAAATATCCTTAGCTGAATTCTCTCAGCTGAAATCAAGTAAAAGAAACCCTCTCACCTCTCTCACAGCTCTCTCTCCTGCTCTTGCTCAGAGCTCAGCTGGTCTCCAGGAACGCACAGGAATGGAGTTCCGGCTGGCTCCCGAGTTGGCCACGCCCAGCAGGAACTCATTAGCATAATAGGCCACACCTAACAGCAGAAGCTCATTAGGATTGGCTACATTAGGGGTGTGTGGCCTAACATGCAAAGGAGTTCCTGCTACAAAAAAAGCCCTGGGTTTTGACAACAAAGTAAACAGAATAAGAAGCAAAAGGTGGGTGTGGCTGGATGAGCACACTTCTGGTAACATGGGTGTGTGTGGCCTAATATGCCAATAAGCTGTGCTATCAGGGGTGTGGCCCAATATGCTAAAAAGTTCCTGCTGTTGGGTGTGGCCTGTTATGCTAATGAGTTCCTGCTGGCCTTTTTCTACAAAAAAAGCCCTGCTAAGCAGACAAACACAAAGCCACGATTTACCGGCATGCAGTGCTCCATCACAGGGTGAGACTTCTTGTGGGCTTTGCTCTCCTGTCCAGTGAAGAAGCAGACCTGACAGATGTCAACGTTCAGGCACTTCAGACACTGATACCTGGCCAGAACGACAAGAACAAAAAAAAGTCCAACAAGGATCAAATCCACTACTAGGAGTTTAAAACTGTCGAAATGTTGTCTCCCAGGACAAGGTCTGTGGGGTCTCAGAGCTGGTCTGTACCTACAGTGGGGCTACTGGGGGCTTTGCCCCTTTCCTTAAAAGGTGCCCCACAAGATTTTTTGGAGAAGATTTTTTAGAAGAACCGGGATCCTTTAAATGCTTTTGAGAAGAAGTGGGGGATGGCATGTGCCCCTCTCCCTCCCTCCAGCTGATCGGCAGGCCGTGCACGTTACAAGTCACATAGAAAACAATATAATTTAGGTAATTAAAATCATAATACTATTAAAACAACAAAGACAACAGTTGGAGTGGATTTGCCTTGACAGATGACAGAAGGCCAATCTGGGCTGGTCAGAGGCCGGCATTACCAGCAGGGGAGGCCAAAGATGGATGTGGATGTCTGCCACCTCATCCGACGGCCCAGTGAAACAGCTCCGTTTTACAGGCCCTGCGGAATTGTAATAAATCCTGCAGGGCCCTGATGTCCAGTGGGAGCTTGTTCCACCAGGTTGGGGCCAGAGCAGCCGGACATCTTTAGTCGAGGTCAACTGGACATCCATAGGGATGGGGATAACCAGAAGATGTTGGTCGGTTGAGCATAATACTCTGCGGGGTACATATGGGGAAAGATGGTCCTGAAGATATGCAGGTCCCTGGCCGCATAGGGCTTTGAAAGTTAATACGAGAACCACCTTGAATTGGATCCAGTACTCTGTCGGCAGCCAGTGCAGTTGGCGCAGCACTGGCCAAACGTCAGCCCGCATGGGCATTGCTGTCAGCACAGGTGCCACTGCATTCTGCACTACCCGCAGTTTCCGGGTCAAGTTCAAGGGCAGCCCCCACATAAAGCGAGTTACAGTAATCCAGTTGGGAAGTGACCACTGCATGGATCACTGTAGCTAAGTCCTTGGAATTGTGACAGGGAACCAGTTGCTCAACCGGCCGCTGATGATAGAAGGCCAATCAAGCAAGCAGGGGCACCCCAAGCTCTTCACCTTTGGCGCTGGCCTTAGTGGTATCCCATTGAGGGATGGGAGCTGGATTACCAACCCCAGGTCCGCACAACTGAGGTACAGGACCTCCGTCTTCGCTGGATTTAATTTCAATCGGCTCTGTTGAAGCCAACCGGTCACAGCCTGTATTGTATGGCATTGTGTGTGGTATAGCCAGGAGATCCTGAGATTGTCTGGCTGCCTGAAGTACTAGCTCTTTTTAGCATTATGCACCACTAGATGGCGAGCTAGACTTATTTGGGGGGCTGAGAGAGCTCAGAGAGCTGTGTCTGAGCCAAGGTCACCCAGCCGGCTTCATGTGGAGGGGAGCGGAATAAAATTCGGTTCTCCAAATTAGAGTCTGCCGCTCTTAACCACGACACCACGCTGGCTCTCTGAAGGGATAAAAATGTGATAGATGGTGGTAGATGAATAGTCTTTTGGCGTTATAACTGTTTCGCCACAGGACTTTGCAAGTGCAACCTTTATAAATTGTTCTTTATATTTAGAAGTAGAGTTTGCTGCATTAATTAAATTAATTCCCACCATCTCATCAGCTTTCCCACTGCTTCTCAGTGTCTCAAGATTCATAGCCCCCTGTAAAAGTCCTGCCAAGAGGGAAGAAAAGATGAATTGCAGCCAAGGATAATCTTTATGGTATAAAAGCACATGTGTCTAAGGATTAATCAGTGTACCTTATTGTGCATGGGACAGAGCAGGCAGAGAAAGAAGTATTTTTCTCCCTTTCTCACAATACAAGAACTCGTGGGCACTCCATGAAATCGCTGAGCCGTCGGGTTAGAACAGATAAAAGGAGGTCCTTCTTCACCCAAAGAGTGATTAACACATGGAATTCACTGCCACAGGAGATGGTGGCAGCTACAGGTATGGACGGCTTCAAGAGGGAATTAGATAAGCATATGGAGCAGAGATCCATATTAGCCACAAGGTATTGATAGGAACTCTCAGTCTGGGCCAAGTGATGCTCTGTATTCTTGGTGCCTGGGGGGGGGGGACTGTATAGAGGGCTTCTAGTGTCCTGGCCCCACTGCTGGACCTCCTGATGGCACCTGGTATTTTTGGCCACTGTGTGACAGACTGTTGGACTGGACGGGCCATGTGAACAAATGGTCTTCCTGTCTATATTGTTCATTATGGCCTTTTCTATAGTAGACAACTACACTAGTTTTATACTGCTTTGACCGTTATGGCTTTCCCCAAAGAATCCTGGGAGCTGTAGTTTGGTGAGGGACTTCTAGCCTCCCCTCCTGGAACTACAGGTCCCAGCCTTACTTGGAAAGGACAGATGACTGTTAAAACAATTTAATGGGATGCTCTTAGCCTGCGAACAATTACAAATGGGTTCTACCTTATTGTGCATAACTGGGTCCAGATCTGAGCTGTGGCCTCTACATATTGCTGTGATACAAATACAAAGTGACACATTGATACTGTGATTATAATGCAATGCACCTTAGTCCAGTGATCGGAAAGGTCTTACAAATGTTACATGTGACCTGGTGGGCAACCATTTCTGTTGCTGACAGTCTGTGGTAGGTGGGAAACCAAAGAAGGATGGCAGGTTCTGTTTGAAACCAAGACAGAAATCTCTCTTCCCCAATTGCTGCCGTCAGAACCTGGAAGGGAATTCCAGTCATTAACTTGCGCCGATTACGCACGGGTGTTTCCCCTCACTTTCACTGTGCATATCCGTCATGTTTGCTTTTTCATTCTGCATTGATTTCCCTCCCTTCAGTGCTCAGTTCACATCTGATTACTGTTTCCCCGGGTTTTCTGAGAGTGCTTTTGTGCCGATTTCCCCCTTATTTTGCTTCCAAGCCAAAGGTAATTCAAAATAACCAAACATACAAAACCAACCTTGAAAAATGTAAACAAAATCTGGGTTTTTTGCAAAAATATTTATAATATTATAAGATAAACTATAATGCAAAGTGCAAATAAAGTACAAAGTGTATAATTACATTAAAAGACACACAAGCAGGACATAAACCCTGCTAAGATACAATCTTAAAGGGACTGAGCCATCTTTTTTATGCTGTAAGGACAGAAGAACCATTCACTTTTACAGCCAAAGAGAAGTCCCTCGGAGCATGAAGACATCAAAGTTAATACTACACAGCAGGCCTGTTTTGATATCGATGTCTTTATCAGGCTATTAGTCTTCATAAGGCTTGTGGGACTTCCACTAGTTTCCAGGAATTCACAAGCGCATGGTGGCAAGCGTCCCTAATGACAAGCTTGAGACAGCCGATAGTCTTTGTGGGATTCAGCCTGTTTTTGGTCACTAGTACCTGTACTGCTGGAGAAGTGCCTTTTCTGCCAGCAAAGGATACCAGTCAAATCAAATCAAAGCAAAATTCCACTTACCCCACTGAAACAACCACGCATTGCAGTTTCCACGTAATTCAAATTACGGCTTTCTCCCACTACTGCCAAGATCTGGAGTGAAGGGGAAAATGCAGCATTACTGTAGACCCTCCACAAAAGTCAGCTGTGATCTACATGTTAATGGTAACTCAGTAAAACTGATTCAGGTGAGCAGCCGTGTTGGTCTGAAACAACAGAACAAAGTTTGAGTCCAGTGGCACCTTTAGGACCAACGAAGTTAAATTCTGGGTAGATTCAGGTAGGCAGCTGTGTGGGTCTGGAGCAACAAAACAAAGTTTAAGTCCAGTGGCACCTTTAAGACCAACAAAGTTTAATTCTGGGTATTAGCTTTCGTGGGCATGCACACTACCATGCACATGAAAGCATATACCGAGAATTAAACTTTGTTGGTCTTAAAGGTGCCACTGGACTCAAACTGGGCAAAACCGAATAACAGCCATAGAAATTGGAATGCCAGACATTTAAGTGGAGTCCTGCCAGCTGCTCATAGGCCTGCTGACTTTATTCGTGCATCCTTACATGCATACTCTATTCTTTAGAGACACAATTAGCCTGGGAGATGCCCGTTGTCTGCCCCATCCTGCACAGCACACAAGCCGCGTTACCTGGAGCAAGTCAGTCAGCAGGTTCCTCACACCATTTCGAGTAATGTGAACACCCCGGCTGGACTTCCTTCCTGGAGAGGTTGCATAAAGCCGAAAGAGCGCTGCCGACATCAGAGAATACCCATCAGAATCCCCACGGAGTTAAGAGCGCTCTTTCCCAACCTCTCATCTTCAGGGCAGTCATATGAAACCCAGTAAATGATGTACAGTCAGGAAAAAACCCTTATATTCTCTAGCCAGAATGTACTGGAAAGAACATGGTTCAAATCACGGCCGCAGCCAGGATTTTTTTCATGGGGGGGGGCCCACTGGGGGTGCTAAGTAAGTTTAATTTAATTAAACTTTAAACTTAAAATCCACAGAACAGGGGAGGGCAGGCCTGCCCTACCACCTGATTAGAGGTGGAACATCTGCACTGCCTTTCTACCTTTCTACAGCCTGCCCCAGCCCTGGGGGTAGAAAATCCTCTCTCCACTGGGTGGGTCCCCTGTGCCAGCTCTGCTTGCCCGAGTCCTTCTCCTTCCCCCAGCGATCACCGGTGGGGGCGGGTTCAGCGGCTGCATGGGTAGCCTGGGCCCCGGCGCGGAGCCTCCCTGATGGACAGCTGAAGTGACCTGCCACCTGCAGGAACCCCGCCAATGGGCTCTCCCTCCCACCGCATTAAGGCCACCACCACTCCTTCCCCCATCAATCTCCGGTGGGGGCGGGCTCAGCGGCTGCACGGGCAGCCTGGGCCCCAGTGCAGTGCCTCCTTTACAGGCTGCGCCGGCCAATCAAGGAGGAGGAAGGAATCCAGGAAGCCTGAGGGAGGAGTCCATGACACCGGCAGTGGGTCAGCGGTTTGGCATGATGGAATGGAACTAAAGTTTCTTAGAATAAGAGGGGGAGATTGGGAGGGCTCCGAAAATCTAATAGGGGGCTCGGCCCCTAAAGCCCCACCACCGGCTATGGCCCTGGTTCAAATCCCCATTCAGTTATGCAGCTTCCTGGGCCAGTTGGACTCTTTCAGTCTAGGCCACGTGACAGAGTTGTTGTGATGACAGAACCCCATGCATACAGTCCTGAGCTCATTGGAGGATGGAGGAAGGATGGGATACAGGGTTGCCAACTCTGGGTTGGGAAATTCTTGGAGATTTGGGGGGGTGGAGCTCGGGGAGGGTGGGGTTCGGGAAGGGGAGGGACCTCAGCGGGGTATAATGCCATAGAGTCCACCCTTCAAAGCAGCCTTTTTGTCAGAAACTGATCTCTCTAGTCTGAAGATCACTTGTAATTCAGCTCTGGGCAGGGGTCGTTTCGTAGAAAAAGAGCTAGGGGAACTCATTAGCATAACTCATTAGCATATGCCACACACCCTGACATCACTGGAAGTGTGTCATAAGGCTACACACCCCGCTCCCAACGGTCCCAGCCACCACCGCCGGCCTTGCAGGTCCACTGCCGAGCTCCATGAGGGATTGTAAGGAAGCCCCGCGAAGGCCCTCCCTTGCCCCAAGCAGGCAGGGGTGGGGAGAGACAGGGAGGAAGCAACTTACCCTCCCTCTTCTCCTGCCTCCTCCTGGCTGAATGAGGGCCGGAAGCGGGGCGGCCGGAAGCAGGGGGCGGGGCTTCGTCATGTGCCCCCCCCATACCTCACCCGGGGGAACTGCGATCCCCCGCGATCCCCCCCGAAATGACCTCTGGCTCTGGGCCACCTTGAGGTTGGTAACCCTAGTGGGATGCAAATATGAGAACTACACAATTATATGCAATCCACTGGAAAATTTGTTCAAGCTTCAGCCTGCTGATTTTAAACCAGCTTAAGTAGGACTGTGGCCAGTGTTCCCTCTAAGCTGAGTTAGTGTGCGTTTTTTAGTTTTTTAGCCTCCGGCTCACACATTTTTGTCTTAGCTCAGGAAGGAGGGCTGCAGAGCAACCTAACTTATGCCATAGCCAAATCGCTCGCTCACCGCTTTAATGCCAGTAGCCCACAAAGCAGAATTTTTGCTCACAAGACTCCGCAGCTTAGAGGGAACATTGACTGTGGCTTGTGTCTCCAGTGACCTCCCTTCCTTGCACCTCTTGACCAGGAGAGGAAGGAGAAATGAAGAAGAGAGAAGTTGTACCGTTTCTTTACATCTGTTATTCTGTTAGGTGTTTTGCACACTTTTCATCTGTGCCTAGAAAGGCCTGAATCACTTGCTGGACAAAAGGGGTCTATTTTTCAGTGCTCCGTACAACCTGCCAGGAAGAATGTAGAAAAATTATGTCCCCTGACCTCTGTATTTGGTGACCAGACCATCTCCCGATAGAGTAATCAAAGCCGTTGCAGCTGCTCGAGGCTGGATCAAACCCCTTCCATTCCTACAATGCAATGGACATATTGTGACCCAGGGGCAAAACAGGGACAATGGCTGACACACGGGATAAATAGTTTTTGTTCTTTTTCTTAAAAGACACACACCATGCTAGGCCTCATCTCAGAGACCAAGATAGAACAAAATAGCAATGAATCAATGTATGAAAAAAAAGCTTTTGTAACCCGAGCAGATTAGCCATATATTATCCTGGGGGGATTAATGCAACAGAGGATGCACAGTCTGAGATCCTGTCGATCTCAGCCTGGTAAGTTGGGCCTTGCTGAGATGGTTAGCCTGCAGTGTTAGCCAGTTTGATGTAGTGGTTAAGTGCGGAGACTCTAATCTGGGAGAACCGAGTTTGATTCCCCACTCCTCCATTCCCCCCTCTTCCACTTGCACCTGGCTGGATGACCTTGGGCAAGCCATAACTCTGGCACAGCTGTCCTTGAAAAAGAGCAGTTTCTGTCAAGAGCTCTCTCAGCCCCACCTGCCTCACAGGGTGTCTGTTGTGGGGAGGGGAAGGGAAAGGAGTTTGTAAGCCGCTCTGAGACACCTTTGGGTAGAAGAAGGGCGGGGTATAAATCCAATCTCCTCTCCTCCTCTTCTTAGCAGTCAGACCCCTTCACTCGCTGAGGGGCAGCTTAAAGCTAGAATGACCATAAAGCCCCTTCTTAAAATATCACCTCAAAAATCCTATGTGCAAGACACTGCCTGGCCCCAAATCAAAATGGATGCCAGTCACAAACAAGCCTGGACATTCAGTTTAGAACTGTGAGACCAGCTGATTATCTACTGCCCCCTCCATGCCCCAGAGAGATGCATAATTTGGACAATGGGTCACCCAAGAACCTATTGACTCAGCCTTCGACTAATCCCATCAACACCCAGCCTCACTTCCCTGCACCTGTTTATCTTAATTAAGCAACGCTTAACTCTATTCACCTAAACCATTAGCCCCTCCTGCCAGGTATTTGTAGGGTTATCAGATCTCTCATACACCATTGTCCCCCTCAGAAAAGCCCAATTATTGTTTTTCTGGCAAACATGTCATACCCGCCCGAACTTACGTATTGCCCTATATTGGAAGCACCGTTTCCCAGCATGTGTGTTTTTGCCCTGGATCCTCCACAGACACCCCCACTTTGCTGAGCTCTCTGCTCTCTCGAAACGCTGTTGCTTTTGCTCCTTCCGTGAACCTCTTCAAGACTGGTAATTATTGGTCTTTCCCGAAATCACTTCCCCCCTCTCCTCCCTATGTTTCTCCAGTTAGCTCTTGTATGTGTGTTTATTTGTTGTGTGCATTTTGTTTTATTTTTTCTCTTTTCTTAATAAAAACCTTAACAGTTGAACATCTGCCTGGTTTATCTGAGAGTTCTCTTAAGGGGAAAAAATAATCCTCATATACATAGGTGGAGAATCCCAGTTACCCCCTCTCGTTCTGTCTCCTTAAAGCTAATCCCCCCCAACCAATTGGGAGACTGCCTCTTGGGGTAACATGTGGACCTCTTCGGAATGTACTTGGGGAAACTGCATGCCCAAGTGGTCCACAATACAAACTGCATATAGAAAACTCATATGTCAGGAAAGGCTTCTGGATGGAACCAAGGAAACCCAAACTCCACATCAAACAAACAGAAACCAACCAACCAACCCCCCTTCCGATGCCTATAGTAAGCATTTTTGTTGAATTTGTAGATTCATGCCCTGGTCACTAAAAAAGTCCACTCAGTCACGCTACCCCCTGGCTCCTGAAATTCTACCAATCATGTCTCAGCCTATCCATGAAGCCATCAGGGCTAAAAACATACTAAAAAATAAAAACTCTTGGCTGATTTTTGGGCCTAGTCTGCACTTGTGGGAATGAAAGACTCCCGTGAGGCAAGCCCGGGAGTTCTCAAGTTCTCACCGGGGGATTGGCAAATGCACAAGGTCTTCTGATTCTGCATGAGTCTGCTGAATTACTGAGAGCACAAACTTTGCAACGTTCGAGCAAGATAATATAAGCTATGAGAAAGAACATTCTGTGGAACACACTGTGATTTCTAGCTTAGAGTCTTTTTACTGTTTGTATCGTCTTCACTGGACAGGAAAGGGGGGAGAAATGTGTGTGAACCTGACAGCCTGTCAGAAAAGTTTTGGTACAGAGAGAGAGAGCTGACAGAGAGCCTGGTCAGTAAGCTTCAAGAAATCTGTTGTGTTGTGTCGTTATTGAACCCTCAAAGTCTACATGCACTTGTCTGAAATTGTGGAAGGCACATAAAAAAGGACACACACACCCTCAATTGTGCAGCTGTTTCACACCACTTAGGGATGCCGGGCAGCAGCTTGGCATCCCCAGGAGCTTTGAGGGCAGGCGAGTGGTGGAAATGACCTTGAGCTATGCGCTGACATTGCTCCTGGGCGGAAAAAATCGGACAGGACATCAGAAACTCTAGAAACTCTGTGATATTACCATAAAGTCTCTGGAGTGTCCATCCACTGACATCTGATGTCATGCCTGGATTTTTGCCCAGACACAGAGCCCAATGTCATTTCTGCCCTCCACAATTTTCCCCATCAGCCAAATTACAAAACCGAGTGCCGGGGCCTATGAAACTGCCTGGCTGAAGTGGACGCTTGACAAGCCTCACACCAGTACTCTAGAGGGGGCAGTAGAGCCAGTAAACCAGGCAGGTCAGTCCCCTCTGTAGCCTTCCTCTTGTCTGCTTTGCCGCTGTCTCTTGTTCACCCAGATTGCTAATCTCACAAATTTACTTCCTTCCAGAGGCTTCCTTCCCTTCCTTGCTTCTTTGTCTTACTTCCCTGAGGGCAAGGTCTGCTCTCCATTCTAGCTTAGACAGGTAGCCAGAATATTTCGTCTTCCTTTCCTATTATAGTATGGAGTAAAAAGGTAAAGGTTCCCTTGCTCGAAAGCCAGTCAAATCCGACTCTAGGGTTGCGGTGCTCATCTCCGTTTCAAAGCCGAAGAGCCAGCGCTGTCCGAAGACGTTTCCGTGGTCATGTGGCCGGCATGATTAAACACCAAGGCGCACGGAACACTGTTACCTTCCCACCGAAGTGGTACCTATTTATCTACTTGCAATTTCTTGCTTTCGAACGGCTAGGTTGGCAGGAGCTGGAACTAGAGACGGGAGCTCACTCCATCATGCGGCACACTCGGGTCTCGAACTGCTGAACTACTGACCTTCCACAGCCTGCAGTTCAGCGTCTTAACCACCTGAGCCACCGCAGCTCCTATAGTTTGGAGTACTTTAACAATAAAGGAGATCCATTTTTTCTTTTCTAAAGCAACAAGCCTCGTCCGGACTTTATTCCTCGAAGCAGCAACCCCCTTCCACTGTGCAAACCAGCCCTATGGCTGTCAGTAGACAACGGAGCACCACGTGCCAGCAGAGCGTTCTCTGCTTCCCCCGCCACTCACCTGTCATACGCAGCAGTTAGGAGGTTCAGCGTCAGCTCAGGGGCCTTGGGCTCCAACTGGCCTGGTGTCTCTAACCGGACTCTTTTAAAAAGCTCCTTTAGCAGCACCGAGAGCTGTTGCAATGGAAGAGAGCTTTGCTTCTCAGTCTGGCACTGGTGGATTGGCAGGATGCAGTGGATCAGAGAGACATTCGTCAAATGCACTGTGAAAAGTCAAGTGAGGGGTGAGATTCTAAACTCCCACCACAGCTCTTAGGAACCATTTCCAAAGTCCACCATAACTATCAATGAACAACAGTTGTACCTCGGTTTCCCAAACGAGATGCTTCAAAGATCTCCCCGAACTCAACATTGGTCATTACCAATGCTTCCTCTAAACTGTGTGAGCAAAAATTCTACTTTGCGAGCTACTGGCATTAAAGTTGTGAGCGAGCAATTTGGCTGCTGCATAAATTAGTTTGCTCTGCAGCCATCCTTCCTGAGCTAAGATAAAAATGTGTGAGCCAGAGGCTTAAAAAACTGTGAGCTAGCTCACACTAACTCAGCTTAGGGGGAACACTGGTCATAACTTTTATATTGAAGCTCTCCAAAGAATCACGGGTCAGCTGAAGCTTGGAGGAGAAGGCTTTCCTACTTCTCCCACCTAAAGATGTGAAGGCCAAGGGAAAAAATTGATTTTTTGGGGGGGGGGGGAGGTGTTTTTTTTTAATAGGACTTCCCCCCAGTTTTTCTGATGGAAAAATTTGGGGGAGCACTGAAAAAAATAACCCTTCTGCTTATCTCATAGAATGAGTAAAAGGCATCTTTTCACATTCTAAAGGTATACTATGAGAAAGTTTGAAAAAAAATGTATAGCATGAATGTATAATGAAATTGACAAAACCAGGTTCGCGGTGGATTAAACCCCACCAAAGAATCTACAGCCGGAGAAGGGTGTGTTCCATTCAGAAGGAAGCTCTCGAGTGGTTTTGTTTGGGAAGTTCTCTAGAAAACATTGGTTGTGAAATCACAGTTCTTGAAAAAAGAGGAAACTGAAATGGGAGGATATCCGCGGCTACCCGGCAGGTCGCTGGATTCTTTATGAATGGGTTTTGATTTCGTTATACAGCTGAGATACGTCAAAGTATTGTATCAATACTGGGAAAAACTGGGAAATTTGGGGGAGCACTGAAAAAAAGCATATACTGTAGATTTTCAAGGTTGGAAATTATTTTGGCAACAATTCATCTGCTATAATGCATTTAAGGACAAAACATTATTACAGAGTTCAGTATTTTCAATATTATAAACTTTAGTTTAATATCCAGACATGTTGGCAGCAGTGTTCCCCCTAAGCTGAATTAGTGTGAGCTGGTTTGCAGTTTTTTAGCCTCCGACTCACACCTTTTTGTCTTAGCTCAGGAAGGAGGACTCCAGAGCAAACTAATTTCTGCAGTAGCCAAATTACTCACTCACAACTTTAATGCCAGTAGGTCACAAAGTAGAATTTTTGCTCACAAGACAGCCTCTGCCCAAATAATACATTTTCTTTTGTTTACTACAGAATGTGTTAACTACTTTCAGCTTTTATTTTTCCTATCTCCCAGAGGGCAAAAATTAAGACACACTCGCTATGGCACCATAAGGTGTTGTGGTTTGCAACTCTTTCTCAAGTACTGGATATACTTGCTGTTTTTCTTGAAGAAAATGAAGGTATTTATACTTTTAAAATTCCATTAAAATGCCAAACAGTACTATTTTACACGACAACTAAGTTATAAATGATGCATTTTATGTTGTTCGACAAGGAAAAGGCTTTTCGGTTTGATAGGAAAGTTAGTATTGTGCATATTTCTATTCCACCCCCCCCCGCCGAATTGTCATTTTTCTTCCATGGCTTCAAAATTTCTGCTCCCACTACATCACAGACTCCTGAACCTTACCAACTTTTGCTCCTGGGCGGTCAGGAAACAGTGTGTGTGTGCGGGGTAGGGGGCAAAGGAGGATTGTACAATCCCTTGACCTTCAAACCTGTTATTTCTTAATCTTCTCCCACATAGAGGGCTGCCAGGTCTCGGTCACCCGCCACTGCCCTGAGTGGTGGAAGAAGAATTAAAAAAAACATAGCAATGTCAGCTACATCGCAACGTTTCTTCTAGGAAAGCCCCAAAAGTGACATAGTTGCAGGAAATTCTGTGGTTTTACACTCACTCCTCACCATTTCCCCACTAACTCTCCTGATGGTCGCCAGGATCGGCCAGGCAATTTGCTATGGCACGTGGGATCTGCTGCTTTATCACAGAAGACAGACCACTGCTGACATGTCGGCCAAAAAATATCCATTGACCTCTGGATTTTTAAAATCAACTCAAAAGTTGAAGTAGGGTGCAGGATAAAGCCTGCATCTGATTGTACAATGTCAGAACATGCAAGGAAGATTGCATGTTCAAATGATATACCACCCCCCCCCCCGACTGGGTAGCTTTGCAGGTCCTGTTCTCCCAAATAGGGGTGTTCAGTTTTTTTCTTGTTATTTTTCCATTCGGGTCTATTGGACACACACAAAAAATTGGGATTCCTGAAAAATCCTAAATCCCAACACTGGTAAGGTATCTAGATCCAGGATTTTTTGGAAATCCCAATTTTTTTTTGGGGGGGGGGGCATTCCCAATAGACCCAAGAAGGGGGAAAAAATGAGAAAAAAGCAGTGGCAAAGCTGCAAAATCGCTCCCGCCACTCAGTTGTTTTTCAAGCTTTCTTCTGCAGTCTCTTTAAATGGGACTGCACAAGAGAGCCCGAGCTGAGCCGGTGGGGAGACTGTTCCCTGTCAACTTGGCTGTTTTTTGGGCTGCCTACTGGAGTCCCTTTAAACATGCCCTGTTTAAAGAGACTGCACAAGAAAGCCCAAAAAATAGCGGGAGCAATCTGCTTCAGCTGCTCGGCTGTTTTTGGAACTTTGCCAATCTTTTCCCAAAAAATCCCAGCCACCTTTGGGGTGCCAAAATATATTTCAGGTATATTTTCAGCTAAGGTAGATCCAAATGCACACACCACTACTCCCAAGTCTCATAGGGCAGTGCTCAGATTCGGAATGATCTTGAAACTTCACGGAATCCTCTGATGTTTATCATGACCTCCTACACCCCTCCCATTACCAGCGGATCAGATCCGGAGTAGCAGAGAGCAACTTTCGCAGCTCCCCCATCACCCAGCAGCCCAAACCCAGTCTCATTCTGTTCCACTGCTCACGTTGGCACAGAGTTTGCACAGCGCGGAGCTTCAGAGCTGTTCTGTAGACAGAATTCTGGATGGAATTCAGGGCCTCTGTGAAGAAAATGCACAAATGCCACCATCATAGGATGCTTGTTTTACTGCCATTTAAAAAAGGCCACCTTTTCTAGTGAGAGTTAAAAGGACGCCGTGCCCAGGAATGTGGGAGGGGATTCTAAACTGGGATGTGGTGGGATCTGTCTGCAGGGATGCTTTTTGGGGATTGGATGTGCGTAGGATTCTTGTTCGTTTATTTACTTAATTTATACCCTGCTATCTTCCCAAATGGGGACCCAGAGTGGCTTGCATCATTCTTCCCTCCTCTATTTTATCCTCACATCAACCCTGTGAGGGAGATTAAGGCTAAGTGTGTGTGACTGACCCAAGGTCACCCAGCAAGTTTCCACAGCAGAGGGGGGATTTGAACCTGAGTCTACCAGATCCTAGTCTGACATTCTAATCACTACACCGCACTGTACATCTGTGCATATGTACTCCTTTATGTTCTAGATTGTATTCATGGGTGCATGTAGGAGTATAAGCATGTTGGGTGGGGGTGTGAAATTATGTGTGACTGCATACACGTTACAAAGAAACCACATGGAAATGTGTCTCTATGCCACAGAGCAGGCAACTGCTAGGGCAGAAGGCACTGCACAACTTTGGCCCCGGTCACATGGAGGATTTGCCGCGCTAAAGGCACGAATGTCAGGCAGATTTTCGGAGCGCGATCACACCGCAACATCTGGGAAGCGTAGCACACCCGTGGCCAACCCATGGCATCCCACCGAAGATGCACAGTAAAAAACTACCTTGGAAAGTGCACTACTATCCAGAAAACGCGGGGCAGGGGTGGGCGTCTGATCGTGGGAGCGCTAGTATCCCATGGCATCCGGCGCCCGTCCATGTCCCGTTGCAAACTGAATGTTTTTCATAAGCGCATGCACACAAACATGTAACTGAAAGTAGTGCTGCTCTGCAGAACTGCGCATGCACACAAACGCGAAATGCTTGCTGCACCGCTTCTTTGCCATGCTCCAGCATCGCCATGTGTTTGCCAGCTAACAGCCTAAGCGTGAAGACTCGGGGGACCGTGTGATCGGGCTACCGCGCTTAATTTTGCTCCAGGGCGAACAGCCACGCCCCCCGTCACGTTATCTGGCCTGTGTGACCGGGGCCTTTGGGTATTTCTGAGTGTGCACCTAGTCTCATTTAAAATGATAGCTCCCCACTTTTAAATCAATGCTCAAGCAGAACTCCAACCCCACTTTTAATGCGATAACCAGGCATTTTGGGGGACGCACAAGGCACCATTTAATATTTACCTTGTTGATCTATATCCATCTTATGAAGGCTGCAGACAGGAAGACAGTAGCGGACTCCCTGTAACCAAACAAATCCTGATGTCACATTATAGTGGCCAAGCAGCGGAAACGAAATATCCGACTAGCACGACTCACCTGGGACAGAGACAGGATAACCTTGCATGAACAACAGCTCATTTAGCAGCTAAAGGGAGAAATCATCACTTCACCCGGGGTATTACCTTTTACATGCAGCAGACTGAATAATACTAAGATGTGACACTTCCATAACAAAAATCCCCGATATTGGATTCTAAGCTCCCACTGAACTGGAATATATGAAATACTTGTGGCTACAATTATACTAGTAAAATGATACATGTTCAGAATGCTTGCAGCTGGGCCTATTACATTTCCCCCCATCCTTTCCCCAAGGAGTTCCAGTGGCAGAATTTAAATAATGGATAAAATAAACTGCAGAGGTGGTGGTGGTGGGGAGTCATGGTAAACCAGTGTAAAGGTAAAGGTTCCCTTGCTCGAAAGCCAGTCGAATCCGACTCTAGGGTTGCAGTGCTCATCTCCGTTTCAAAGTCAAAGAGCCAGCGCTGTCCGAAGACGTTTCCGTGGTCATGTGGCTGGCATGACTAAACGCCGAGGTGCACGGAACGCTGTTACCTTCCCACCGGAGTGGTACCTATTTATCTACTTGCAATTTCTTGCTTTCGAACTGCTAGGTTGGCAGGAGCTGGAACTAGAGATGGGAGCTCACTCCATCTTGCGGCACCCGGGTCTCGAACTGCTGAACTACAGTCCCTCTAAAACAAATATTGGTAAGAGATCAGTCCTAAGTAGTTTCTACTCAGGATCCTGCCCAGATCTATTCAATAGGGTTTCAGAAAAGTGTCTGCAGAAAGTGCACTGTGAAAGAAGCAAATACATGAATGGTAACATGGGGGGGGGCAACTGAATCTATTAAAGCTTTCTGTGTCTCCTTCAATACTGCATAGCTGCATGCTGATTGTTTTTACCCTCTTCCAGACACCCGTCAAGAGCAGACAGGATTCAAGGCCCTCACAAGGGTTCACAGGTGTGAATTAAAAAAGCAAGTACTACAGCAGGAAATATAACGTATTTAAGTAACTAGAGGAGTACAGTAATATGAAAGCCACCTCACCTGTTTCCTTTTCTTTCAATGGCACTCAACAACTGCACATGCTAGTTCTGCTTCGGTGAAGGCCTTACCTTGATGGTAGCAAGCTAGCTACTGAAGGTCTCCGGGGCCCTCGAGTCACCAGAACAATATTAATTGTAAGCTGATTCCCCAAGAGAAGAGGTTTCATCTTAAAACAGCCAGTCCAGTTACTGCTTCACAATAAAATGCTTTGAAACGTTCAGTGGTAGGCCTTTCCTTCCATCAGTTGTTCCCCCTCTGCCCAGCAAAAAAAATTAAAGCGCAATCAATTAATAATGCATATTGTGAATAATTGAAGACAAAGAGCATCTTTGATCTCTCTTTCAGTAGGCCATTTCACACAGGTTCACCTTCTGCCTGCCTAGAACATGAGATTCAAGCATCTCCCGGTTGCTGGGGGACGCTGTGCTGCTATGGAGACAGATGAGGAAGGAGGAAGTAATTCTCATTAACACAGGAAGAAAAACATTCAATCCCAATGAGTCGCAGTGCTGGCTTCAAACTGGAAAAACAATTCCCATCCTTTTCCAAACTGGAGTGCCTTTTAAAAGGATGTTTTAAATTCAGTTTCTGCAATTTTCAATAATCAGAGTCTGGAGAGCTTTAACACAACTAAGGCTTCGGAAAGGAACAATGAGGTGGTCTTCTAAAAGATGTTGAACTTCTTGGTGTATTTGGAACCTGGTGTACCACAATCACATTTTAACCATCCAGAATGTTAACATTACTAGCTATGATATATATCAGCCATACTTTAAAATGAAGTGGTTACAGGTATCATAACGATGGCTTGGGATCTATGTAGCCCACAGCCAATGTTTCTTTACCAGGCACAGAATCAAAGATCTGTCATATCTGATTACCAATTTCTGCAATAAATCATAGTTATGGAGTTACAATGCAGTACTAAACCCTAGACGCATAGCGCAACAAGATGCAAGCGGAAGAGCACCCTTTTACAGAAGGTGGAAGGATCAAAGGAAACATAGCCCCATCCACTAGAGAGAGAACTGTGGCATGCCCTGTAAAGGTAAAGGTTCCCTTGCTCGAAAGTTAGTCGAATCCGACTCTAGGGTTGCGGTACTCATCTCCATTTCAAAGCCAAAGAGCCAGCGCTGTCCGAAGATGTTTCCGTGGTCATGTGGCCGGCATGAGTTGCACGGAACGCTGTTACCTTCCCACTAAAGTGGTACCTATTTATCTACTTGCAATTTCTTGCTTTCAAACTGCTAGGTTGGCAGGAGCTGGAACTAGAGACGGGAGCTCACTCTGTCGTAAGAACATAAGAGCATAAGAGATGCCAATGTTGGATCAGGCCAAAGGCCCATCCAGTCCAACACTCTGTATCACACAGTGGCCAGAAATACCAGTGCCATCAGGAGGTCCACCAGTGGGGCCAGGACATTAGAAGCCATCCCACTGTTGACCCCCCCAAGCACCAAGATGACAGAGCATCACTTGCCCCAGAGTCCCTATCTATATACCTTGTGGCTAATAGCCACTGATGGACCTCTGCTCCATATGCTTATCTAATTCCCTTTTGAAGCCGTCCATGCTTGTAGCCGCCACCACTTCCTGTGGCAGTGAATTCCAAGTGTTAATCACTCTTTGAGTGAAGAAGTACTTCCTTTTATCCGTTCTAACCCGACCGCTCAGCAATTTCATGGAGTGCCCACGAGTTCTTGTATTGTGAGAAAGGGAGAAAAGTACCTCTTTCTCTACCTGCTCTTTCCCATGCATAATCTTATAAACCTCAATCATGTCACCCCTCAGTCGTCGTTTCTCCAAGCTAAAGAGCCCTAAGCGCCTTAACCGTTCCTCATAGGGAAAGTGTTCCAACCCTTTTATCATTCGAGTTGCCCTTTTCTGCACTTTTTCCAAAGCTATAATATCCTTTTTAAGGTGTGGTGACCAGAATTGCACACAGTATTCCAGATGAGGTCGCACCATTGATTTATATAGCGGCATTATGATATTGGCTGATCTGTTTACAATACCTTTCCTAATAATTCCCAGCATAGCATTGGCCTTCTTTATTGCAGTCACACACTGTCACGACATTTTCAGTGAGTTATCTACTACAACTCCAAGATCTCTCTCTTGATCAGTCTCTGCCAGTTCAGACCCCATCAACGTGTATTTATATTTAGGATTTTTGGTTCCAATGTGCATCACCTTGCACTTGGCCACATTGAACCCCATTTGCCATGTTGACGCCCACTCGCCCATCTTTGACAGATCCCTTTGGAGTGCCTCACAATCCTCACTGGTTTTCACCACCCTGAACAACTTCGTATCATCCGCAAATTTAGCCACTTCACTGCTTACTCCCAACTCCAAATCATTAATGAACAAGTTAAAAAGCAGTGGACCAAGTACTGATCCCTGCGGTACCCCACTGCTTACCCCCCTCCACTGAGAGAACTGCCCATTTATACTCACTCTCTGTTTTTTATTAATTAGCCAGTTTTTGATCCATAAAAGGACTTGTCCTTTTATCCCATGATTTTTGAGCTTACTTAGGAGCCTTTGATGAGGAACTTTATCAAAAGCTTTCTGGAAGCTTTTGTTCTTATGTTCTTAATCGACTATGGGGAGGGCTTTTTTTTGGCTCAGTGGCAGAGCATCTGCTTGGCATGCAGAAGGTCCCAGGCTCAATCCCTGGCATCTCCAGTGAAAAGGACCAGGGCTTTCCCTGAGACCCTGGAGAACTGTTCCCAGTCCGAGTAGACAGTACTGATCCTGATGGACTGAGGGTCTGATTCAGTATTATGCAGCTTCGTGTGTACGATTATGATAGCACTGAAGCCAGTTCAGTGGATATTTTATGTTAGGCTCCATCCCTACAAAGCCTTGTAACAAGATCTTGGACAGTTCTGGAGTGAATTGGAGACAAATGGGGTGCAAAACAAGAACCGTGGCATTATTTAAGTGTGAGCAGAGTCCTCATCTACTACAGCCAGGTTGTAGATGGAACTTTTGAGGGAACCTATTTGGGGCCAGCTGCTTTCTTTAACGTTTCTCACAAAAGACCGAGCTTAATTGTCACAACACATACAACACAAAACTCTACAACCAACGTCAATTCATACTATAACTCTAAAGAGATTTTTCTTTTAAAAAACCACTTCTTTCACACTCCGGCAAATATAAACTGTGTCGTTCTTGTATTTTTACAAATTCATATCTAC
>NW_015169176.1:1620001-1651705 GCF_001447785.1 Gekko japonicus
GCTGAAGGCCCCACGGTAGCTTCAAAACATAAAACAGGGTAAAAACAAACAATTTACAATTAAAAAACAATTAAGAATCCAGCAAGAGCAGCAGCGGATCCAGGCTCACGCGTACAATCGCATGAGAGAACACACTTGCAAGCGGTGGACAATATTGCCAGGTGGCTCAATCAGAATGCAGTTAATTACCCGGGCCGCTTTCTCCAAATCTTTATCCTTGCCAAGTGAATAGGGAGGGTGTGTAACTTTGCTTGTACCCATATGGACAGACAGAAAATACTTTTAACCTTATATGTTCTTTTTACCTTTTATATAAAATTAAAATTATTTGTCTGTTTCAGAGAGTACTCTCCTCTCTTTCACTCTACATGCAGTGGACAATCAAGATAAATCCTTCCTGCCTTGTTCACCAGACTTGCCTGTCTTCCAGTCATCCATGTGCAAGGTTTGAATAGGGTATATGCACATACAATCCAATATACATAATGCATATACGACTGAGGTTCCCCTTTCCTTCCCAAAACAGGCCAACCACAGAATTTGCCACAAGACCTGGCCTTGTATAAATATGATTTTCTGCCTGTCTACCCTATTCAGATGTTACACGCATACGTGGACATCTGTGTGTGTCAGAAAAGGACAAGGCAGCTGGTGGGTGAGTGGAAAGGGGTAATCTCAGTATTCAACTACATACAGGGAGAAGGCAGGAGAGAGTGCCATTCAAACCAGGCTGTTACTTCTCAATTTTCTACTCTACACCTTTCATACTCCAGAGTCTGGAATGCTAGATCCAGCGTGGGCAATGACTGGTAAACTGGCAAAATGACTGGTAAACTGCACTAAATTGGTGTTATCCAGATATTCCAAAACAAATAGATTTGGTTTCCCATTCAACTTGTCTTAAAAGTACAAATAAAAGACAACCAGGCATGAGTTTTCACACAGCTAAATCTCTCATTCCATGCAGAAGGGAAAACGAAGTTTTCTTGTGCCAAATCTGTAGTTGTCGAGTCACGGAAGCCTCCGTATCCAAGTGTTTGAAAGCTGCAGCTGGACTGTTCAGTGATGAGTTATGAACGTCATTCTAGACTGTTCACATTGATTTCGTGGTAAGACGAAACTTCAGGAACTGCAGAACAAAACACAAATAAACAGAAATTTATTTATGAGTTGTTCTCAGCTACAGATTTGCAAACATACAAAATTCTGCTTTCTTTTGTTAAAAAATAAGCATCTAGTCTCTGTGATGGTAAAGACACTAAATCCACCACTGAAGTGTGAGCCACCTTTCTCAGCATTCACTGCTCTATCAGTCCTCAAGGCACTTCCATCATTATTTGGCAGCACGTTGCAGGGGTACACCAAAAGTACAAAAGGAAGGTGTGTAGAACTATGTCTCCAATGGACAGCCAGCCTGGTGTAGTGGTTAGAGTCGCAGATGAGGATCTGGGGAGACCTAGGTTCAAATTCCCACTCTGCTAGGTGGTTGTGAGGATAAAATGGAGGCGGGGGAAAGAATGTCATAAGTTCCTGTGACGGACAGGCTAGGTTCTGCCTCTTTCCGAGAGCAACCAATGAGAGCTGATGGAAAGCCCCTCTCAGGATGCCCCAAGAAGAGCATTACGCTCGGGAAGGAAGAACCTCCTGGGGGTCCCCAGCTTGAGAGAGATTGGGCTGTCTTCAACCAGGGCCAGGGCTTTTTCTGCCTTGGCCCCCACAGTTCTTGCATAGTACCTCGTTTATACCAAGAGGGAACAAAGGCTTAAGACACAGTTTGCAAGAGTCTATGATTATTTCCGGTCAGATGGTTAACCAGCAACTCTTCCACTTCCTGGTGAAAGCTTGGATACCGCTTGTTGCTCTTACTACGCTGTCCATCGCCATTTTTAAGGATGTTTACTTTTACAAAGTTTGCAAAAGTCCCGAAAACTTGCTTCAATGCTTAACTGCCTCCTGGAATCTCTCCGTATAGTCCATTGCTGATTTTAAACATGCCCCCCCTTTCTTCTAGCTCCATAATGCTTATAAACAGTTCTTAGCGGAGGAGAGTCCCCTCTCGCTTGGTTGTTTCATTTCAACTTTACTCACTCTTCATATGTAGATTAAGTAGATCTCACCGACATATATGCTTATTTGCCTCTTGACCTCCACTCGCTTGATGGGGTGTGCGTAGCTTAGTCCTTGCCAGAACACAGCAGAGAGACCGTCAGAGCAAAGGGGCGCCTCAATTTCCCGACAATGTGCCGAGGCGACCCTCAGCGCTCCATGACTCTAAACAATAGTAATAAATCAGGCCTGCATATACTGAGCAGCCCAAACTCATCAGAGATGGCAACTATGAACCACCATTCTGTCTTTGGCCATTGCCCTATTCCAGGGGTCATTTCGTAGAAAAAGAGCTAGGGGAACTCATTAGCATAACTCATTAGCATATGCCACACCCCCTGACATCAGGGGCCCGGCGGTGGACCTGCAAGGCCAGCGGGAGTGCGAGGAAGCCCCGCGAAGGCCCTCCCTGGCCCCAGGCAGGCAGGGGTGGGGAGAGGCAGGGAGGAAGCAACTTACCCTCCCTCTTCTCCTGCCTCCTCCTGGCTGAATGAGGGCTGGAAGCGGGGTGGCCGGAAGCAGGGGGCGGGGCTTCGTCATGTGCCCTGCCCCCCTGCACCTCACCCGGGGGAACTGCGTTCCCCCGCGTTCCCCCCAGAAATGACCTCTGCCCTATTCCCAGTGTATGTTGATGTGTAAACCAGAAATGGTTGTTGAGAGAATAAAATGAAGGGGAAGATAATTATGTAAGCTGCTTTGCATCCCCATTGGGGAGAAAGGTGGGGTATAAATGAAGCCAGTAAATAAGCAAAGAGTTAACGATTCTATTTCGCATGAAGTTTTTTTTACTCACCATCTGTGGATTCTTCGATATTTTCTTCTTCCGGGCTCTTTGACTCTTTTAACTCCTCAGGTAACCCTTCAGGCACTGTGACAAACAGAATTGTTTATTTTGTACCTATTCATATCCAAGATGTACTTCTTTTCCCAGACTTTTAGTATATTTGACCCCTCTGTTTCATAGCATTCTGAAACAGGATGCTTGTCATCAATACCGACCGGTGCACACAAGAAGGAAATGCATCAGAATAAAAAGTTTTCTAAAGGAGAAAATGTGTTTTAGATTCAGGGGGCTTGAGTTCAGCTTCTCGGGTTGGCTCTGGACGTTTTGGGTGGCCTTGAGCAAGATCTTCACCTTCTCAGTTCTATGCAATTAAAGCTCGGATTCTTTTGCCTTTCCTCACAGAGGAATAAGGCATATAAAACTGTTTTGTTCTCTAAGCCGTTATTTATGATAACCAACAAAATATGCTGGGACTTCAGAATGGAAAGGAAGTGGACAATCCATTCCACAAACTATGGTTTAATCCCAGTAAAGTCAACGTGATTAAATCTACCCAATCTCAAATTCCCTGATCTAATAGTTTGGGGTTCATACTCTAGGGGCAATTTCGCACTAGAGTTGTCTCGCGGCGCAGCCGCCGTTTGCCCTGACACAAATATGGGGCTGCATTTTGACTTGTGGCTTCGCCCGATTTCCTCCACAGTTTCATGACCATGGTTTTTAAGGATCACGAAACTGCAGAGGAAATCGGGCGAAGCCACGGGTCAAATGCAGCCCCGCAGCCTCGGGTGTGAAATTAACATGTTTGTGTCGGGGCAAACAGGGCTGCGCTGCGAGGCAGCTCTAGTACGAAATCGCCCTAGCTCTTCTATCCTTTCTGCACTGGCTCTTCTCCAGATCTGAAATCCAGTCTATTCCTAACCTGACTGACATTTTGAATGCTCCTACTTATGACAATCGGCCACAGAGCCTGGTGTTTGAAATGGCTTGTGGGCCTAAAGTCATACTTTTGAAGTCGTAATTCAGGGAAAGTTTGCTCCTTGCACGGCGCTGCAAATCTCTTTTAAGCCTCCATCTCTAGCTCACAAGGCGCTTATGAAGGGGAAGGCGGGGCTTCTGTCGGAAAAACCAAAGCGTCAGAAACCCTCTGCAGATGTGAACCTCACTTAGGAGGTCCTCTGAATGCTGTTGGTGGTTGGTGGAAAGTGCCACACAAGTTGCAGCCAACGTATTGCAATGAACAGAGGCGGTTCACTGTTGCCTGCCTCTGCTTAGGAACTCTGGTCTTCCTTAGTGGTCTCCCATCCAAGTACTACCTGGAGCTGAGCTTCCCAGATCTGATGAGACTGGGCTACCCTGGCCCATCCAGTTCAGGGTGAATGCCAGTGGGTATGGAACTGATTTATAGCCAACTACATTGACTTATCTGGTTATAGGGCTGTTTTCACTGGAAATTAACCAGAAGGGAACACGCAAGAACCCTGTTGTTGACCTTTCCGCTTCAAAATCCTCGAATGGACCAGGGCAAAATTCTCTCTCTGTCTCTCATGTACACACATCATGTTCATTACCTGATTACTTGCTGCAAATCAAACGCTGACTCTCACGTGCGAAAAGGCCATCATAGACTTAGCACAGAGACAGAGCCTTGCTACCTTCTCACACCATCTTCAAATGTGTTGTGTTTTTCCCCTAGTGGAGTTGGCTCATACTTTTAGTTAGGTAAAGGTAAAGGTTCCCTTGCTCGAAAGCCAGTCGAGTCCGAATCTAGGGTTGCGGTGCTCATCTCCGTTTCAAAGCCGAAGAGCCAGCGCTGTCCGAAGATGTTTCCATGGTCATGTGGCCGGCAAGACTAAACACCAAGGCGCACGTAACGCTGTTACCTTCCCACCGAAGTGGTACCTATTTATCTACTTGCAATTTCTTGCTTTCAAACTGCTAGGTTGGTAGGAGCTGGAACTAGAGACGGGAGCTCACTCCATCATGCGGCAACTCGGGTCTTGAACTGCTAAACTACTGACCTTCCACAGCCTGCAGTTCAGCGTCTTAACCACTTGAGCCACCGCAGCTCCTGAGCCACTGCAGCTCCTATACTTTTAGTTACTTTACATTATTAAGAGTACACTAATCAACTAAGGTGAATGTATATGTGGATCAACATTCAGTTAACCCTGATAGTTCCAATAGCTAATGTTCAGAGTGTGTTATACACAGAGCAATACCTGTATGTTTTCCCACATGCAGACTCAGCTACTGACAATGTATCGACCCAAAATATGCCAATATATGTAGTTCAGGATCTCTGCCTTCCTTCATGCCCTTCCCCCTGCTATTTTTTAATTATTATTTATAGAACCATAGAGTTGGAAGGAACCTCCACGGTCATCCAGTCCAACCCCCTGCACAATGAAGGAAATTCACAAATACCTCCCCCCCCACACCCCCAGTGACCCCTGCTCCATGCCCAGAAGATAGCCAAAAAGAAAACCTCCAGGATCCCTGGCCAAACTGGCCTAGAGAAAATTTGCTTCCTGACCCCAAAGTGGCGACCAGCATTTCCCTGGGGGTGTAAGAAAGGGCCACGAGAACTAAGCACTGAGGCAACCCTCCCTGCCCTCCCTCTCATGATCTGCCTAAGTTCACAGAATCAGCATGGCTGTCAGATGGCCATCTAGCCTCTCTTTGAAAACCTCCAGAGAAGGAGAGCCCATCAGCTCCTGAGGAAACCTGTTCCACTGAGGAACTGCTCTAACTGTCAGGAAGTTCTTCCGAACGTTTAGCAGAAAACTCTTTTGATTTAATTTCAACCCGCTGGTTCTGGTCCGACCTTCTGGGGCAACAGATCTTCCCTCCTGCTTACTTTCAGTATTTATCCTCCCCATTTTTCACTGGCTCATCGTCTCTTCAGATCTAAGCCTCTCGAGGCCAAACCATGCTTTGCGAGACTGAATCTCCTGGTGCTTTTTGTTTTTACTTTAAGGCAGCCATGGGGGGTGTGAAGGGCTCCATACTGGTTTGCAGTGGGGGACATGTGGTAAATAAATGGTTACCCTTTCACTTTCTGCCATTTTCCCAATCTCAGTAGCCACCTACCCTGGCCCAAGGTGCTGTTACTCTTGTCGATAGAACGCTAAGAACTGGGGGTGGTGGAGAGTTAAACCAGGAAACCAGGAAACAGTAACAGAAACGAGCGAGAGCCACCCTCTACTTGGAAGTCGTTTTTCTTTCATTTGTTCATATTGTATTTCTGTTTTGTAAGCCGCTTTGGGTCCCCATTGGGGAGAAAAGTGGGATATAAATACTTAAAATACAAAATACATCAGGAGATTGAATCAGAAAATACATAGTTGGCTCTCACCTTTGCAGCAACACAGATAACACCGCAAAGAAAGGAGTTTAAGCTCCTTGCCTTACCCTCAGCGCTAGGTTCTTCCGAAGTGACGGGGCCAGCGGATGAAATTTCAAGTTCTAAAATAAAATTAAAGAAGTGATCAATCCCATCAGTTTTTATCGTGACAGCAGCAACTCAGAGCGGCGGTAAAAATGACTGCGTGCCACGGAATCAGCCGGCAGTTCTGTCATGCTGGTTGTTTCCCATGGTAAGAATTCCAAAGAGGCGGCTTTGTTGCAAAAATAAATAAATAAATAAAAGTCCAGGGACACCTTAAAGACTGTTTCTCCGCCCTGGGCACCAAATAGGCTAGATATGCCACTGCATACATCATTTCTCTGGTTTGTGGGTTTTTTAAAAAAAATCCTGGATTTTTATTTAAAAGTTTCTGGATTTTTCTGCAAACCTGGAGATTCCCCTGGGTTTGTTGAAAAATCACCGTTCCCTGTATGTAATTCTATTCTGAGGATTTATCAATGTGCCTTCTAGGACCATGTTCAGAATTATATATATTACAAACAGCGGATCTTCAAGGATTTACGGGGTGCATCTCATTTCCCCCTCTCCCATGATTTCTTATTTCCCTTTCCCAAAAGGCAAAACTTCTCCCTTTCCCTGCTTCCTTCTGTCCTTTCCACCCACCAGCCAACCTATTTTTATCTGATTTCAGATTTTCCTGCAAACCTGCGGCTTTCCTCCCGGTTCATCAAATGATCTGTCCTGCCTGTTTAGTCCTTGGATTTAAGTAGCCACAGATTCGGCCATGCTAAGAATTAGATATACTGATAATGATACTCGATCTCCTTGACATCAGAGCTCACTGTTAGCAATAGCTTGTGTGAAAACCAGTTCTGGGGAGGCAGAAATGTTTTCTCCATCAAAATATAAAATACTAAGAACAAGAAACCAGCATGGTGTAGTGGTTAGCGTGTCAGACTGGGAACTGGGAGACCCAGGTTCAAACCTCCACTTGTGCTATGGAAGCTTGCTGGGTGACCTTGGGACAGTCACACCCTCTCAGCCTAACCTACCTCACAGGGTTGTTGTGAGGATAAAATGGAGGGGAGGAGAACGACATAAGCCACTTTGGGTCCTCACCAGGAAGAACTGTGAGGTATCAATAAAATAATAAAATATTTCTTTTACTTGCCCTCTTTTGAAGTACTTTCTGCTTCTTCTTCTTTCAGTGCCCAGTGAGGTACTATAAGAAACAAAAGATGTATTCTGTCACTTTCAGCCATTCATTTTATTATCTCCATAACCTTGTAAAAATCTCAGAATGAATTCTTTTAACTATATTTAAACTAATTCACAATGGCCATGATGGAGCGAGCTTCCATACGCCTAGTGGACATTCAGGAATATTTTTTTCCTCTTTGAACAGAACTCCCAGGTCATAATCACAAACAGATAAATGGAGAGCCAGTGAAGTATAGTGGTTAAGAGTGTCTGGGAGCCCAGATTTGAATCCCTGCTTGTGCCACAGAAGCTCACTGGGTGACCATGGGCCAGTCACACTCTCTTAGCCTAACCTACCCCACAGGGTTGTTGTGAGGATAAAATGGAGGAGAGGAGAATAATGTAAGCTGCTTTGGGTCCCCGTTGGGGAGAAAGGCAGGGTGTAAATGAATTAAATAAATAAACAGCTTTCCAAACTCCCTCATTTTCCTAATGCAGGTTGCCATGTGTTCGGGGTACAGGGCACATAATATCAGAAAGACAAGTCCACCCCACACCTTGGCTCAGGTAACTACCTTCTTGGTGGTTTGGATCCTGGCCCATAAAGGTGACTTGCTGCATCCGGAGAAGAACCAGTCTCTTCTTTTTTGTTAACATTATCACGGATTTATAAATGCAACCAAAATTATGTGAACAACTCTCGATTAGTCAATAGCTCAGGGGCTCCAGTAACATGTAGGATGTTTATTTAAGTAGCAAGCAAACCATGGAGATTCTATTGAATTGAAACCCTGCCCACTAAGAACATACAATTTTAAATATGGTCTTCAGATTCAGCCTGGGTCAGGTGCTATATAAAACAGTTCTGTATCCTACTGTTCGCTTTTACCTCGTCTGCGGGGATATAGTTCAACTGCTTCACCTAATGCAACTTCCTTTTCCTGTACAGGAAAAAAACACAACAGTTTAGTTTACCAAACAATATTTACAAACGGAACTGTTATTACAATACACCTGTAAAGTGCATTTTGATTAAAAATTGGGTAACGGAACAACTAACACTGCTTCCTAAATATCCCTTTCTTACTGTTTTCTGTAATGCTCATGCAGTCCTTCCAAAATATCGCAGTGTTCACTTGGGAACTACAGATACGAGAAGTCTAATTGGGGATTTATCCACAAAACTAATAAAAGCTTTCATGGTTATTTTACTTTTTTAAAAAATATTCTATTTCAAGTATGGTGAATTGAAGAAAAAACTGTTCAGTAGAAAATCTCAAATGAGACAACCTCAGGGGGATCTTAATTACATATGTGAATGCTGTCAAGTTGCAACTGACTTACAGCAATGCCAGCAAGGGGCTTTCAAGACAAGTGAGAAGCAGAAGTGGTTGGCCAGTGGTTTCCTCTGCAGAGTCTTCCTTGGTGGTCTCCCTTCCAAGTACTGATGCTACTTAGTTTCTGAGATCTGATGAGATCAGGCTATACAATGCTGCTTTCATGATGATGATGATGATGATGATGATGATGATGAAGAAGAAGAAGAAGAAGAAGAAGAAGAAGAAGAAGAAGAAGAAGAAGAAGAAGAAGAAGAAGAAAATTAAAAAATCCCAGGAGACAGTAGAATAGAAAAGAACATGAGAAGATCACGCAATACCAAGGCCTACAAACAGAGTTAGAGCACCTCTGGGAGAAGAAGGTGATTGTTGTGTCAGTTGTCATTGGAGCCCTTGGAGCACTGCCTAGAAGTCTCCAGAAACACCTGGACACTCTGGGCATTGAACAATTAACACCAGCTCAGCTCCAGAAGACAGTGTTGCTTGGAACAGCTGGAATCCTGCAAAGAAACCTCTGCAATTCCCAAGAACTTGGCTAGATCATGAACTGCAGAACACCCTCTACCAGTCAAATATTGGACTGTGACAATTCATCATCATCATCATCGTCGTCGTCGTCTTCATGGTGTGCTGTCATGTCATAGCTGGATTTAGGTGAGATACGCAGAGGAGTATGCATGAAGAAATCAGAACTGGTAATGAGACAAGAAACCTAGGTCTCAATTCAGTCCAGAGCTTCATTGTCTTGAGCTTCATTATCAATTGCAATGCAGCAGTCTCTCTTTCTAATCTCCCTTTGAAATTCCTTTGTAAGAGAACTGCTACTTTTAGGTCAGCAACTGAATGTCCTGGAAGGTTAAAATGTCCCCCCACTGGTTTTTGAATGTTGTAGTTCCTAATGTCAGACTTATGTTGTGGTTCCTAATGTCTGGATATATCATCTAAATCCAATCACAGCTGCTATTGTTGTTCACCTTCTGTTGTCATTTGCCTGCTAATATTCAGCATCTGAAATCACTCCACTTTCCAATAAATAGGACAAATGGACTCCCATTCTAGCTGTATCTGAAGAAGTGAGCCATGACCAAAAGGTCTTGGCCTGACACATATTTCTGTTAGTCTTTAAGGTAATACCGGACACTTGCTCTTTTCTACTACTAAAAAGGTAAAGGTTCCCGACTCTAGGGTTGCGGTGCTCATCTCCGTTTCAAAGCCGAAGAGCCAGCGCTGTCCGAAGACATTTCCGTGGTCATGTGGCCGGCATGACTAAACACCAAGGCGAACGGAACGCTGTTACCTTCCCACCGAAGTGGTACCTATTTATCTACTTGCAATTTCTTGCTTTCGAACTACTAGGTTGGCAGGAGCTGGAACTAGAGATGGGAGCTCACTCCATCATGCGGCACCCGGGTCTCAAACTGCTGAACTTACTGACCTTCCACAGCCTGCAGTTCAGCGCCTTAACCACTTGAGCCACCGCAGCTCTACTACAGAGAGACTAACACGGCTACTCGTCTTGGTCTATCAACCCCAGAACTTCAACTTCATTTACAATTGCCACCGAAACTGACAGGATGCAGCCAGTTTACTTCTTGCGCTGGCTTGTGCGACGCTGGGAATATTCTGCCCGTATACCACTCTAGCCCACGATCGAATCTGTAATATTCATTTGGGGCCTTCCAGAATCAGGGAATTTTCTACAGGGAGATCTCTGAGTTACCGTTTCACACCTTACATGTTTGTCCCATGCAAAAAAGACGTGGGAAGGCCTTGTGAGGGCCCCGGTGAAACTGGAATCCTGTGATTGGAATTGCTAATGTGGTGCTGGGCCCCAGAAGCCTCTGGTCTTTAGGGGGGGGAGGGTTCACTCTCTACCCCATGCCTTTTCCTGACCCCCCCCCCAAGAGGCCTGGCCCAGATAGCCCGATCATGTCAGATCTCAGAAGTTAAGCAGGGTTGATCCTTGTTAGTATTTGGATGGGAGACCAACACAGAAGCGCAAGGTTGCTACACAGAGGCAGGCCACGGCAAAAGCACCTCTGAACCTCTCGCCTTGGAAACCCTGCAGGGTCGCCATAAGTCAGCTGTGACTTGACGGCACTTTCCACCACCACCACCAGGGGAAAAGACAGGTCAAGCAGCTGTGGGGTCGGGGATTCTCGGGGAGGGAAATGCAGTTGGAGGCAAAGAATTAACCTCCTGAACACAGCAGCCCAATCGCCCCCCCCCCATCTGTTTCTGAAGCTCAAATGACCTAGCTGGAGCTCATGGAACCATGGAACCATGGAGCCTCCTGTGCCTCATCCAGCTAGGTCTCTTGGGTGCAGAAACCTGCACAGCCATGTAAACCATTGCAATCTGGAGAGTGTTAGTAACGTAACAACTTAATGTTTTCACACACTGCAGAGTAAAGAGGTTGGGCCTGAGGTCTCCATCCTGCATAACACAAGCTGACTCTGCACCCATCTGTTTCCTCACAGTTTAGCCACAGCAGGAGGTTAATCTCCCTCTGCACTGCATGCCACTTTCACTTGCTTTGTTCATTGGGTTTTATGGTACCTTCTGCATAGATATATAACTGTTCAGGGGTGACTTCGCAGTATCTGGTATCTGAATGTGGCTTTGAGCGGCACCTTTCCCTTCCTCCGCTTCTGATTTGAAGGGAACAATAACCAGACAACTTGGCATGGCTTCACTGATCTCCATCGGTTCCCCCACCTCTGTCTCCCCCTCTGTATCTATCACCTCGCCATGAATTACTTGGCTCAGGCAACTAATGGCTGCTGAGGCAAGTACTGACACAGGAAAATCTGCATACCAGATTGAATGAAAACAGATATTCTGAGGCAAGGGGGAACCAGGTTGAGTGCTGAGAAAATGTGGAGCGAAGGCCAGATGCAGAATGGACCACAATCACACATGAGTTGTCAATTCTGCTCAATTCCCTTGCATGTGGTGCTCAATAAGGAACGGGAAACTGGTGCTCTTGAAGGAGGCACTTCAACTTTCCCTGCCTCGCCATCTCCCCAGCCTGAAACAGTCCCAGGGGACTTATTTGTCCAAAACTAGAAGGAGGAATTTATGGAAGCAATTACAGGATACAAAAACATTTGGACGTTACCCGAATCAGATCACAGGCTAAGATCTGAAGATATTCTTGATTTTTCTTGTCAATTTCTAGTTTTGTAAGGGCCTCCCATCTACCATTCTGGAACCTCACAGGCATGGAAAAGACAATCCCTTCAGGGAGCCCAAACTGGCCTAAAGAAACAAAGACAATTCCTCTGAAACAACTTTTATTCCCAGGGTAACACACACATATGTTCACTATTAAAACGGGCACAAAACGAAGGAGGCAGGGCCCACCTTAACCAACGTTTTATGATTCCCGCTGATTTCAGTGGGAGAAATTCAAACATGTGCTTCATGCTGCTAGTGAAATGGGTGGGCCTGGCATCCCAGCAGCAACTGCGGCCACGTGAAGGGTTGAGGGGCTGAGTCACCCAGGCTCGGGATGGACCACTGGAGAAGCTTTTGGGTGCCAGTGGAGGAAGTCCCATGGGTCATGGTCTGGCCAGGGATGCCAATGGAAGGATGTGGCTGGTTGATCCACAGCTCCAGCTGTCCCCTGAGGGCTAAGGGCACATTGGAGCCAGAAGCTGAGTGGGCACGGGTCTGGAGAGGAAGAGCAGGGTCAGTTGTTGGGGCGAGCACTTAACCAGGTGGTGCAAAGGAGTTGGGAGGTGACCAAGGACTGAATTAGAGGACAGTAGAGGTGTAGGTTACAGGGTCGGCATGAACCACCTGCCAGGCACTATGGTGGAGCAGCGCTGTATAGCTGAGGGTGTCAATAAAGTAGTAACTTGTAAAATACTGGGTTCTAGATGCCTTGCAGTGATCAGCTCTAGTTTATTCTAGTTTCAGCAACCTACAAGACTGAAAACCTGGCCTTGCTGTCCTGTTTATAAAGCATGCAAAGACCACATCCCAGCACACAATTGGCTATTTACATTACAACTACTACACTATAGGTCCATTCCAGGATCCTGGCCAGCTATTGTTCTGGTGGAACAAGCTCAGCCAGTTTACACCACACCCAACACACACACACTCCCAGTGATGGGCTATTTACATTGCACTGATTATCTATAGGTTAGTTCCTGGATCCAAGCAAGCTATTGTCTTAGAGCAGCAAGCTCAGCCCGTTCCAGTTACAGCTAGAGGAAAGGCTTATGCTCAATACATAACATTAACTGTAACTACACCACTTTATTGGTATGGAGTCCTGGCATCTGCCCAGCCTGCTGCAGGTACCACGCCTACCCACCTCTACCCAAAAGCCCACAACAGTGAGACTTAACACTGTCTTGGCTGGATTAAGTCCAAAGTCTTTTCCATTATCTTTACTGAAAATGGAGAGGGGTGACAGAGGACACCATAGGGATTACTTGACTCAAAGAAGAACGTTTACCTTCACTGATGACTCCTAGAGAGACCATCTCCTTTGGGGGAGAGTCTTGATACCAGTATCTCAGCACCGTTGCAATGACGTGTGCTGGTGCCAGGCCCAAGCAGTGGTGCCCCCAAGAACTCAGTGAGCCCAGCGAAGCCACAAATTCAGAGCGCATCCATTTGCTGTCCGGGGGGGGGGGGGGGGCCAAAAAAAGGTTTTTTTTCCCTTCAGTATAGTGAAAGACTTCTATCTAGAGAGAAGATTCCCCAGACATGATAGAAGTTTACAAAACTGTGCATGGGATGGAGAGAGTAGACAAAGAGAAATATTTCTCTCTCTCCCAAAATACCGGAACTTGAGGGCATCCAATGAAGCTGATGGGCAGTAGGTTCAGGGCGGACAAAAGGAAAGTCTACTTTACACAGAGTGATTGAAATGTGGAATTCGCATCACAACAGAGGATGTAGTGATGGCCACCGGAATGAACAGCTTTAAAAGGGGGTTAGATTGATTTATGGAAGCTAGTAGCCCTGGGGACTAATCCTCTGAATCCCAGAGCCAGGAGGCAACCTCAGGGGAAGGCCCAGTTATTGGACCTCCAGAGGAACCGGTTGACCACTGGTCTGATCCAGCAGGGTTCTTCTTATGAACTTATAGATACATTCACGGAGCATAAGTCTATCAATGGCTACTAATCATGGTGACTGAGGGGAAGCTCTATATGAAGAGGTGGTCAGCCTCTGAATCCCAGAGCCAGGAGGCAACATCAGGGGAAGGCCCTATTGTTGGCCCTTCCCCAGGGCAACTGGCTGGCCACTCTGTGAGACAGGATGCTGGACTAGGTGGACCACCGGTCTGAACCAGCAGGGCTCTTCTGATGTTCTTAAATTCAGATCTCAGTCCTCAGCTTCATAAGATGCCACAACTCGTTCAGCAACATTTGTAGCAGTGCAGGAAGGGCCGATGGGTTATAACCTACCAGGGACAGACTGGGGAGTTCAAACGGCTGGCCCGGGACCAAGCTAAGCAGAGCAGCCCCTGAGGGGCTGGAAGTCACCGCTGCAAGGGTGGCTCCGCTCAGACCCATCCAGCAGTGCTGACGATGGCTTCCGGCTCACTCGTGGCCTCTGCCTGCACCGCTTCGATTGGTGCAGGAAGCAGCAGCTGGGAAGCCGACACCCACATTGTGGCTGTTACCATCAGTCCTGAACGAAGCGACTTCTCCTCCGCTGGGGGAGCTGCTGGGCCTCGGCTGTGGTTGTTCGTGGCCCACCATGGACTTTCCCAGGAAGTTAAATGGCTGGTCTGCTCTCGTAACCTATTGCTGTGCTGTGTGCCCTTTTACATCTTGACGTTTTGTGCTAGGGTTATCAAGTTGGGACATGGAAACTCTACCTCAGGGGTGTCAAACGTAAGGCCTGGGGGTTGGAACCCGCCTGTCCAGGGCTCTTATGCGGCCTGCGAGCAACTTGTGCAAGGGAGGGAATGGGAGACTCCTCGGGGGCGGGGGGGGGAGTGGGCAAAGCCACTCCAATTGTGGCTTCAGCAGGGCGGAACATCCTCATTTGCAGTAGTCAAGCAGCGTGGGAGCGTCTGCCCAGGGCTGCACCGCTGGCTCTCCGGTCGGCCCATATGGATTTTCCTTTGCACCCCCCTCCCAGCCCAGGGGGCCTTGCAGTGAAGATTCACCAACTCGAATTTTACCAGCCGCTGTCCTTTATGCAGTTTACAAGGGTGGACCCGCATTCCCTCCCCTTTGCTTCCTTCCCTCTCCCCCCTCTCCCCCTTTTTTCTCTTCCCAAGCCAATCCCTCCTTCTTTTTCTTTCCAACCCTCCACCAAGTCTTTCTCTCTGTTTCTCTTTCTCTCTCTACCCGCAAGCCAATCCCCCTTCTATCTCCCCCCCAGCAAATAACCTCCATCTTTCCCTTTCTGTCTCTCCCCCAAGCCATTCCCCCCCCTTTTCCCCTAACTTTGAGCCTGGCATTGGTGGCAGTGCCTGGGAGGCTGAGCCAGTGCAGGATCAGACACAAAGCCACCCAATGCTTTCCGTCCCTGTTTGCTCCCGGCTTCCCAACAGTGGGAAAGCCTGTGAAGGCCTCATCGCTAGGAAAGCTGTTGCTAAGGGCAGTCATGTGCTCAAAACAGTCGCTTTCCAAGGAGAGGGAGAGGGAGAGAAGCCTCCTCGTCTTCCGTAAGTCCATTCTATGCGCACGAGCAGAAAGGGCTATTGTACTTTTGGGGGGATTTAAGTATCCCCCATATAGTTTTTTCAACATTTTAGATTTTTCTGCAAGCCTGGGGACTGCCCCAAATATGCTAAAAGATCTGTTTTCCCCCCCTCCATCTACCCCAGATCTGCAGAAATAAGTATCCGCACACAGAGGGACCCTTGGCTATTAGATATATAGATATCTCCGGTACCTGGCATTACATTTTATGGCACAAATGGCCTGGCCCGACATTTATGTTAGATCCGGCCCTCATAACAAATGAGTCTGACACCTCAGCTCCACTTCTACCCTTAAATCAACTCCATAAAGATACTTCTAAGTATGTTATTGCTCAAGCATCCAGAAAAATACCGATCAAACAGAACATCCAACAAGGAACGGAAAAAGCTTGGTGGGCCCCAGATGGCACCGTCGTATCCATAGAGCTCCGTGTGATTGAGATCAATGAAGCTACTCCCGCTGGCGTTACCCCAGACGATGAGATTTTTTATCCCTGTGACAGAGAATAAATAGGTGAACAAACAAGGTGTTATTCACACGAGGCGTGTCAGCCAACAACCGCTCCTGCGCCCACCCCCTGGAGAGTGCTGGCTTGGAATTTCTTCATCAGCATCAGGGCTTTGCTTGAGAGGCGGCATTCCCCTTATACTGAGGACTCAGCCCTGGCATCGTATACTGGTGTGCAAGGGAGAGTTCGCCTATGTCCACTTTGTCAGATGGCACCCTTACTAACAAGAACCCATTTTTCATCTCATGGCTCAACATAGGGGTTCCCAACCACTGACACGTATGCTGGTGTCTAAGCAAGTGTTTTTAGAAAGTGGGCGGGGCCAGGTGGCTTCTGATTCACCACTGCAGATTTGATTGGCTGTGTAGGCGTTGCTTGGTCAGCCGCCGCCACCACAGCATGAGGACCTCCACTGTATGGCTGCAGGGAAACCGCAGCAGCCATTTTCTGGCTGGCTCCCCCTCCTGTGGCTGGTGGCCGCTGTGTGGCAGCCATTCTGTGGCTCCGCCCACCATGCTGGGCCAGAATGACAGCAGATAAAATCAGCACGATAGGCGCAACATCTGGAGTTCATTTAACTGACGCGTGAAAGGCTGTTCTCAGAGGTGTTGCCACTATTGTAAAACTACCTTCCGAAGAGAATGCCTGTCCGTCTTTTTCAGTACTGCCTTTCAGATCTATATTCTGGAATCCCCGTTTAATTAACCACGTAGGATCTCCATAGATTTCTATAGGGGTATGCGACTATTATATTTTTATAGGATTTGATGCACATTGTAAAGCATCCTGGCCTGGATGGCACGGGCTAGGGCAGTCTCCTCAGATCTCAGAAGCTAAGCAAGATCAGTAGGGTTGCTGGCTCCGGGTTGGGAAATACCTGGAGATTTGGGGTGGGGGTGGAGCCTGAGGAAGGCGGGGCTTGGGGGGGGAGCTACTTCAGTGGGGTATAATGCCATAGAGTTCACCTTCCAAAGTAGACATTTTCTCCGGGCAAACTGATCTCTGTCACCTGGACATCAGTTATCACAGCGGGAGATTTCCAGCCAACACCTGGTGGCTGCGTTTAACAAGTCTTTTATCAATGCCTTTAAATAAATATTTTGAAATACCACACAAGTCTATATTTTTAATATATATTCAGTTATCAGAGTTTTCTTATACCAGCTCCAAAAGTACTTAGTACAAGGTCAAAAGCTCCAAGCCAGAGTTACAATGCAACACATAAAGTTCCCAAACTCTCAAAATGCAACAATCGTGAGCTATAAATCAAGGTTACAGTGTAACACTCCTGGTTTCTAAGTTCTCAATGTGGCAAATTTATATGACAGATCAATGATTGGAAGTTATGCAGCGACATGTATCCTAGGCATATAAACATGTTTCCATCCTCTTTTTCAAAGCTGCATCTCCCTTCCATTGCGGAGATCAAAATTCAAATCGGAACCAGTGCTCCAGGAAATCTCTTTCAGCCAGCAGCCTCCTGGCTACCAATTGCTTCACTGCGGAATATCAGTTCCCCTTGTTTTGTCTACAACACCTGGTGGCTGGAAACTCTAAGGGTCAGCCCAGGTAGGTTTTTGGATGGGAGACCAATAAGGAAGTCCAGGATGGCTATGCAGAGGCAGGCAATGGCAAACCACCTCTTTTTGCCTCTCACCTTGAAAACCCCATGGGGTTGCCATAGGTTGGCTGTGACTTGATGGTACTTTCCACCGCCAATGCACCCTAAGATAGGAAAAGAGGGGGGGGGAATCTGAAACAGCTAAGCAATCTGTGATCAGGACATTCAGTTGCTGACCTAAAAGTAGCAGCTCTTACAAAGGAATTTCAAAGGGAGACTACAGAGACCGCTGAATTGCAATTGATAATGAAGCGCAAGACAATGCATCCACCTGGACTGAATCAAGACCTAGGTTTCCTGTTTCATTACCAATGCCAATTTCTCCACGCCTATTACCCTTCTGCATATCTCACCTAAATCCAATCACACCTGCTATTGTCATTTGCCTGCTAATGTCATTCAGCATCTGAGATTATTCCACTTTCCAATAAACAGGACAGTTGGACTCCCATTCTAGTTGTATCTGAAGAAGAGAGCAGAGCTTCACGAAAGCTCATACCATGCCACATGTTTTGTTAGTCTTTAAGGTGCTACTGGGCCCTTGCTCTTTTTTACCTTTTGAATGCATCTTCAGCTTTCTTGCCAACATGGACTTGGCTTCGCATTCTAGCATAGCTAGCGTGACAATGTTTCGAGGGTTAATAGACGGGGCATTCATCATCAGCAGTAATGCTTTAAGGTTGGAAAAGGTCCTCCCCATCACGACTATTTTGACGTCACTTTTGGCGTTCTCATCAATCAGAGGACCATAGACTTTACACTGGCCGGTCACTTGTCGGATGCAGTTTTCGAGCGTTGGGATGGTCTCCTGCAGGATGTCATCAAGCAAAATGATGACGTCAGCTTGAAGAAAAGCCCCCTCCAGTTTGGTGTGTGGAGAGACACTGCGAAGAAGAGGGAACGCCATGTCTTCCGTCTCCATTACGATGCCCCGTAGAACTCCTTCGCAGTTGCTTCTGTCCAGCAAATGCAGGCTGACTTCGGTTTCTGCCCCGAATATTTCTCCGTTGGCCAACAAAGGGATCAGGTGGTAGCAGATATGACCAGCTGCTCTGATTAGGAGAGGTGTGATGGACAAAACCTTACCATCAAATAAACACTGCAGGTTGTATATGTATTTGATTTCGTTTTCAAAATGCACTTTTTATTCCATAGGATTTACTGGTCCCCAGGAGCCCTTACAATACATGAACACTGCAATCAGATATTTCTGCTGCTCAACCCTGGCCCTCGGGATGTCCGGCAGTCCTTGAACAGGTCCAGGGCCTTCTTGGTCCTGGCCCCAACCTGGTGGAACTCTGCCAAATGACATCAGGGCCTTGTGGGATCTTATCCAATTCCATCAGGCTTCTGGTTGACGGCAGCAATGGTTTTTTTCCTTGGCTGGCACCCTCCCTTCCCTCCCCCCCCCTTCTGAATTGCTGCTATGAATTCCCCCCACCCACCCAGAAAATGGCCCGGTAGTCCAGAGCTGGGGTAAAAATTTCCAGGACGCCATCATCATGGACTTTATTTGGGTTTTTAGTTCTATTAAACTGTTTGTAGAATTCTAATGTTTTATATATTTTTATGGCATTATGCCTCCACGTACATCGCCCAGAGCCCGGCGTAAACTGGGCTAGGGCAATTAACAAATTTAAACAACAACAACGCTTAGACTGTGGAGCAGCTGCTAATTTTACAGCAATGGGGTTAATGAGGAATATATTTTCATGAAACTGCATTCATTTTAACGTACTGTTTGTTTGACGGTTTTTTAAAAAATAGACAAAACATTAGAAACGTCAGACTTCAGTCCCACACAGTATTACGCCTTTCTAAGCCCAGGTGGGTCCGAAGCAAGAGAACAAAGTTTGAGTCCAGTGGCACCTTGAAGACAAACAAGTTTAATTCTGGGTATAAGATACCTGAAGAAGTGTGCGTGCACACGAAAGCTTATACCCAGACTTGTTGGTCTTCAAGGGGCCACTGGACACAAGCCCTTCTACGTCGTCTACTTCAAATGACATAAGACTGCACTCCCAGGCTGCAATAAAATGGGACTTACTTCCAAGTAGACCAGCTCGGGATGGCTCCCTGAGCAACCCCACTTGAGCACAAGCAGAACGCCTACCCAGACTCATCCCCACCCGATGCCACCTGCGTAGCCGCTCTGCACTGAAAACGCAGGAGACGCTGTTCAATTACATGAATCCAGCCAATCAAAACTTGAAAAGAAGAGAAGAAGAGATTGGATTTATACCCCGCCCTTCACTTGGAGTCTCAGAGTGGCTGACAAACTCCTTTCCCTTCCCCTCCCCACAACAGACACCCTGTGAGGTGGGTGGGGCTGAGAGAACTCTGACACAAACTGCTCTTTTTCAAGGACAGCTGCGCCAGAGCTTGTGACTGACCCAAGGTCACATCAGCAGGTGCAAGTGGAGGAGTGGGGACTCAAACCCGGTTCTCCCAGATTAGAGTCCGTGCACTTAACCACTACACCAAACTGGCTCTCCTCTTAAGGCTGGGGAAACCAAGAAAGTAGAAAAGAGAGGGGGGGGAAACAGAGAAGGGAAGAAAAAAGGGCATGTTGGAGCAGGGGAAGTCAGAGGGATATACAGCAAGCAGAATCTTTGAACGCAGAGGGCAACTGTTGCTCTACCTTGTCATGGGAAGAATGAAATTCATCCTGTGCCTCCAAGAATCTACTCTCCCCCCCCCCCTTTCCAGACATGCCGGCAGTACCTTGTCAAGTAAATTTCACTGTCTTGTGCACAGCCAAAACTGGTATTCTAACATCTCTGCTCATGTTACCATCAGTCCGGCTTATAGGGGGTCTGAACTGTTACATTTCATTGTTTAATGGTTTTAGCTGTTTTAAGAATTAATTATATTACCTGGTATTAACTGTTACCCACTTTGTTGTTATCCACCCTGAGCCCGTTTTGGGAAGGGTGGGATATAATTTAACTAATAAACAAGTAAATATAAATAAATATATACACTTCTGTATTTCTCTTGGGCTATAAAAAGACTGATTTGGTGGGGTTTTTTAATCACTGTCACATTTTACTGTGTAAGTTTTAGCGTAAGGACAATTTCCCATTTAAAAGGTAAATGTATTAGAATTCCATCACAGAAGGATAGATAGATTCAGGTGGGTAGCCGTGTTGGTCTGAAGCAATAGAACAAAGTTGGAGTCCAGTGGCACATGAAAGCTTATACCCAGAAGTAAACATTGGCTATAAACGTGCCAATGGAGTCAAACTTTGTTCAGGAGGACATACATACAGACAGACAGACAGACTATTCATTCAGACCTCTGACAGTGGTAGGCAAATGAAATTGGGGCATTTGCGGTTGCGTGGAGAAGAAGTACTTGCATGCATCTTTAAATTCCAAGCCAAAGGTGCGCTGATTTATAGATATTCCCCAGATTCAGCTCATTTTACAATTTCTCTGATGGCTGCGTTTGGTGAAGAGACACAGATTATGCTAACATTTCTGAAATCCCATATAAAAGAGCGACAGGCCACACACCTAGCCAAACTGACTTTGGACAGAGTTGTTTTTCGTCTTCCCACCTGTTGATCCAGATGTGTAAGGGGCTGATAAGGCTCTTGAGTTCTTCCTCCTCTTGCTCAACTTCTATGTGAGTCCGCAAGTTCTCTTCAGCAATTTGACGCATCTCTGCGGTCATCATGTCTGACGTGATGCTATAGTAATGCTGAAGATTAAAAAGGGTAATCAGCAGGCAGCTACCCAGACATGACTCAAACACCCCTACAACCACTCAATCTGAACCTGGAGACCAAAATACATTATTTTAAAGCACGTAAGAAGAACCAGAGAAAGAAGAGCAAGAGACCTCAAGGGTAGGGTTGCCAGACTCCAGTTGGTAGCTGGAGATCTCCTGGGATTACAACTGATCTCCAGGTGATGAAGGTCAGTTCCCCTGGAGAAAATGGCCACTTTGGAAGTTGGATTCTGTGGCATTATACCCTGCTGAGGTCTCTCCTCTCCCCAAACCCTGCCCTCCTCAGACTCCACTCGCAAAATCTCCAGGAATTTCCCAGCCTGGAGATGGCAACCCTACACAAAGGTCATCTAGGGCAGGGGTGTCAAACATAAGGACTGGGGGCTGGAACCGGCCCATCCAGCGCTCTTATGTGGCCTGCAAACAACTAGTGCAAGGGAGGGAACAGGAGACTGCTTGGGTGGGGGAGTAGGCAGAGTCACTCCAATTGTGGCTTCAGCATGCTGGAACAACCTCGTCTGCAGCAGTCAGGCATTGTGGGAGCATCTGCCTAGCGCTGCACCGCTGCCTCTCCAGTCTGGATTTTCCTCTGCACCCCCTCCCACCCCATGGGGCCTTGCAGTGAGGATACCCCAACTCGGAGCTTACCAGCTGCTGTCCTTCATACAGTTTCTATCTCTGGTACCTGGCATTACGTTTTATGGCACACATGGCCCGGCCCAACAAAGTGACATTTATGTCAGATCCGGCCCTTGTAACAAATGAGTTTGACACCTCTGATCTAGGGCATCTCCTTGCAACGGTAGAACTTTCTAGCCTTCAATCTTCCAGGTTCTGCCAGATATTTGATTGTTCACTTCCTGCTTATTGCCCTTTCCCAACAGCCCCAGTCAACAACTTCCCTCTGTGTTTTATTAGCAGCTTCATGGGTCATGAGTTCCAGATCTCATGCCTTTTCATTTGGGAACTGAAATGTTTATTCAGAAGACAGTCCCCCCCTTATAATTGCAACATTTGTGGGAAGACAGGATAAATACATACTTAAATGCTATCAAACTCAGAAAGTAATGTTTTACCTGAGCATGTTCTAGGAACTCATTAAATCCTCCCAGAAGAAGACCTTTCCCTCCACGGTCCAACAATTCTCTCCAAATAATGGGGGAGCGCTTGTGCTTCCATCCATTTTTTCCACAGATCTCCTGAAGCCATTTCTGTATACAAGCCCCCCCCCCACAACAAGGTACATGTGAAACATGATCTCCAAGAAAGGCTTCCAAACAATAATGCTCTGGTTGCCGAAAATGATACAACTATATGTTGTTGCTTAATATTTGACATATTCATATGTTTTATACTTGATTATTATCTACATCTGTGGGAAAGTGACATGGTATAGCCCAATCTTGTCAGATCTTGAAAGCTAAGCAGGGTTGGGACTTGGATGGGAGACTACCAAGGAAGGCTCTGCAGGGGAAGGCAATGGCAAACCACTTCTGCTTCTAACTTGCCTTGAAAGCCCCCTTCTGGGGTCGCCGTAAGTCAATTCTGACTTGATGGCACTTATGTACATATCTAAACTTGCATGCGGAAGGTAAATCAAGAGACGATGGCATTGCGAAGAGTCAATTCACACTTTTAAAAGACTATGTGTCTCCCTTATGGATTCTGTACAGATGTGTTCTGGGAGTTCCCTGCTGAAAACTGAATTCCCAGCTGTTTGTGGGCCCAATTTGGACTGACACCCAGCGTTCAAGGACAAAAGGCTTCATCCTGTTCCCTCATGTTGTTTTCCTGACCTGAAATGGCCCTAAGGAGTTTCTATTTGCCCAGTCAGGGAAACTTGTGAGTAACTATCAGTACATATAAGTTTCCCAAAAGGAAAACAGCAGCTCCCAGAGACCATTTCAGGTTGAGAAAACCATCTGGGGGAAAGCCTGAAGACTCTTCTCCTTGGGTACTGTGTTCTGATCCAAATCAGGCTCAGGTGCGCCTGGGACCTGGATTCCCCCAACACAGATCCCCTGGAGCACATCTGATGCAACGTCCTTATGTCTGAATAAGCCCTTAGAAGATGGATCCTTACCAGTCTCCAGCATCACAGGGAATTATCGCATTTGCACCAATGGCACACAGAAACCAAGCCTTTAAAAGGTTATGAACAGTATTATTACAGTGCTGTAAAAGATAAAGGTTCCCTTGCTCGAAAGCCAGTTGAATCCGACTCTAGGGTTGTGGTGCTCATCTCCGTTTCAAAGCCGAAGAGCCAGCGCTGTCCGTTTCCGTGGTCATGGGGCCAGCATGACTAAACACCAAGGCGCATGGAACGCTGTTACCTTCCCACTGAAGTGGTACCTATTTATCTACTTGCAATTTCTTGCTTTCAAACTGCTAGGTTGGCAGGAGCTGGAACTAGAGACGGGAGCTCACTCCGTCATGCAGCAACTTGGGTCTCGAACTCCTGAACTACCGACCTTCCACAGCCTGCAGTTCAGCGTCTTAACCACTTGAGCCACTGCAGCTCCAGCTGACCGGGGGCTTTAACAGGCAGGGTTTTTCTGGTGCTTCAGACAGCATCTCTTTTGGAAATGCTAATAAACACATTTGGAAAAAGCAATACCAGACCAAATGCCCATGTACATTAGCAATGAGAGCAGGAAAGAAAAAAAGAACAGAACTGAGCTGAGCACACGAGTGGACTAACATCATTTACCTCCCAGTTGTCCGGATGCTGAGTGATCTTATGTATCCGGAAGTTAGGCAAATTTTTCTGCAAATAGTCAGCTAGGAGTTCAGCCTTAGCATAGTAGGGGCAATCTGCCCTACCTGGAAATTAGACAGTTGAGAATGGTTAAAAAATGGTGAGCCTTGTGAACACCACCTATTTGGCACTTTAAAACGTCACTGTTATTGTTTCTTAAAGATTTCTGGTGGCTTTTGTAGTCACTGGATAAGTTTCCTGCCTTTCACTGATTGTTTTGGGTTCTGTTAGTGTTTTGTCGCTCATTCTTTGATATTCGTTGCTTAACATTTAATTTCCTACTTTACCACTGTAAATCATCCCATGTACGTAAAAGGCAGGATAGAAGTCTATGTATTTAAAATAAACCGATCCATCAATATATTTAAGCCAATGAGTAAGTAATGAAAACCACAATTGTATTCATTCATTTAACTAATGTACTTCTTTCAGACCCTGCCTTTCCCCCCAACGGGACCCCAAAGCAGCTTACATGGTTCTCCTTTCCTCCATTTTATCCTCACAACAACACTGAGAGGTAGGTTAGGCTGAGAGCGCGGAACTGACCCAAAGTCACTAAGCAAGCTGCCATGGCAGAGCATCCCTGATCCTAGTTCTGGTCCCTGATCCTGGTTCTATCCACATCGGCTCTATCCAGTGAAGGATCCAATGAAATGAACTAGGAACAGGTATTAATTTTAGAACATTTATTCAGTCACCTTCCCACCCAGTGGGTTCAGAGCAAACAGGATCTCAGATGAGACTTCTGTTGCCCTGTGGAACTCTCTACACAAGATGGGCTCTGTAACTGTGAATTGATTTGATTAATGGACGGTGGAAAGCACAAAAGCACTTGTTTGTTTCTGTTATGAGCAGGGCTTTTATTTAGTTAGTTGTTTGTTTGTTTTGAAAAAGAGTTGCCGGAACTCTCAAGAGGGAGATGAAGTTTTCAATCTGTATACTGAAAACTCATGAATTTTTAAATTTTTTAAAAAGAATTTTGTCGAAGAGGTTCTGGAATTCCATTCTGTTCCCCCAGAAAAAAAAAGCCCTGGAGATTTTGTTCAAACTCCACTGTATTTCACACATCCTTTGAAGTGGAACACCTCTCTCCCTTTCTCCTTTTAATATTTTCTCCAAAACAGAAGTATTAAATATTTCTCTATTAATACACATGGCAAGTTCTATAATATAGTATCAATATGTACCACTTTCATACTAGATACTGTTATTTTAATGTATTCTATGAAAATAACTGTATCTAGTATGAAAGTGGCTGGCCCCTGTGCAGATACTAGCAGCAAATCGGGCCACCTACGGATAAAACAGGGGTCTCTCTCCACTCAACTGAGGGGACTTTCCATATATGCATAAAATACTGTTTTGTAAATTAACGAAAAGGAGCCATCCAGCAAAAAAGTAACAGACATGACATTCATTTTATTTCCTTTTTAGCACATTTATCGAGCAGCCAAGCATCGATTAAAGGGGAGGAAGACAGAAGCCACAGCCGGTTCAATGCCCCAGAGCTCACAGCAACCTTGAGAGGGAGATGGGGGGGGGGGAAGGAGGGCTTTCCAAATTATCCCCCCCCCCGGCCACGATCTTATTTATCCGTCTATTTAAGACATTCAGCACTTAGTTAGTCCACGACTAATAGGAGGTCAAAGGGATTATGATTCTGCAAAACCTTCCCTGCGCACTTCCATTTGGCGAACGAAGAGCTCTCTGTGCATGCTCAGAAGCTATGCGCTCCTCCGCGTTCTAAAGCCGAGGGGAGTGGGTGAGAGAGCTCTTCGTCGTTCCCCCAATGACGACGAGGGACTTCTCTCGTCTCACCTGCGAGGACGAACTTGGCCATGAAACAAGCCGCCCGGGGCCCACCCTAGATGGGAAGCTTGGCGCGGTCTTCGGCAGGAGGGAAGGTTGCCTGGCAACGCGGCGAAAGCGTTTCTTTCCGCTCCCCCTACGCGGGAGGAACTAGTTTGTCCCTTATAGGGAGCCGTACGCCGCGTGAGGCGCTGTCTTCCGGTTGGGGTCACGTGGTGGCGGCCGGAGCAGCCGCTCCTGTGCGCGTGGTACGCAAGGAGACGCCGCCGGTAAGTGAACCCAGGTAGGCGACCGCGTGGAAGTTCGTTGGAAAGGTGCGAGCCCGTGAGGGGCCCCGCCCGCGGTTTCCATGGAGACGGGAGGGGCGGGGATGGCGGCCCAAGGAGAGGATCGTCGTCACTGCCTCCTGCGGGGGTCAAAGACCGTCCGTGGCTTTACCGCCGTCCCGCCTCTTCTGACTGCCAGAGGCTTTCCTGGCTTTCCCTCGCGTCCCCCCCCCCCCCGTTTAGCTGGAGAGCGTCTGCATGCAAAACGCGTGTTCTACCCAGCCTCACTCAAGGTTGCCATCTTCCAGGTGGGGCCGCCCTGGAAATCTCCAGGGGTCACAGCTGCTCTCCAGGCTACAGAGATCAGTTCGCCCGGAGGAAATGGCAGCCCTGGAGGGTAGACGCTGTGGCATTGGGCCGCGCTGAGCCCCCTGTCCTCCCCGGGCGCCTGGAGATGGCAACCGTACACCCTCTCAGGGTCATCTTCGGCTTGCAAAGGAGTCGCTGTGTTAGCGAAATAAAAGTCTAGTGGCCCTTGGAAGATTGTTTCAGTGTGAGTTTTGGTGAGTGTAATGTTTAAGAGCAGCAGGAGGACTCTAACCCTGGAGAACCGGGTTTGATTCCCCACTCCTCCACATGCAGCCCAAGAACAGTCCTGTCAGAGCTCTCTCAGCCCCACCTACCTCAACAGGGTGTCTGTTGTGGGGAGGGGGAGGGAAGGAGATTGTAAGCCACTCTGAGACTCCAAGTGAAAGGAGGAGGAGGAGATTGGATTTATATCCCGCCCTTCACTACCCAAAGGTGTCTCAGAGCGGCTCACAAACTCCTTTCCCTTCCCCTCCCCACAACAGACACCCTGTGAGGTGGGTGGGGCTGAGAGAACTCTGACACAAACTGCTCTTTTTCAAGGACAGCTGTGCCAGAGCTTGTGACTGACCCAAGGTCACATCAGCAGGTGCAGGTGGAGGAGTGGGGGAATCAAACCCGGTTCTCCCAGATTAGAGTCCCCGCACTTAACCACTACACCTAACTGGTATAAACCCAGTCTCTTCGTTTTCTGTTCACCACTGATCAGCTCCAGTCAAGTGCCAAAGCCCAGCGCCCTGGTTCTTCCAGCATTCAACCTGCCACCTCTAAAAAAACCCCACAAGCAAGTACCCTTAGTTGTTTCCTACTGTGCCCCCACTTTGTCAGTACTGTTCAGAGGCACACTGTCTTTGAAACACTTCCAAGAGCCCTGCTAATCCCTTTTAAAATAATAATAAGAGATTGGATTTATACCCCACCCTTCACTCGGAGTCTCAGAGCAGCTTACAAACTCCTTTCCCTTCCCCTCCCCACAACAGACACCCTGTGAGGTAGGTGGGGCTGAGAGCGCTCTGATAGAACTGTCCTTGGGAGAACAGCTCTGACAGAACTATGGCTTGCCCAAGGTCATCTAGCAGCTGCATGTGGAGGAGTGGGGAATCAAACCCGGTTTTCCCAGATTAGAGTCTACACACTTAACCACTACACCAAACTGGCTCTCACTTGAAGGCACCAGTGCCATAGTAGCAGCAAGTTGCCTAAGCTCAGCTATGCTGTGTATGAAGAAATAGTTTCTGGCTTCTCTCCTGAATCTGCTTTGCAGTTCTTGCCATCGGGAGACCCTGACTTTTGGTTCTGAGAAGAGAGGCAATTTCCCCTCTCCTCGTGATATCCTGTAAACATCCCAGCCTTAAGGTATTGGCTATCCCATACAAAACCTTTCAGACCTTTGACCTCTCTTAGCTGCGAGACTGCCTCTCTCCCGATGTTCTGCCATGGCAACTTTGCTTAAATCAGCCACAATTGCTGGATTATTGCCATAATCTGTTGGTTTTTATCTGTAACTATTGCTGTTTTAACCGGTCTTGTATTTTTAACAGTTTTATCTCTGTATTGTTTACGTTATTTTAACCCTGTTAGCCGCCTTGAGCCAGCGTGTCCGGCAAGGTGGGATATAAATAGAAATAATAAATAAATACATAAAATGACATTTCCTAATTGTGCCCACATGGGTGCTGTTTTCTCTTAGCCAGTCTTTGTTCCAGCCATTTATTTTTATTTTTAGCACCCTCCCCAGGGGGTGTATGACAATCAGAGGTGCTGGGGCAGGAAAAATTTGGGGACGCCCTCCGTGTGGAAGACCCATTGCTGTTGTCTGGCATGGACAGCTGCGACAACAGTGGGGAAACCATAGGGAAGTGTCCCCTTCTGGAAAGGGGCCAGGGGTCTACTTGCTTTCTAATCATGGTGTGTTTTGTTTTGTTTTTTGAGCAGTAAAATATCAGTACAAGAAATTGCTGCTTTTCTTCCATTTCCCCCCATCCCCCTTTTAGTTTGCACACAGGTATTTGCTAAGGGTTCTTGAGGCTATTTCCAAAATGGTAAACTTTCTTCTATTGCACTTATGAGCCCTTGCTCTTTTTCATTTCAGCTTTGTTCTCTCATGGCCCTGGTAACTGATCTGTGTGTATTTCCTGTAAATACAGGGCATCTTCCACCTCTGCATCACAGGTGTTTCAATTTGTATATCTTCTCATCTTAAAAGGGATTCAGTTTGCATTTTGATTTAACTGAAGATGGCACCATTGACGTGATGTTTTGGGAGGGGACAATTTTATTTATTTTATTTCATTAGATTTCTAGGGGGAGAGAGAAAGGGCCCTTGGTCTGGTTTGTCACACTTTTTATCCTGCTTTTCATAGATGACTTACGTGATCCACTTCCAGACAGCTGATTCGCACTGCTAGCAATTTATCAAGTTGTTTTTCTTTGAACAAGTCACTGAATGACGAGCAGCAAAATGAAGAAGCACCTGGGTTGTTTTATAAGGACCATCAGTCAAATGCAGGTCTGCCCTTCTGCAATGAGTCCTTGTTCTAGAACTGTGGTGAGAACATATGTGTTGAGGACTAACGGGCATAAGAGCGCTATACAAAGTCTTTATCTCAGGCGATGCCCATTGTACATATCTCCTTGCTGGCTTCAGTCTGCTGGATTTTTTTCTCAAGATGCATTCATCGTCAGCACAGAAAGTGCCAACGCAAACGAACAGAAAACTGCTAATGGTTTGTTAAACGATCAAACGCAAAGCTCTAGACCAGTGACAGAAGAAGTCACTGAACCGCCATCTGGTTCCATGGTCACTGCAGCGACAGACAGAAGTGCAGGTGAAGAAACGGACAAGCGGTCTGTGGCCCAGCAGTACTTTGATGAGCTTCGAAAGTGTGCATCCCCCTGTGATGTACTAGACTTGGTTTCGAGATACCCGATTTCCTCAAAGTACATCAGTAACAACCTGACCACTATGTGGATGCTGACCAAAAGACTATCGGAAGACCAGAGGCGTTATGAGAGACAGCTGATGTTTGAGCACCCTCATTTTAGCCAGCTCTGCCAGTGCGCAATGCAGGAGGCCAGGTACATGTGGCGCGATGACTTGGCGTACAGCCTGCACGCTATTGTGAGACTTGGAGTCCCGCAGAACACCCGATTGGTTCAGACATTGTTGAGGATTTGCCAGGTAAGCTACAGACAATATCCCCAAAACAGTTTCACAGAACCAGGATACAAAAAAGGGAAAACCCAACACGCCTGTAAAAATGACCCGTTACAAAACTCAAAGGTAAAATCCAGTTATTGTAAGAAAATGAAGTTTGCTTGTGGACAAGGTCCCAAAGCTTCTAAATTCCAAAAATCCAATTTTATTGAAGAGGTTTCTGGATATTAATACTCTCTTTTCAATTAAATCTTCATCCGAATATTTTCTTAAGCCTCACAAAGCAAAATAAACTTCAATCATTATGGGCGTACGCAGTACAATTCTGTAATGAAAGAAATCCTTTTTTTTTTTTTTTTTTTTTTATTTTACTATTTATTTTATTAAGTTTTCCATGATAGAATAAACAAAGAAACAATTATTTCTTCAATACATCGTCGATGAGCATACAGCCGTTTCCTTACTTAGAGTGAATATACCTACAATTTCCAACATTTTGCTGATTTCTTATATACAACATCACTATCTTCGCACCCTAGCATATTTAAATACACCTGTTTTAACCCTCCGCATTTCGTGTCCATATATACCATTTCTCCCAATTTTTTTCAAAAAGCGAGTCCTCATTCCCCTTTAACATACATGACATCTTATCCAGTTCAGCCACTTCACATATTTTTTGTACTACCTCGCTCTTTCCTGGAATCGATCCCTCTTTCCAGTGTCTTGCATACAAAATTCTGGCTGCAGTGAAACCGTGGACCAATAAATGTTTTCCCGTTTTTCCATATGACTCTGGAATCATATTCAATAAACAGACTTCAGGTTCAAAAGGGATTTGTTGCCCCATAACTTCACCCAACAAATTATTGATCATTTTCCAGTAATCTTTGGCTTTGCTACAAGACCACCACATATGTAGGTAAGTACCTACGTTCTGGTTGCATTTCCAACATATGTTAGTGACCGATTTAAAAATCTTGGCTAATTTAGTGGGAAACAAATACCATCTCAAAGCAACTTTATAAATGTTTTCTTTGAAGGAGGTTGCCCTCGTAATCTTTACGTTGGTATCCCATATTTTTAACCATTTATCAATTCCTATATCTTTACCCAAATCCTTATTCCAAATTGTCAAACTTGATCTTATTACATCTTCTTGCATCTTATTTTCCAATAACTGTCCATATATATGTTTTATTATCTGACTTCCCTGCTTAATCCAGATTTTATCTATCTTTAGATACTTATCATAAAAACCATACTTCTGGTCCTCTTTGTATCTGGATTGCAATTGCATTATTTGTAACCAAGACAGCTCCTTATTTCGTTCTCTCAAGCTTTCGATTGGTTTCAAGTTATTTCTTTCATCTAGTAAATCCTCATAACATAACTTCTTCTCATATTCATACAGATTTGGGATAACAAATGCTTCAACAGGGGATACCCATCTAGGTATTTTTAAATAAAACTTCTGCTTCATTTCTTTCCATGTTTTAAGTAATAAACCTCTAATATAGTGTTTACCAAAAGCACTTCTTCCCTTGTCATACCAAATGGTGGCGTGCCACCCCATCTGAAGATCATGGCCTTCCAATTTGAGGAGTCTGCTATTAGATAAAGTCGCCCAGTCTTTCAACCATACCATTACCGAGGCTTTGTAATATAATAACCAGTCTGGCAGGCCTAACCCGCCTTTTACTGTTTTTTCCTGCATAACTTTCAATTTAAACCTGGGTTTTCTGGCTTGCCAAATAAATTTTGAAACTATTGTGTTCAGTTCTTTAAAAAAGGATAAGTTTTTAACAACTGGTATTAACTGAAACAGAAACATGATTTTTGGGAGAATAGACATCTTAATGGTTGCTACCCTTCCCATCAGAGATAACTGTAGATCCTTCCATTTTTCTAGATCCATTTTTATTTCTTTCAAAAGTTTTTTATAGTTATTATCGAATAAGGCACTACACCTGTTTGTTAGCCAGATTCCTAGGTATTTA
>NW_015169176.1:1654191-1654348 GCF_001447785.1 Gekko japonicus
CTAGCTCGTCTTGTTTTTTTACTTGTCTTTTCTACTACATCTTCCTGTACCTCTTCTTCCGATTGGCTAGATTCTTCTTCTTCCATTCCAAGTTCTTGACCATATTTTTTTAGGAAGTCTTCTTGTTTCATTATAGAACTCAATCTATAACTTTTAC
>NW_015169176.1:1654580-1840169 GCF_001447785.1 Gekko japonicus
TCCTGGCATAAACAGAGTTTCTCCTGTATACCAGCTCGATTTCTTGCTGCAGTTCATTTTCAGGGGTTTCTAACATCTCAGTTAGAGCTTTGACAATAATCTCTCTGATATCTTCAGATTTACTTTCAGGGATGTTTTGAAATCTAACTATATATGCAGCCTTCTCACATTCCAAGGCTATCAAAGATTCCTCCAAAGAGTCACACTTAGTTTTAAGATCCTGCACCTGTTGCTCGACTATTTCATTTTTTTCCTCCAACACATTTCCTGCTTGGCTTAACTTGCCTATTTCTTGTTTATTCTCCATTATTTCTTGTTTATTCTCCATTATTTGGTTTTTATTCACCATTATTTGGTTTTTAAATTCATCCATTTGAGCAGTCATATGTTGCATAAATAAGTCTAATTTCGATTGTAATGGTTCTATTGCACTCGTAATTAGCCCTGGTAAGGAGTTCTGCATCGCCATATTCATCGCCTGAGTAACACTTTCGTTTATTTGTGCATTTAGATCTTTAGTTTGCAGGAGGCTTGATGCTACCGTCTTAGGCTGCCCAGGAGAGGACCCCAAGGGTTTCTTCCCCCCAGATGCCATTTCAGTATCTTAGCTTACAGATTATGTTCTATTTACTTTTGTCACAAATCCTTGTTTTTAAAACCAAGCCCGACTTTCTAAAGGGGAAACAGATATGACCCTATCAATTCTATGATTGTATAAGTCTTACAAGGTAATCTAAATCGTTTCCCTAAACAACACCCCGTTAGCAAGGATCAATATTTACAATAGCAACACACCATCTATTTCTTTTTCCTTATAACCACCACCAAATCACCAAATCACCATACAATTCATTACTCAACTCCTAATTAGTCTGCTTGAATTGACAGATCCTATTCCCATATATATTTCTTCCACAGACTTCAACTTTCGACTCTCACCACACTCTTCCCAACCATTCACCCGTATCATACAACATACATTTCATGCCTCTCTTCCATCCCTTCCATTCATACCATTCATTCCTGTCACGTTCCGGAAAAACAGAGTCCTCTTTACTTCTGTCCTTTTTCTTTCCTTCTTATCTTCCTTAAATTCTGTCTTATTTATTATGATTAAGAGTCTGTTGTATGTCTTGACTTCTGTTTGAAATCTTCTCCTGCAGTCACAGCAGCCCGTCTAATGTTTCTATGTTATTTTATAACAGTCAAAGTCAGCCGATCCTAGAGAAGTCGATCAGGATCCAATTCAACCAATAACTCTGCAGTCACGTCTTTTTTTATTTTATTATTATTATTATTATTATTTTTCACGGCTAACAATGTTGCCACGAAGCCCCGAAACCTTCCACACTCTCTCCGCCACTTTTTCTAGTCCGACGCCAAAATAGAGCAAGCCGCTTTTCTCTGCCTCTGCTCCTTGGTCATCGGCATTCTATTGCTCTGGCCTGTGGCGTCAGCTCCGTGCTCCGCGGCTTGTAATGAAAGAAATCCTATACTGATTGAAGTTTATTTTATCTTGTTCAGTGAGGCTTAAGAAAATATTCTGATGAAGATTTAATTGAAAAGAAAGTATTACTATCCGGAAACCTCTTCCATAAAATTGGACTTTTGGAATTCAGAAGCTTTGTGACCTTGTCTGAACATGAAGTTAAACAAACTCCGGAGGATGACGGGGGACAGGAGGGCCTGGCGTGATGTGGTCCAGGGGGTTGAGAAGGGTCGGACTCGACTGTGCGACTGAACAACAACAGACCTTGTCTGCAAGCAAACTTCATTTTCTTACGATAATTGGATTTTACCTTTGAGTTTTGTACAGGATCGTTTTCACAGATGTGTTAGGTAAGCTACAGGACCTTTTACAGCCCATACGGAATTTCAGAGGTGCCTGCAGCATGTAGTTCATAAAAGATCATAATTGTCAAATGGGGCCATGAATGTAGAAAAGAGCAGGAAAGCGCTGATACATTTATTTATGATTTGTATTTATAACCCGCCCATCCTGCGAGCGGACTCAGGGCGGGTGACATCATATAACAGTACAGTGAATACAATTAAAAAATTAAACCATTTAAAACAATAATAAACATTAAAACAGAATCACAATTCAGACAAGACAGCTGGTTGTGGGAGGTTCCCTAGCGTATTATTTGGGTTGGAAGGTGAGTGACAGCAATCTCAGGGAGGCCATATAGGGACATCTGCTGCCGCAGCCCAAAGCCTGGTGGAACAGCTCCGTCTCGCAGGCCCTGCAGAGCTGAAGAAGATCCCACAGGGCCCTAATCTTGACTGGGAGCGTGTTCCACCAGGCAGGAGCCAGAGCAGAGAAAGCCCTGCATTTTGCCCCAGTTGTAATTTCCGGGTCAGCCTCAAGGTTAAGTCTACATAGAGCAAGTTGCAGTAATCAAGCCTGGAAGTGACCATTGCGTGGATCACTGTAGCTAAGTCCTGGGGGGGGGGGGAGATCTGGATGGAAGAATGCAGATCTGGCAACTGCAGTAACCTGGGCCTCCGTAGAGAGAGAGGCATCCAGTGTTACTCCCAGGCTCCTCACTTTCTGGGTCGGCACCAAAGGCACCCCTTCCAGTGTGGGGAGTCTGATACCAAGGACAAAACAGGGGAAAGGGGGGAAAAACTGAACCTAAAAGAATCCAGAACCTGACAAAGGTTAGTCAGATGCTAGAAAGGAGGCCAATATTAAAAACTTAATGAAGGATATGTATTAAAAAATGTATTAATCACAAATTTTAAAATTATATAAGGGCCCAATCACACATTATGTATAAATAACAAGCGATAAAACACAAGGGCTGATAAACCTGACCTGATGCATTTCGGCCTACATAGGCCTTCCTCAGAGGTCAGTAGTGAGGAACATATTGGCTATTATACAAATACAAGAGAGGACCCGCAACAAAATGTTGCATAATGTGTTGTGACTTGTTTTAACTTGTAATTGCTGGTTACCTACCTACCAGCCAGCCAGCCTCTTCCTCTTTTTCTTCCTTTTCCAAAGATCATAGTTTGGAACTTATATTCTATGCATGTAAGGAAACCTGTGAAAGAAGGAAAAAGTGAAGAAGGGGAAGAGTGAAGGAAAGAGAGAACAGCAAGACTCTTATTGCGCCTAAAATTAGGAGCACCATTTTGAGCATGGGGTGATAATGTATCTATAGGCACAAATCAGTCCATTCCCACAGAGAGGCATTTAGCTCCTTTGGGAACAGGATGTTTGGATAAAGAGAATCCACCGAGAGGTCCCCTCCCCCACCGCTGCCCAAACTCATCCCTCACCCCAGTGCAGAGCGGTCGCCAAGAGCATTATTACTGAACACCCCAATGGCTGACTTTGCCTGGGTTCTCACCAGGTTCCAGCAAACTCACGCCTTTGTTCTCTTTGTTCTCACCGGGTTCCAGCAAACTCACGCCTCCACCCTTGTGTGACCTGGTTGCTGCATGACACGTTGTCATCACCACTTCCTGCTACTCTTACTGGGAGAGAAGATGCACCCAGCCTAGAGTTGGAATCCCAGTAACAGCCAGCCAGAGTCAGGAAGAGTCTCTTTTTCCAGATATGACCTTGCCAGTATTTCCCAGTCACTTGGAGCATTTGGGAGTGCATTTTTTTGGGGGGGATGGCATGAATCACTGGGAGCTATATGATTTTGTAAGCCCTTTTCTGACATATACAAACACTGAGGTCTTATGCTAGCCCCACAGACAGATGAGCCGCAGTGAACGTTGTTTTACTTTTTGGCTGTTTTTTAACTCCCCCTTATGTTTTTTAAAGTTTTTATATTTTTCTGCACACCTGGCAAGTGGCCCACGTGTGCAGGATAATCTCTTTTCCCTCCACGTGTTCCCTGTCTCTGGAAATAAGTATCCGCATACAGGGGCACAGTTGGGAATTAGATATATAGATAGTACAATCATAAATACAAAGTATAAATTCAATAAGGACCAGAAGCAAGTTGTTTCAAGATAAAACCACCAGGCACAGAGTAAAAAATACATATGAGGCCTCTAAAAGTGCAATCACATGCCAAATGGTTCTCAGATATAAACTTCTGGTCCAGGAATCGCCTTCCTATGGTTGTAGAGCCAAATTGTCCTCAAGCAAAGAGCAGTGTCTTTGCTTGAGGACAATTTGGCTCTACAACCATAGGAAGGCGATTCCTGGACCAGAAGTTTATACTTTATATTTATATGACTGTACTATCTATATATCTAATAGGGAAGGTGCCCCCTGTGTGCAGATACTTATTCCCACAAATCTGGGGCATGCAGGGGGCAAGGAGATCTTTCAGCACACTTGAAGCACGCTCCAGTTGTGCAGAAAATTCTTACATGTTTAAAAAAGTATAAAGTATATTTAAACCCCCGAAAAGTTAAACGGCGTTCTCTACTGACAGATCCCCTGTAGAACACTCGGGAGCCCAAGGGAAATGGCGTGGCTGCACACGCCCCGCAAAGAACGCTGGCGGCGACAACCACCCGGCAGCACAAACCGCCACCTCAAAAACCGTCTCTGCGGGTGGACTCGACTCAGGCAGAGTCTTCCAAGGCTTATCCTGTTCTTCCGGAGGAAAAGCAGCCTCCCCCCCCCCCACGGTACTCCATACCCAAAAATCCCTGTGTCTCAGGAGTTTGGGGGGGGGGGGGAGAGAGGGAAAGGGAGAAACGCGGAACACAGACCTGAGGGAGGAGGGGGAGAGAACCTGGGTTGGAGGGAGGACAGGAGGGGCTGGCTTCTGCAATTTTAGAGTGCCCACAGGCTCTGAGACCCCATCTTCGGTCCAGTTGTACTCCAGGACTGCAGAGCAAGAGCGTCCCCCAGTCCTGTGCAGGCTGCCTGCCTGGCCTTCCTGACAAGAAGTTGCCTGATAAAGTTGCCGTTTGCGCTCCGTTTGCGCGCGCTCTCTCTCTCTCCCTCTCCTGTTTCCCTGCCTCACACACTCAGCCAGCTTGCCTGCTCTGCTTGGAAGTTGTTCAGATTGTGCCCTCCCACGCCTTGCAGGAGAAACAAGGGAGGTGAAGAAGCCTGGGCAGTCACTATAGGAACTAGCCCAACGGCAGGGGGGAGGGGGGGTTGGTGTGAGCAGCCTTTTCTGACTGTGATGGTGACTTCTGCTGCTACTGCAGCAACTTCATCCCCGGCTGCAGCAACGCTGCTGCTCTCCAGAATATCTGAAGCAGCAGGCGTGTGTCAGGAAGAGAAAATGTGTGTGTGTGTTGTTGTTGTTTTTTTTTTTAAAAGGCTTGTGATAGGGTTGCTAACCTCCAGGTGGCACCTGGAGATCTCCAGACAACCAAGATGAATTCTCCTGGAGAGCATGGCTACTTTGGAGGGTGGACTCTGTGGCCTTATGTCCTGCTGAGGTCCCTCCCCTCTCCAAATCTCCAGGTGTTTCCCAACGTGGAGCTGGCAACCCTACCTTAGTATAATAACAGTTGATTGGCACAGGAATGAGATAATACGGAGAATATATGTCTTTAAAGAATCATAGAAAAGTGAACAAATTTTCATTCCTTCAATTTTAGAGATGAAATCCCTCGTATCTTTAGTAAAGGAGGGGATATTGCAGTATCTAGATACGTTTTTACAATCTTTTGTGGTCAATATCCCCTTCTTTATTAAAGATACGAAGGATTTCATCTCTAAAATTGAAGGAATGAAAATTCCTTTGGGTGCAGTACTCGTAACTATGGACGTTGCATCATTATACACTAATAGTCCGCATGAAGAATCCTCCAGTTTAATTTATCGTCTGTCTTTTTGCAGATAGAAAAGCTCCGTGCACCCTATTGTTTTTCTCAAGAATACAAGCAGGGCGGACTGGCCACTAACACCACTGGGGACAGACGCTTCCCTCCAGTGGGCCTGCCCAGACTGTAGGTTAGCCTTACGTGGAGTGGGTGGGAGCCACTGCTTTTGTGAGGTGGCGACCCCCACAAGGGGAGTGAGAACTGTTGGCTGCCGCACACTGGTGGCCCCCACCTTATGGGAGCTGGCAGCCCCCAGAAGAGGAGGAGGGGCACCAAGTGGGTGGGAGCTACTACCACTGCTAGCTGGCGGCCTCCGCAACGGGGGAGGAGCTGCTGCTGCCACAAACCAGCACCCCCCACCCAAGGCAGATGGGTGTTCAGTGACAGTGACTGCTGCAGCTGCTGTTCAGGGTGGAAGACACCCGCAGTGGTGGCTTTCCAGGACTGTTTTTACCTCCTAGTCTGCCCCTGAATACAAGAGTCATTGTGGCATGATCTTGTTGCAGACAGGGTAAGTAGACACCTTTAATGTTGCTCAAGCGGTCTGGTGGAGTTTGAACTGAAAATGCATTGCTCTGGATTCAGTTCTCATGATCAACTGTTTCAAGATTGAGATCTTTATACGGCCCATCTTTTTTTCCTCTTGGCTGACAGGCGGCCGAAAACTGGCAGCTCAGCCTCCTCCTAACTTCCCAGGCCTTGTGTTTTGAATAGGAGCGTCTGAATGAATTTGATGACCGGAGTCTTTCCGTTGTCGCCTCCACTTTGCAAGGGATGGAAAAATGCAAGAATGTGGAAGCTCTCCAAACTGGATTGCAGTAAGGAAAAAGCAAAGGGTCTTGTCTAATATATCTTTGTTTTGCAGGTGGTGAGAGTCAGTTTGGTGTAGTGGCTAAGAGCGGCGGACTCTAATCTGGGAGAACCAGGCTTGATTCCCCACTCCTCCACTTGCACCTGCTGGTGTGACATTGGGTCAGTCACAAGTTCTCTCAGAGCTGTTCTGTCAAGGGCAGTTCTCGAAAGAGCTCTCTCAGCCCCACCTACCTCACAGCCGGGTGTCTGTTGTGGGGAGGGGAAGGACAGGGAGATTGTAAGCTGCTCTGAGACTCCTTCGGGTAGTGAAGGGCGGGGTATAAATCCAATCTCTTCTTCTTCTTACAGTTATTCAGCCTTGATCTGGATGGCGCAGCCTAGCCTGATCTCCATCAGATCTTGGAAGTTAAGCAGGGTCACCCCTGGCTAGTCCTTGGATGGGAGACCATGAGTTGTGTTCTCCAATGAGACATTCAGGAATTAAGGAAGTGTGAGCTCAAAACTTTTACAAAGTTTAGCTAGCAAAGAGGTACCTGGCAAACAAATTTCAGGTGCCCTCTAAGCAGTGGTGGCATCAGTGGTTGTAACACTCACTGGGATTCACGCATGAAGCTGCCTTATCCTGATTCTGACCCTTGGCCCGCAAGGTCAAGTATCGTCTACTCAGACTGGCAGTGGCTCTCCAGGGTCTCTGTGGGAGGTGTTTGACATCACCTACTGCTGGGTCTGTTTAACTGACTATGCCAGGCATTGAACCTGGGACCTTCTGCATGCAAAGCACAGGCTCTTTCCCTGAGCCACAGCCCCCTCCTTAGTGAGCAGGTGCCTGTGTGCAGGTGGGGACCTCTGCAAGGTGGGTCGGGCAAGCACAGTCTCCTGCTTCTTGTAGATTGTAGATTACGTGCACAGCCACATGTATCTGAGGAAGTGTGCATGCACACGGAAGCTCATACCTTGAATAAAACTGTCTTGGTCTTTAAAGTGCCACTGGACCCCAACTTTGTTCTGTAGTCATCTATAGAGCCAGTTTGGTGTAGTGGTTAGGAGTGCGGACTCTAATCTGGGAGAACTGGGTTTGATTCCCCACTCCACATGCAGCTGCTGGTGTGACCTTGCGTCAGTCAGTTCTTTCGGAGCTGTTCTCTCAAGGGCAGTCCTCAAAAGAGCTCTCTCAGCCCCACCTGGCTCACCGGGTGTCTGTTGTGGGGAGGGGAAGGGAAAGGAGAGTGTAAGCCGCTCTGAGACTCCTTTGGGTAGTGAAGGGCAGGGTATAAATCCAGTCTCCTCCTCCTCCTCCTCCTCCTCCTCCTCCTCCTGCTCCAAGGACTCTGATAGTGACTCAGTTAATCCAGGTAAATTTTCCATGGCTCAGTGGCAGAGTCTCTGCTTGGTATGCAGAAAGTTCCCAGTTCAATCCCCAGCATGTGCAGTTAAAAGGACCAGGCAGTAGGTGATGGGAAAGACTTCTGTCTGCTGCCAGTCTGTGTAGCCAGTCCTGACTCTGATGGACCAAGGGTCTGATTCATCAGGAGGCAGCTTCACGTGTTCACGTCAGACTGTGTAAAATAATCTTCAGTAATCTCCAACTGGTTGGTATATGCCACCTAAACTGCAGTGCCTCGTTCATATGTTGCTGTGTGGTTCCATATATGTTGCTTTGCTGGGAGCCAGTGTGTTGTAGTGGCTAGAGTGTTGGACTAGGATCTGGGAGACCCAGGTTTGAATCCCCGCTCTGCCGTGGAAGCTGGCTGGGTGACCTTGGGCCAGTGACTTTCTCCCAACTAGACCTTACTGCACAGGGTAGTTATGAGGACAAAATGGAAGAGAGGGGAATGATGTAAGCTGGTAGGCAGGGAGGGTATAAATGAAGGAAACAAATAAGTATACTTTTGAACCGTTCTCAATGTTACCTGCTTGCGACACACGTTTGTGCCTGATCCGTATTTGCTTCCTGACGGAGTCCATTAACTTTCTCACTAGATTACTGGTGGAGCAACGAATCCCAAAGATCTCCAGCCTGTTTATGCTGCAAACGATGATGAAATGTATGGGAGTGGACTCGCCTCTCTCTCTTAAGACAAAAGTGGAGGTATAATTAGAGACGTGGTCGTGTCACGGATGCAGTCCCAGTCAGGAAATCGGGAATGACTGGAAGTGCTGCCCAGACTGTTCTAAATGTTACCTGCTTGCTGTGTAATTTCCCCACATTGCTTCAGACGTGGAGAGAAGATTCAGTTGCTTGGACGGCTTTGAGTTCCATCTTGTAGCTAAGACACCGGTTCTTTCACGTCAACTCCCGTAATGGCAGCTATGCAATAGGAGTAAATGTGTTTCTGCCCCTGATTTTTGTTGCTCCGTTTTTTAAGCAAACACAAAAGTGCACCGGGATGAAAAAGAAATGGTGAGGGAGCCGTCAAAGGAGTCACTTTTGATCTTTAGGAGGCAGCCGAAGACTTGATTTAGGGCTGCGTTTAATTAAAGCTGTCCTAAATTGTGGTCTTTAAATTTTGGTTTTATGTTTTTTAAAGTTTTTAATGTGTTTTATTAATATTGTAAGCCTCCTTGAGCTCCATAGGAAGAAAGGCAACAAACAAATGTTTTAAATAAACATGGGAAACAGTTTAGTTTAGTGGAAGTCTGGAGCAGCTGAGCCTTTTCTGCATCTCCACTTACTCTGAATTGTCACTTGAGGTTAGGTGCCGGGGGGGGGGGGGGAGTGGCCGGGGGGGGGGGGGTCTGTGGTCTTTCCGCTGCACAGTAGGCAGTACCTCTCCCACCCTTTTCTTGTTAGGACAGCGACTTGTCTGCCTGTCTAATTTCAGTCTGAGTCCAGTGGCACCTTTAAGACCAACAAAGTTCAATTCTGGGTATAAGCTTTCATTTGCATGCATGCTTCATCAGATACATATCTGTCATGATTCATGTGGGGTGTCACCTGACGCTGCCACAACTCCGGATTTAGGTTCCCTTGAGAAGGCCCAGACTACCCTCCCAAGACCTTTTGGCCGAATAACAGGCGTGAGGACCAGGCAGAGTGAAGCAAGGAAAAGGTTTATTTTATAGGAGGTCAAACAACAAGGTGCAGAATAATAACAGTAAGTGAGTGAAAAGAAAAGAAATCAAATGCCCTAACACGTCTAAATATATACTGTCCCTAGCTCACTATCTCAAGTGGCCTTAGACTACTCACCCTTCCCTCAGGATGAGGGTCTCTTCCCTGCAGCAGCCTGCCTTCTAGCTCTGCCCTCTGAGAAGAAGAACAGCTTCTGCTCTGGCACCAGCCCTTTTGTTCCCCAGCCCTCTTCTTCCCTATTGGCCAATTTTGGCTCCAAAACCTCTCAGGGGCTTCTGGGAGTTGTAGGCCCAGCTTCACCTACTGCTAGCCAGGCCCCCTGGGCCTAGTAGGCCTCTGGTGGCACAGCCCAGATCATGACAGTATCTGAAGATGTGTGCATGGATATGAAAGCTTATACCCAGAATTAAGCTTTGTTGGTCTTAGAGGTGCCACGACTTGAACGTTGCTCTGTTGCTTCCGACCAAGAGGGCCACCCACCTGAATCTAATTTCAGCCCGTTTTGCTTTTCAGAACAAGATTTTGAGCCAGATCGATCAGCTGACGTTCCCAAATGCTTATCATATGTTCAGTGCGCTGGCTGAAATGAATTTTCGCTCCCTGCCTATTCTGAACGCTTGCAGTGACAAAATAATAGGTAAGTTGTTGTGAATGTCTCAAACTGCTCCCCCCCCCCTTTACTAGTTCATTCTGATGACATTTTTGTGACCATTTGGAAGAGACTGAACACATGAAGCTGCCTTATACCGAATCAGACCCATCGGTCCATCGCGGTCAGTCTTGTCTACTCAGACTGGCAGCGGCTCTCCAGGGTCTCAGACTGAGGTCCTTCACATCACCTACTTTTAGGTGATCCTTTTAGAAGGCGTTTCTGGGGATTGAACCTGGGACATTCTGCATGCCAAGCAGATGCTCTGCCACTGAGCCATGGCCTTCCATTTCCTTTAAGCTGGAGGAAGACACCTGTTTAGTAAGGTTTTACAGAGAGCCACCTAGTGAGGAACAACAACAAAAGATAACCAAAGTCAGAATTGAGGATGGTGAAAGAAAACAATTATCCAGCACTTTGCATGGAGTTACATTTGGGTTAGCCTTAGGTACCAATCGGCATGGGCCAGGATTGAAAGAACAGTACAGCTAGTTCCGTGAGCCCCCTGGGTCTTTAGGTTTATTTTTCTTGAACGTGCAACCCCCCCCCCCCCAAAATGCCGTGTGGCCAGTGGATTTAATGACGGAGTGAGGCTTCAGCGTCAGTTTGTTGTAATGGCATTGGGGGGGAAGGAGGTGTCAGCCTGTCAAAAGGAAGTCCGGAGTTCCACTGCATTGTGTGACCGTGCACAGGGCTTTGCTGTCCGTCATCTTTTACTCCTGTATTCTCAACCGCTGTAATATTTGTTCCCGCAGCATATTTATGACTCAGTAAATGCACGAAACCCGCATGGGGTTTTTACGGCATTAAGTACCACTTCTGAACTTTTTTTTCCTCTTCCCCCTTCTTCTGCGTGTATACTAGAGAATATCGAGGGAATTCCGTTTTGGCGGCTGCTGACCATTCTGAGATCATGTAATGACCTTCTGTATCGCAACAGTGCACTCTTTTCTGCCATAGCCGATTACGCAGCATCAGCCTTCTACATGTGGGACACTAAACAGGTAAACGGGTGATGGTGGTGGTGGTGATTATTCATAGACCCATCAGTAGCTTTGCAAGAGCCAAATGAATTCTTGTGCAGACCTGACCATTTGGTACCCTAGAAATGCCTTTACGCTGGTCACACATTTTGATTACCTTTTGCTGTCTATACGCCTTTTGAAATCCAGATTCAGAGATCAAACTAAGGGCAGCAGTCCAGTGTGTATGCTGAAATCTGAAAAGGCTGCATGCGGGGAGGGCGGGGTAGAAATGGAATTAAATAAATAAATAAATAAATATGGAGATTGATTATCTTTCTCTGAGATCTCAGTTGATCTTCAGCACAAGCCCAGGGTTCTGGCCAGTGAGGATCCTTGACCTCTGTGCTGTTTTATTCTGGCTTCAGCTTGGAAGATGAAGCTTTCATTCTTAATACAGTTTATCATCTGTACTTTGTTGCTACAGCTTATTTCATAGTGCTTTATAGGTGTCTGGGGGTAGCACACCCCACCCCTGCATGCTCACCTCCGGTGGGGAGTTCGTTGCCAGCCCTTTGGGAATCCTCCAAAGGTGGCAGGCAGTGGCAGCAAAGCTGGGGGGCGGAGGGGACCAGCTGGGTCCCCAAGAGACATGGCAAGCTGCAGTGCAACAGAGGAAGGGGGTGGATCAGGCCGTGGGACTTTGAGGGATGGCATGGTGCCGTCCCCGGCTGGATCACAAGCTGGAGGCAGAGGGAGTGTTTTGGGGGAAGAAAATAATGGCAGAGGGGAGGCAAGTTGATGAATGAGCCTCTGACTGGGAGGCGCAGACGGGGCCTCTTAGGGGAGCGGAGCCCGGGGGATAAGGGTAAGGCAGGTACTTTATCCAGCCCAGGTGAGAGTGAGATACTGAGCTTAGAAGGTGTGGTAGGGGACTGAGGGGCTTCAGTCAGCAAGCCAGGATGGCTCAGTTAACTGCCACCAGGGGAAAGGCCTTCTTAGTTGTGTCCCCTGTCCTGTGGAATGCACTCTCGGATGACACCTGTGCCCTGCCTGACTTATTTAATTTCCACAGGGCATGCAAGGCCGTATTGTATAGGTTGGCCTTTGGAGGGTAACCACATGTTTTGGCAGTTTTAGTACTGGTATTTATTTATTTATTTATTCGATTTTTATCCTGCCCTTCCTGCCGAGGCAGGCTCATGGTGATAGCCATGTATTTTAATAATTGAATATGTTAACGTTTTATATTTGTTTTTATGTTGTTTTACCTTATCGTTTTTAATGTTGTAAGTTGCCACGAGACCCTTCGGGTGAGCGACGGTTTAAAAATCTAATAATAATAATAATAATAATAATAATGCTAACAAAATAAAGCCTGATGCCTTATTGGACCTGTCAGGCCAAGTCCTCACGGGGTTGAAGAGGGAATGGAGGAGCCCGGGGTTGGTCTGCCTCCAGAGTGGCCTTTAAAAGGCAGATGGGAAGAGGGCCGAGGGGGAAGAAGAGCCGGGAAGCATACCAAAAGCCAATGGAGAGGGAGAGGGAACAGGGTGAACTTCAACCCCCCTCCCTATTTGCTACTTTGAGGCTTCTTGGGACAGACTGCCTAAGGAAAAGGGAACCCCAGAGGGGGACAGCAGCCCTGGGCTCGCTCCCCAGAGCTCCCAGAGACAGACAAGAGGCTATTGGCAGACTTATTCCGGCATGTATATTTTTCCAGTGGCATCAAAGTGTTGAAATTGTATTTATATTTTCCCCTTTGAAGTATTGCCATAGATTACCATAAAACCAGTAGAAATAAGATCTTAAATTAACCAGATAGAGATTTGTTTCAGAAGTAGGACAGTCTTGCAGTTTGGATCAACTGTACAGATGAAATTGTCAGCAGTGGGATGGGAAGCGTAGGTCAGACAGTTTGTATTCGGGCACTTAAATGAGATGCCTGGATGGATTATAAGGGAGATTAGCAATATTCAGAAGATGTTGGTGTCTAGGATCTGAAGAGCTACCGCTATGGCCCAAGAGATGTTTATTCTCAAAGTTCCTAAACAAGTCATTTAAATTGTGGCTTACTGTTCAGGCTGCGGTCTCAGTAGTGTGCAGATAATAAAATTGAATTAAATGGGTATTCTTTTGATTTCAGGTGGTCCTCTTCCTTTCCGCCTTTGAGAATCTTGGCTTTCGCCCAGCCAGTCTGATGGATGCTTTTGCTGAGAAAGTGATATCTCATCCCGATTCCTTGATTTTGAAGGATATTCTGGCTGTTCTTCGAGCCTATTCTGTGCTCAACCACCTCCCTGAAGGCCAGGATCAGCAGTAGGTTCTGGCTCTGGAATAATTTTTGTTCTGGTGTCATCATTTTTGTTCAGATTTTTTTTTACCTGAGGCCATTACAGTAGGACTTTGACATAGGTACCTTGGGCAGATCCATGAATGTTAGGCCTATCACTGATTGTAACCATGATAGCTAGAAATAGAAGCTTCATGTGATTTCAGATTTCTGGGGACTTCCAGTAGCAAATGGGGATATTTGTGCTTCTGTAGTGCAAACGTGGCCCATCCACTGAGCTAACTTGCTTTTGGAGATGAGGTATTGCTATTCCCACGGTCCAGATCACTTCAGTTTTGAACACGGTCAGCCACCAAACGTCGGCCTCTACTCCAGCACCAAAGATATTAAGCCACGTTTGGGATGGAGTAGCTGTGGGAATTCCATCACTCATCCCGTACTGGAATTGGTGTTGGATTGGAGGAAAGGGCATTTCCATCACGGAACAGAAGACTTATATCTGTGGCTCCCAAATGCAAGCTGTAGTTACTTCTGCAGATGTTTTTATAATAGGTTGATAGGACCATCCCAAGCAGTTTCAGTCTTCTAAAGGTGGTTGACAAAGTTAAGAAAAACAGGAAACAACTGTGAGCTGAATCTCCCGCAAAAATATATATACAAAAAGAGACTTCAACAAAGTGAAATGCATATATAGTCTGAAATGAATCTATTCATATAATCCCCCATAGAAAAATACAGAAGCCAACAAGATCCATAATAGGAAAATACATAGTACAAAGTATAAATATACAAGATAAACATCCAACACTTTTCCTAGGTAATTTTCAGTGTTTCAGACTTCTGGTCCTTCCTCAGGAACAAAGAACAACTATGGGGAGTCTTATTCCATTTCCTAGGATAATGTTATTCTGTTTCTTTAACATTGAGCAAGGTCTCCTAAGTTCCAGTCAGCACCTCTAAAGGCTGCTTCTATGCAACAGGACCAAAACATGCCTCCAGTCGAAGGCTTCTTATTCCTTGGCTCCATCATCACCCAAAAGGGAGACCACAGCCAAGACATTAGAAGGAGGCTGAAACTGGGAAAGGCAGCCATGAAGGAGCTGGATAACATGTGTCACTGGCCACCAAGATCAAGTTAATTCATGCCATACTTTTTCTCCATTCCTATGTATGGGTCTGAAAGTTGGACCGTGGAGGAAGCTGAGAGGAAGAAGGTTGATTCCTTTGAAATGTGGTGTTGGAGGAGGTTTATGGATACTTGGACCACCAAAAAGACAAATAAGTGGGTTCTAGATGAAATCAAGCCTGAACTCTCCCTAGAAGCTAAAATGACTGAACTGAGGCTCTCGTACTTTGGTCACCTTATGAGAAGGCAAGAGTCCCTGGAAAAGACAGTAATGCTAGGGAAAGTTGAACGCAGCAGGAGAGGAGGAAGACCCACCATAAGATGGATTGACTCAACCAAGGGAGCCAACGGCCCTCCGTTCGCAAGACCTGAGCAAGGCTGTGGAAGGATATGACATTTTGGAGGACATGAATTTGTAGGGTCGCCGGAAGTCGGAAGTGGCTTGATGGCACTTAATACAAACACACGCACACAAGGGTGGTTGAAGTCAGTGGGCTTAGAAGAGTGTAAGCTCTGCATAGTATGGCCCATTGAGAGTAACTGGGGCCTACATATGTACTTTATAAAGAAATATTCTATCCTCCTCCTCCCAAAGGAAAGGGGAGGAGGGGCTCATCCCTGTATCCAGGTGTAGACTTAAAGCCCTAGGCTATCGTGGTCTAGCTCTGTGGCTGTTTGGTGAGGACTGCAAGTGTTATTGTGTCACGTGGGAACTAATTACAGTACAAATTGGTCATATCCCCCCCCCCCAGGTCATTTTCACCGGGCAATCTTAAGTATGTTTACTGAGAAGTAAGTAATCTGGTTGATCTTGTTTACAAATTTGTGGATCAATCTCTCTCTCTGTCTTCCTCCTCTTCTTGAAGGTTCCTTCAGGTTCTGAATGGGGCCTTGACCAGCTATCTGCCCAGGATCCCGAATGTAGACTTACTGAGGGCTGTATACTCATTCTGCATTTTAGGCTATCTTCCCCAACCAGCCCTTGATCAGCTGCTACAAGATGAAGTCCTTCACGAACTGATGACTGAAGGTCAGAAGTTTATTTTGACTCGTCTTCTTTCTCACGTCAGGCTTCATACCATACAACTTTGGGATGTGGTTCAGTTGCACGCCGTGTATGCGTACACACGGCCATAACGGAGTTCCGTAATCGAATGTCCATCTTCAGTTTATTATTATTTATTCTTATTAACAAGATTTTTACTCTGCCTTTCTGCTTTTCTAGGGTCACCTAGGCGGCTGTTGAAACATAATAAATTAAAATCTCATCTAAAAAGCCGTTAAAACCAACACACAAAACATCATTTAAACAATTTAAAACTAGAGCTTAAATAAGGACAGGGAGGAAGAAGGTTGCCCGGGAAGGCGGGATATAAATTGAAAGTAATAAATAAATAAATAAATTGTTGCGGAACGCCAAGTGAAACAAAAAAGGAGTTTTCACCAAGTGATTGGCAATGGCCACAGAAGAGGACATCAACAAAACAGGGACCATGATGGAATAAGTACAAAACAATAGAAAGCACCGTGTATACATACAATATATGGAATAATATTTAATATAAATATAAATTGTGTGCAATATACTAAAGAAGTATAATTACCTTATAGGTAGTTACAAAATTCATTCAAATTCATATATAAGGAATCAAATACATAAAGTAAAAAAAAAAAAATGAAGGGAACAGTCCAAATATTCTCCTATCTAAATCGCTAGCTCCTGTATAGATGTAATCCAAGCTGTAATGTTTTTCAGAGCTTGCTGCTATAGAAGAGGCAATTCAACAGTCTCACCACTGTAGGACAAGTAATCATTACTGCCAGATAAGCGATCCAACGACTTCCCGGTTGACAAGTCATTTCCGGCCTTCTTTCTCAAGAATTGCTCAATATTTATTTATTTATATCGTGTACATATATCGTGAGAGCCAGTTTGGTGTAGTGGTTAAATGCGCGGACTCTAATCTGGGAGAACCGGGTTTGATTCCCCACTCCTCCACTTGCACCTGGCTGGATGATCTTGGGCAAGCCATAGTTCTGATAAGAGTTCTTCTTGAAAAACAGCAGTTTCTGTCAAGAGCTCTCTCAGCCCAGAGGTTTCCTCTGCCTGTTACAGTGCTTAGAATGAAAGCTACATTTCCTGAAGCATAAAGGCACATGGATAGGGTTGCCAGCCCTGGGTTGGGAGATACCTGGAGATTTTGGGGTGAAGCCTGAGGAGGGCGGGGTTTGTGGATGGAAGGGACTGCGATGGGGATTGCAACACCATCGAGCCCACCTTCCGAAGCGGCTGTTTTCTCCAGGTGAGCTGATCTCTGTCGCCTGGAGATCAGTTGTAATCCCTGGAGATCTCCTGCTACCACCTGGAGGTTAGTTAAACAAAAAAATGAAGCCTGTGCAAAAATAACGAAAAACATTCAGCAGACAATATAATGATATGAACTTACATACGTGATAGAGTTTATCAAAAATGTATATAATATATACTATGCAAATCAGTAACTCAGAAATACAAAAGGGCGGAACACTTGGTCCAAATACATAAATAACGTTAGAAATCGTCCAAGTCAAATTTCTCAAACAGTGAAAAGACCAGACATCAATATTTATAATTCCTCTTCGCAAAACTCGTCTCGCCACTTGGTGTATCCACTTGGTGGCCCTGCCATCTTCCAGTTGCCGTATCGCATTGCTTCCTCAAAAGTGGAACACCAAAACCACCCAATTACAATATTGTAGAATCATACAAAGGATCTTTTACATTCTTAATGTTCAGCAGACCAACTCCTGTGATATCTCCTTTCTGGAGGTTGGCAACCCTACGACATTGAAAGGACCCCCCCCCTTTTTTTTAGGTATCCAGATTAGGATACTTGCTGCTATTCACACACTCCAGGTCACTTTAATTTGGACTGTGGTCAGTTACCGAATGGACACCTCCACTCTAGCACTCAGGCGTTCCAGCAAAAAACCATTCCGGCATCAAGTCTGAAAAATTCTTTGCGACAAATCAGAGCCACAAATTTAGATCACGGAGGGCCCCGTTAATCCTAGACCAGGCCCCTGAGTGCTGTGAAAGAGATGGCAAGTTTTAGAACTAGGACTCCACAATCCATTAATGGTTTTTATGGGTTTTAAACACTGTTAACTACCACTTCCTGGGTTAACGGCTGTTAAATTACGCTTTATCAGTGTGTATCAGTTCAGCTGCTTTAACAGATGGGTAACCCTTGTCACATATAAAGTACTCAGGGTCTGACTTGTAGTATCCGTGGTATTCCTATTGGCTGGCTGTAACAGGATTTCACAATTGACCGTAATCACGGAATCCCTCTTGAGAAGACAGGGCGGATGTTTTAGTTGTGTTGTATATATAATCGAAGTATCCCAGTCTCAAGTGAAACCAGAGCTAACTGTTTAAAATGAAAGGTTTATAGCTAAAGCACAACACTACCAAATATATCCCTGTGCCGTGATTTCCCCCCCCCCCCTTTCAGTTGCACGGGCACTTGTTTAGTTGCTAAAGCTTTTCTGTCTAAGTGTCCATAACAACAGAACGGCAAATATCCTTATGCATTTACACTGAAGGACTTAGTGGCTAAAAAGATTTCAGTTTCAGGCTTTCGGAAAGTTGTGAAAAAAATAATAGCGAGATGATTTGGGGGGGAGGGGGGAGCAGCCCTGTGAAGGACTCTTGCTCATCAAGACTGTCCTTAACATAGAAATGATTTAAAAGAACTACAGCTTTAAGGGCAACAAGGCATTCTTTCAGTAATAATATTGTAATCTCTTCCCCCCCCCCAGATGGGCAAAACTTGGAGCAAATTGAAATGATGTTGCGTACCGTGAACATTTGCCTGGCGCTCGAGGGTCATTCGGTCCCCAGGCCAGCGATAGGCTTATCAGTGGAGAAGCAGTCGTCCCCTTCCCATTCTCATTTTCCTGAGATGCAGGAGGTCCTGTTCGCACTCCTCGGAGACGCGAGTTTGTTTCGATCTAACGTAAAGTTGACTTGTGGCCACAACATAGGTAAGTGGCGGAACGTCACCGTTTCCCTTGATAAGAAGCATTGAAATTTGGTTAAACGTGGAGAGCAGAAGTGGGTGGAGAGGGAAAGGAGATGGTGAACGTGCCCGAGGTACTTGGCAGGAGTAGAAGCTGACCACAACTTTAATGCCAGTAGCCACACAGGTTGTGTGCTGTAACAATGAAGAAATCTCACTTCTCTGCGAAGTCCTCTGTAGTTTCCCCGGTACATCTGGGCCTGATTTGGATCAGAACCATTTATTTATTTATTTATTTATTTATTTATTTATTTATTTATTTAATCTTATTTATACCCCGCCCTCCCCGCATGCGGGCTCAGGGCGGCTTACAACAGTATGGCACACAGTGCAATAAAACGCAATAAAACAATTTACAATAGTTAATACATGGGCCACGATCCCGCGTGACTAAAACCCTCTCTCCATATTGCACATGCCCTTTCATTCCGAGGGAGGTTACTGTGGCCTCCTGATGTTGGGAGAAGGGGGCCTCACCCTTTCCTCCCCATATGGTTTTCTCAAGTTGAGGTGGCCCCCAGAACTGCTGTTTGCCTCTGGGGAGACCTATGTAGAGTCAGAGAATCTGAGTTGGAAGGGGCCATGGAGGCCATCTAGTCCAACCCCCTGCTCAATGCAGGATCGGCCGAGAGCATCCCTGACAAGTGTTTGTCCAGCTGCTGCTTGAAGACTGCCAGGGAGGGGGAGCTCACCACCGCCCCATGCAGCTGATTCTAGAGCTAAGCAACTCTTGACCTTCAAAAAGACAGACACGTTCTGATGCCCTTGCCTGGAGGGCCCTGGCTCTCCTGGTCCTGGTAGATCTCAGAATGGGAGGCCACCATGGGAGCCCAGGATGGCTAGGCAGAGGCAGGCAATGGCAAACCACCTCTGCTCATCCATGGCCTTGAAAACTCCATGAGGGGATCACTGTGAGTCGGCTGTGACTGGATGGCGCTTTCCACACATAGACTTGAGTCCATGTCATGCCGTCTTCTACTTACTTTGAAGCCAGGTGGTTATGAGATGAGTTGAGTTGAGTTTCGGGTTGGTCTTTCTGGCTGGTCCACAGCCGTGTGAGAAATCTCTCTATAGAGCGCAGCCTTGTAACTGTTTGGGTTGGATCCCTTCCCACTTGAGCCTACTGTGCTCCCCAAAATGCAGCTTCTATCGATGGACTTTCAGGACCACCGTGAGCTGCAAAGGGGGAATCACTGGGAATCTCGTGTGAGCAGAAGTGCCCCTTGGGTGGCTGGAAGGAAGGTTAGGATCCAGCTCTCTTTTTCCCTGGTAGGCTATTGATAGTTCTCCTCTTTCCCCAGATTTTGAAATCCTAATGGATGCCAACAGAACGGTGGTGCCCAGCATTGAAGCCGATCAGCCAGGAGATGATTCCAGAATTCAAAGGTGCCTTTATTTGATTATAAGCTTAGCTGCAAAAAACAAAAATTAAAATAACTAATTCACTTGTGGGTTGGTCTGTTTTTGAGGTTTCTGTGGAAGAGGTCAGTTACCTTCTACTGGGAACGCTATTGCAATAAGTGGAGAAATATAAGGGCTTGTTTCTCTCTGATGTTCTGTTCTGCAGTGTTGGAGCTGGGCTTATAATAGCCATTTGCTCGCCTGGTCTCTTTTGTTGTGATGAAGGATTCCCTGTAGCCAATCAGCCAACCTCAACTGGAGGACACCTCTTTCTCCTTTTATGTAGAGTCACGTATGCACGACGAATGACTTTTTTTGGGGGGGGGAGCATTGAGTCACAGCTAACTAATGGCAAACAAGTAGGGTTTCAAGGCAAAGGACATTCAGAAGTTGATGGCCATTGCCTGCCTCCACGTCACATTTAAAAAGCCAACTTGATTGCTTGAATTATATAATCATGTCTATTTTGTCTTCCTTGCCCCAGATTCCCTAGACAAAGCTCCCTTGGTAGACTGTCCCCCAGTTTGGCACCCACTGTCATCCGTATTTGGTCCTGTAAGTGTACAGGTCTTCCCCTTGGAGAGGGTGGATTTACTGGTCCGCCGTCTTAAGCTCGACCACACTGTCTCTGAGGACAACGATCTGAAGCCTGTGCTTAAACTGTGTTTGAGCGGGGATCCCGTACAGACTGTGTCTTGTTTTTAACTAGCCCATTTTTTTAATTTATTTTTTTGCCATCAGGTCACAGCTGACTCATGGCAGCCTGGTAGGGTTTGCAAGGCAAGAGACGCTCAGGGGTGGTTTGCCATTCCCTGCCTCCATGTCACAACTCTGGTCTTCCTTGGAGGTCTCCCATCCAAATACTAGCCGGGGCTGACCCTGCTTAGCTTCCGAGATCTGATGCGATCGGGCTGTCCAGATGACTAGCCAGTCTTTATAGGTTGGGGGGGGTGTGGGAGAGGGGGTGATATTTTTGGACTTATTCACAAGGTTGAAGGAAATTGGTAGAAGGAAAAACCTATGCAGTTCTTGGGGTAAACTGAAGGCTGTCATTAATTCAGCAGTGAAACAAGAATGCTGTTGAACTTGTGGGGTTGTGTAGCTTTGACGTTTCTGTTTTTAAAGATGAAATCTCCCTGTGTTAAGAGCTTGGCCAGATCTGTTTCCTTTTGTGTCCCATGTGGTCATCGCAGCCAGTTCATTTGTACTTGAATAGCCAGAGTTTAAGCAAATGCTTCCCCCTGTTCTGGCGCAAAAGAAGTTCAAGCTGTTGCAGGGGAGAGCCCTTCTTTCTTCCTCCCGTCCCATTGGTCAGTATGGAGGCAGCAGGCAAGGCCCCTTCCCCCCCCGGTCAGAAAAAGTCATGCTGCAAGGATCCAGAACTTCCTTGCTGTGTTCAGGAGTAATTTCAAGGCCTTCTTCTCACGAGCATCATCCGCCAGTCCTTTGCAACTGAACCAATGTGTAATAACAGTGGGAAAGAGCGTGAAAGGGAGGCAACACTGAAGCAGCAGCGGAGTCCAGCTCTGATATTTTAGGCACGTCGAAACGAGTCCCCCGATCCGCAAAGCACAGTCTGCATGCCGGTCAGCTGTGCTGCAGGTGCACAGATCTCTGCAACTCTGCTGCAAAAGCTGGAAGGGGGCGGGAGGCGGCTAGGAGAGCCAAGTCTGCAGGCCTGTTACGGCTTCCCCAGCCCCAGGAGCAAATCTGCACACGTCCAGCATTTGTCTGTGGCAAGCAAATAGGCTTCTGGGCGGGCAACGCTTTCGATAACTGGGTGATGGTGATGTCTCCCAGCTGGGTGCAGTCCCATCTACTGCTGTCCTAGACTTCATGGCTGCTGCTGTTGGTTCTAGGGTGGCTGTGCTGTGTGTTCCCGCGTCTGCCCTCTGCTTTGGCTCGAGACACCCCCGCGGCAGGCTGGCCATGAAGATGAGACATCTGAGTCTGCTCGGCTGTCGCGTGGTCCTGGTAAGAGGAATCAGAACGGCAGCCGATATCTTCCGGTTGCTGTCATTGGCTGTCAAGTCGTAGCTGACTTACGGCGACCCCTTGGGGGTTTCAAGGCAAGAGACGTTCAGAGGCAGTTTACCGTCGCCTGACTGTTGGGATACGTGAGCAAGTTCCTTTCCCGATGTCATGAAAGGATTTGTGTGCTTACTCGTGCAGGCTGATCTCCTAGTGAGTTAGCTCAGGGCCTGCATGTATCTTCCTAGGTGACAGTATGCATAATGAGTAGGTATTGGGATTGTCCGTTGGCTGATCAGTAGGTCTGAAAATGTCCCGGGGGTGGAGGCTTAGAAAAGTTTTACTGTTCTAAGCACAGGCACAAGGTAAATGTTAAGGTGACAAGCTGTAGGTGAGAAAGCCAGACAGGATGTTTGTTGCTTTAAACTCCCAGTTCCCTTTTCCAATAAGTAATTCGTAAACTTCACTCTTTAAAGCTGGTACACGTGTGCCGTGTCTGTCTTTTTCTCTGCTACATTGTACATCCTACATGACCCTGGTATTCCTTGGTAGTTTCCCATCACGACCCTGGCATTCCTTGGTGGTTTCCCATCCAAATACTAGTTAGAGCTGACCCTGCTTAGCTTTCAAGATCTGAAAAGATTGGGCTAGTCCAGGATATGCAGGGTAGGGCATAACCGATATCTGGATACATTAAATAACTTAGTTTAGTTTATTGGAGTTCCTGTGCTTCAAAGGCTAGGGCTAGGCATAAATTCCCTAGGACGGTATATTGTTCGTATTATTTCGGTGGATTGAACTAATTAATCTCTGAGTTTCAGAGACATAAGCAAACATACTTTTAAAATGTATGCTTAGTTAATATACTTCTAAAGCACTAGTTAGGATCAAAACTGATATTCTTTCCCCCTTTTTTCCTCCCCCTGCTCAGGTTCATTACCCGGAATTTCAAAAACTGAAGAAAGACGAGGCGGTTCAGTTCTTGAAGGGAGAAATATTTCCATCAAAATAACATAACATCTTGGCTCTCTGGTCAGAACACCCAGTGAATGTATATGACACCGCGACATTTTGTACCCTTCAGGAAAAGAACTGTGGATAAGATTCTTTAATCTTGCATTGTTTGTCCTCTGTTTTGACTGATGGTCTTAAAATCTTGTCTGCCAGTTCACATTTGTTCTAGAAGGAAGGAAGAACACATAGTTGGGTCTTTGCTAGTGCCCGTTATGCCACTTAAGGTGGAAATGGAAGAGAATGTAGAATATGTAAAAGGAGAATACAGTATATACACTGTAGATTATAATTATACAAAATGAATATGGTCCGCATGAGTTGTCTCCGCGCCTCGGAAAAATAAACATCGGTGTGGTGTGATAGTTTTGTTATTTATCAGCTGAAGTGAGAATGTAAGCACACATTTGTTTATCCCAACGTCTGTCGATGGCGACTTTTGAAAGTGATCCCAGCACAAGAGGGGATCTGTCTTTCAGCCGTAACCAGGGAGGGGAGAGACTCGAGCCCGTCTAGAAAGTTACCCTGTGTGAGGAAGCTGTTTTCATTTGGTAGTAACTGAAGGTCACTTTGCACACGCTCAAAGACAGTCAAAGTTATTATTACAACACGCCTCACACTTGTGGAATTAAGATCTGGTGCACCCGGTCTTGGATTGAGCTGTAGCGATTATATACGTGGAAGCAGTCTGCCCAAATACACGTGAAGCTGCCTCGTACTGAATCAGATCCTTGGGTCTCTCCAGGTGAATACTGTCTACGGAGGCTGGCAGTGGCTCTCGAGGGTCTCAGGGGGAGGCCTTTCACATCATTTAGTATCTGGTCCTTTTACCTGGAGAATGGATTGTACATTTTGCTGTCTCTACGCACATGCCTACAAATGACTTCCCTTCAGTACAGTCTATGATAAAATGACCTCTGCCGTTTCCCCGATTTATCTGGTTTCTCCTCCCTGTCCTCCTTCCCGTAGAAGCAAGAATCACTGCCGGATGCAGGAGCAGGCAGTGATCTTAGTCTTCCTGCCAGTCAGAAACGTCTCTGTTCAACCCTTTCATTCACTTTAAAGATCAGGGGCATCTTCCTGGCCACTTATGCTTTCTATATGGATTGTACGGGTTAAATTTTTGGGAGCTATTCCAATACTGGTATTCAAATGTTCAGGATGGCGCTACCTTTTCCTCCCCTTAATTTGCTCCAGGTAGCATGAACCAAGGGACAGGCATCTCTGTGGCATTTGCCGGATCATATTGACTGAGGGTGGGGGGAACAGCTGCCAAAAAGAAAATGCCAAGCAAGGATTTACAGCTTGCAGAAAGCCCTGGCCTTGTGGCTTGATTTCTGATGACAGAAGGCTCCATCTGAGCACCACTACCGAGGCAACTTTCACTCTGGTTCTCTAGTCTGGTACTAAATTTAAAAATTTAACTTTAAAAATTTTAAAATTTAACTTTATGTGTCTGAATTTGATATTATTGTCATGACTTTTATGTTATCTTGTAACCCACCCTGAGCCTGCCTGTGGGGTGGGCGGGAAATAAATTAAGCAAATAAATATAGCGTTTGGGCAATAGAACAAGTGGGGTGTAGCGTGGGGAGGTGGTGCTGGTGTGGCAACATTATTTCTGGGTAACCAAATGCAAATGATGTCACCCCCCCCCCCATGCACTGCTCTAGGAATTCTCCAAGTTTCTATGGTAAGGACCATAGAGATTGGGGAAATTCCTAGAGTATTGTGGATGTGATGACCGGCATTGCCTTATGCAACATCATCCCTGCCTGGTTCCTACAAGCTGTGATAGTGAGGGCAAGCGGGCAGGGGAGGGAGAGAGGCAGGGAGGACGAGGCCCTTGCTTTCTGTACATTCTTCCCAAAAAATAACAGCATAAAAGGAGCCTCTAGAAGGGCTTGTGACCCACCCATGGATTCACACTGCTTAGAAATAAGAATGTATTAATTGATATATGCAACCTTTCTGTGCATATGCACTAAAATGCAATCGTGTGAAATGGAAATACAACATTTGACTCTGCTGACCCCTGTGTGGCTGTTGAGAATGCATTAGTTAAATTCTGTTGGGAACTGAAAGTACACAGCCACTGTTCTACAGTAACATCCATTGTGAAAAATCACACCATGGAATACCGTCTGGAAACGGTTTCATGTAGTTCTGGCTCTCTTGACACCTTCTCCAGTGACTGGGGTGAGAGACATCGGACACCCATCCCATCCTACTTTGCAGTTAGTAAAACATTCTTATGGCAACTCCGTAGGGTTTTCAAGGCCAGAGGCGTTCAGAGGTGGTTTGCCATTGCCTGGCTCTGCATAGTGGCCCTGGACTTTCCCGGTGGTCTCCCACCCAAGTACTCACCAGGGCCGACCCTGCTTAGCTCCTGAACTCTGGCGAGATCGGGCTGCCCTGAGACATCCAAGTCGGGCAGTAAAGCAATCTGGGATGATAACTCCCTTATACGCTATTCCTTTATTTTTTTTAAGGGGCAAAAATGTGAGTATAAATATTAGAGCTTTATCTATTGTCTGCTTAATGACACTACGACTACTTATTCTTGGGAAAGTAACCAGTCTGCTGGATGAATGTGAGGTCTGCAATGGTGGCTCTGGCAATGAAAGGCTAATGAAGCCAAGCATGAGGAGTGGCCCAGCAAAACCAGGCAATCTTGTCTCACCCCCCCCCCTTTTAAAGTGCTGAAACAAACATGGGGGTGCTGTTCTGGTGCTTGAAAAGGTATGTGTGGGGGGGAATTGCCTGCTCCTACTGCACCACTGGACTCTGCTTGGGGAGGGGCCGTGGCTCAGTGGCAGAGCATCTGCTTTGCATGCAGAAGCTCCCAGGTTCAATCCCTGGCATCTCCAGCTAAAAGATCAGGTAGCAGGTGATGTGAAAGAGCCCTGCCTAACATACTTGGAGAGCCGCTGCCCGTTTGAGTAGACCTTGATGGACCAAGGGTCTGATTCAGTATAAAGCATCTCCATGTGTCTTGCATGACCAGAATCGTCTGGTGCCTTTTTGTGGGGAGGGACTGTGTCTCAGAGAGCCAGTTTGGTGTAGTGGTTAGGATCGCGGACTCTAATCTGGGAGCAACCAGGTTTGATTCCCCACTCCTCCACATGCAGCTGCTGGTGTGACCTTGGGTCAGTCACAAGTTCTTTCAGAGCTGTTCTCTCAGGAGCAGTTCTCGAGAGAGAGCTCTCAGCCCCACCTACCTCACAGGGTGTCTGTTGTGGGGAGGGGAAGGGAACGGAGATTGTAAACAGACTCCTTCAGGTAGTGAAGGGTGGGATATAAATCCAGTCTCTTCTCAGTGGTAGAGCCTTTGCTCCACCCAGGGGATAGGTGATGGGAAAGACCTCTGCCTGAGACCCCGGAGAGTCTGAGTAGATGATGCTGACCTTGATGGACCACGGGTCTGGTTCAGTATAAGGCAGCTTCATATGAGCTTGATCTAGATCAGGCACATGTGGCATTTTTAAATGGCCAGATTCTTCTCTCAAGGTGGCAGAGATGGCCAGAGGTCAGACCTGTGGCTGCTGTCACCTCTACTTCACCTGGGGTGATGCCCCAGAAAATCCTGGGAAGAAAGGCTTGGATCCCTCAGAAAATCTTGGCTGGTGGAAGGGATTTCCATTAGCACAGTGGAACTGCCTGTCCCACCCACCTCCCGTTGCAGTGCTTTTAAATGCTTGGTTTTATTCACACAAATCGTTTTAAGTTGCTGCGTGTCACACCTACACTCTGATAATAATATGATAGTTCAGTTCTCTCGGTGTTAAAAATATGCTGCTCAGCCTGTTGTGACTGCATGTGACTGTTTCTGTCCAAATAACATTCTTTCGCTTAGTACAAAATTTGTATCTTCAGCTCCCTCCACCCCAACCTTTCAGATGGCAAAAGCAAAGATACGTCTGTTAAGGTAGCACAGGGTTGAGCAGTTTGCAGCTCGCATGTGCTTTCACACATGCTAAGTAATGCAGTTCCAATCCACTTCAGCGGCCGTTTGCAAGTGGATTTTGCCATTTCACACAGTAAAACTCAGTTGCAAAGTGCACTGAAAGTGGATGGAAAGTGCATTATTTAGTGCGTGTGAAAGCACTAAGTCATATTCATCTTTTCATAAAACATGCCATTTCATACCCTTCTATATGCTAAGCAGGGGTCATTTTGTAGAAAAAGAGGTGCAGGAGCTCATTAGCATAACGCATTAGCATAACTCATTTGCATATGCCACACCCCCTGACATCGCTGGAAGTGTGTCAGAAGGCAACACCCACTGCTCAGGCTCCACTGGACTGTTTTGGATTGCTAGCTATGGGGGGGGGGATGGACGGACATGCAGATCTACCCTTGCAGAGGAGAGCTTGTACCTGAATAAAACTTGGTCTTAAAAGTGCCACTGTACTGTTTTGGATTCCTAGTGGGCGGGGGGCGCACAGATCTGCCCTCACACAGAGCTGTGTAGAAAGAGAGAGAGAAGGAAATAAGGAGGCAAAGATGGAGATAAGGAAAGGAGGGAAAGAAAGAAGGAAAAAAGGGGGGAAAGAAAGAGGGCGAGAAGGAGCAGAGGGTGGGGCTTGTTGCATGTGCCCGCCCCCTGGGCTCTTTACTGCCGGAGCTCTGCTCCTGTGCGCTCCTGCAGGAAATGACCCCTGATGCTATGTGATACATCATGTATTTCATTTTGTTGAAGCAGTTCAGGTTTGATTTTAAAAGTATTGCATAGATTTCAAGTTTCCCCCAGATCTACGTTCCCCCCCCCTCCCCAGGTTTAGCCCAGGCTAGCCCAATCTCATCAGATCTCAGAAACTAAGCAGGGTCGGCCCAGGCCAGTATTTGAATGGGAGACCTCTAAGGAATTACCTGGGCCACAATGCAGAGGCAGGCCATGGCAAACCACCGTAGCTATGGTGGGGCGTCTCGGGGCCATGCCTGCTGCCCCTCGAGCCAGCTCGGGCTCTTTTTACATTGTCGGGAGGCAGCATAAAATGGGACTAGAGGGGTGGGAATGGCGAGCGGAGGATTTATTTCAGTGGCAGGAGCAGGTGAGCCAGCCAGCAGCGCTTTGTGGGGTTGTCTTGCGGGGGACGTCGAGCTGGTTCGCCCCCCCACTCTCTGTCACCGAGTGGCCCGAGCCGGGCTTGCGCAGCTGGCCACTCACTTGCCTGTCGCCCTGGTGCCTGATTAGCCGCTTGTCTGTGTCACCTTGTTTGGAAGTTTGTAACCTGAATTTAATTAACTTTATTTAACTTTAATTGACTTGACTTCCCCCTAAGGAATTTAAATGCCCCCCTCCCAACAAAAAAAATCCTGGCTACGGCCCTGCCTGAACGTCTCTTACCTTGAAAGCCCCCATGGGGTTGCCATAAGTCAGCTGTGACTTGTTGGCACTTTGCACGACCACCACATTTTTGGGGGGTGAGGTTATTTTCCCATGCCTTCAACGTTTCCAGACATTCTTCTCTAGAAACTATGAAGACAAGAAAGCAAAGCATTAATGAGGTAAATTTTTGAATACTCATTTAATTATTATAGAAACAATTTTTTCTTCTGGCCGTTTTGAAAACTCTGCCGTTGCAAACAGGAGCGTCCGTGTTTACTCGGTACATCGGGTTCTTTGCACCAGCTTTCAGAATAAGCCCCAAAGTCAGACTGAGTAAATTAAAGCGCGGCAGTACATTCTTCTGGCCTAGAGATGGTGCTGCCGATCCATAACCTACACTGGATTTTAAGCCGAAGCTTTGCAACCACTGATAAAAGGATTAACGCAGAATAAGGCATTGTTTTTAATTACTTGCCATAAACCTTCAGGAAATAACATTTTAAATTTAATGTGTTCGTGAAGAAAATTCTGTTGTTGGGGTTAATCCATGACCAGTGTGGTGCAGGAAAAGCATCTTGTTTCTCTGTTTTGCACCAGAAAAATGTTTTGTGGAAGGTTAAACAGGACCGGGTCTCTCCTTGTTCTTAAAACAGATTATGTGAATATTCCTGTAACCCAAACAAGCTTGTTGCAATGAGTCAAATGCCACTGCCTCTCAAACATCTCCAGAAACTGCTTTATTATAGACCACTGATCAACCTACCTGACAGCTAAGTTCATCTTCTGAGGCCCTGCTTTGAGTGCTCCTGTCTTCTCATGCTAGGCAGGTGGCAACTCAAGAAAGGGACTTCTCAGTTGTGGCACCAAAACTATGGAAGTCTCTCCCCAGGGATATCAGTCTATCCCCTTCTGTCACTGTCTTTCACCACTGGGCGAGGACTTTTAGGTTGTGTCATCTGGCTTTCCCTCAGTGATCCTGCTGTCTAGGGATGGGCACAAACCGGCTCACAAATTAAGTTCACAATGAATTTTGGCCGGTTCATGACTGGTGAAGTCAAGTTAGTGGCAGGTCAACCAGCATGAACTTTCAAGCTGTTCATGGAGGTTCAGACCACCTCTGCTCAAAATGTTTTAAAAACTTTAAAGCAGCAACTTGGGGGCCAAGTAGAGGTGCATCCTGCAACTTTGATGTCTCTAGCTTGCACAGGATCTGTTCTATGCATTCCTGAACCTGCACCTGTCAAAATGACCACAGCGGTGATTTTTGACAGGTGCAGGTTCAGAAGGTTCAGGAATGTATAGAATGGATCCTGAGCAAGCTAGTGACACCAAACACACAAGGGACCTCCCCCAGATGCTCTTCTACGTCCCCTGCAAGTTAGGTGTCTTTAGTTTGCACTGGTTCCGTTCTATACAGTCCTGGACCTTCTGAACCTGCGCCTGTCAAAATGACTGCAGTGGTCATTTTGACAAGTACAGTTGAGGTTCAGGAGTGTATGTAGTGCATCCTGTGCAAGCTGGAGACACCAAACTCACAGGGGATCTCTGATTCACTCTCCCCTACCTGCCCTCCAGGTTTGGTGAGGATTGGAATTACGGGGTCCGAGTTACAGCCCCCCAAAGAAGGTGCCCCCAGAAAAGTGCTTTTTTGGGAATGACAGGTCATCATGTCCCCAGAAAGCACTTTCCTGGGGGCACCTTCTTTGAGGAGGTCATAACTCAGACCCCCACAAATCCAATCCTCACCAAACTTGGAGGGCAGGTAGAGGAGAGTCACATGGAGATCCTCTGTGAGTTTGGTGTCTCTAACCTTCTGGGGGGGGGGCATTCTGCCACCTCATAAACCAAACTGGTTAGTGAGGCAGTTAAAAGTTCATGATGGTCTGTGGTTCGTGAACGGGGCATGCCATGAAATGAACTGCATTTTCCTGTTTCGTGCCCATCCTTACCGTTGTCCTGCCCTTTGTTTTAAGTATTGTTTTACATTTTTACATATGTCGAGAGCCCACACGGTGTAGTGGTTAAGAGTGGTGGACTCTAATCTGGAGACCTGGGTTTGAGTTTCCACTTCTCCACATGGAGCCTGCTGGGTAACCTTGGGCCAGTCACAGTTCTCTCAGAACTCTCTCAGCCCCACTTGCCTCATAAGGTGCCTGTTGTGAGGAGAGGGAGGGAAGGCGATTGTAAGCTGCTTTGAGACTCCTTATGGTAGAGAAAAGCGGGGTATAAAAACCTACTCATCTATTTTAGTTTTGTTTTTGAGCTATTCTTATTACACCTTCTTTTAACTGTTTGCCACCTTGATGGCCCTGATTGGACAGCAAGGCAGTATACAAATAATGCAAATAAATAAATCTTCTCTGAGAGCAAGTTCATTCAGATGTTCTTGTACACTTTCAAAGGAGCTGAATCCATCCTGAGCTGCTGTTGGGTAACGGCTTACAAATTTGGAAGTTCCTGATTGAGATCTTGCCTCAGCCATTGATGTACTAGACTCCCTTAAGCAAGCCGATCTCCTTCCCTCTGCCCCATAATGCAATATAGAGGGAATACTGGCCTTCTTTACAGGACTGTAGGGGTTATCAGGTAGTGTATTCCAGTGATCCCCAAAGCGATGCCCAAGGGTATCATGGCTCCTGCCAGAAAGTCCCCTGGTCTGGTGCTCATTTGTTTCTTCTTCAAAGCATCTCTTCCTCAAAGCAAAGAGCCATTCCTGGCTTTCTATCATCTGACTACTTCAGAAAGCGCGTCATAGGAGCCCAGGAGGCATCATATCTGTGTGTGCAGGGAGCATCCACTCAGGAACAGTTGCTTCCAGTGGCGGAAGCAGTTTGGCTTGCAGTCTTCCAACTCTTTGCAATTGGCCCCCAGAGCCATGGCAGCCATGTTGTGGCAGGTGCCATTTTGTGGCAGCCATTTTGTGTGGGTGGCCTACTCTCCATTCTCAAAATTCCAAAAGTGCCCACAAATTCAATGGGATCAGAGACCAGTGGGGCACATTTTGCTACTGTCCCTTTGTGTTTTTATAAGGTAAGGTCCCTCTTCTGATGTATTAAAAGAACTTGTGTATTCGCACTGTGCTCCTCATGTTCTGTTTTTACCTGCTTTACATTTGTTTTGACAGAGCCTGTAAACTTTCTTTTCACTTCTTCTGAGCAAGACCTCCCCTTTTTAAAGGAAACCCTGCCTTTTATGGCTTCCTTGGCTCTGTTCATTAACTATGCTAACGTTGTCTTAGGTTTTGTGGCAACGTTTCCTAATCACTGTGGATTTAAACAATTTCTAAGCATCCTGGAGGTACCTGACCCTTAGGGTTGCCAAGTCCCTGCTGTATGTACAGCGGGGGACTCCAGCGCCGCAACCACGTCACCCGGAAGGGATGCAACCACGTCAAGCACACCAGGGCAGGGCCACAATAATCCGAGGGAAAACCATAGAGTTTTCCCTTGGATGACCATGCCCCCGCGCCTGATGCGACTGCGTCACTTCCGGGTGACGTGCTGACACTGGGCACGTCGCGTGCTTTGGGGGTGGGGTTCCCCCAGGGCCCGATCCACCGGCGGCGTGTAACGGGCCTCTCGGGCGGGGGTTTCCTTGCCCCCCGGGGGGACTTGGCAAGCCTACTGACCCTCTTTATTTATTTAAAGTGTTTATATGCTGTGTTTCTCTTGTCAGTAGGTCTCTTTACCCTCCCTTTCAGCTTCCTTTTAATTAATACCTTGAATCTTCCTTTTCGGAAATGTAAAGGAGAGATTTGAACTTTTGGAGCAATACTTCCGATCGAATAAATGCTTAATAACATGATAACACTCTGAATGTCAATTAATTGATTATTGTATGGCAGTGTGTGTAGTATAGCCAGGAGATCCTAGCATTGTCTGGCAGCCAGAAGTTCTAGCTCTTTTGTGGCTGAGATAGCTCTGAGAGAACTGTGACTGACCCGAGGTCACCCAGCTGGCTTTGAGTGGAGGAGTCTGCCGCTCTTAACCACTATACTAAACTGGCTTTCTACTGGGAACACTGTTCCCAACTCATACAAAACCACATCTCATACCAGGCCCAGAGCGCCATTCAGAACCACATCTAGAGTCCTTTGCATCTATAGCCTTGACTACAAAGCCCATAATGCAGTGTGCAAATGGCCAGGTGTGTGTGCGAAAACATACATAAACCATCAATTAAAGCCAGCAATTCATACTATTGAAGCAATAGTCATACAGACAGACCAAGGTATTTTCTGTGGAAATCGACAACTTGGTGGGCTGCTAAATGGAATTCCTTTTGCAGATTTTGCAATTGTCTTCGCTGTAACCCAGCCCTAAACGGACTCAGATAAACTACTGAACTTGGCAAGATGCACAGGTTATATCTTTCTATGGCTGCCGGCTTCTCTACCTTATTTCCTTGGAGCAGTTCTGTGATGACAAGAGAGTAAAGAGCATACTTTGTACCTGCCTGTTCCAGCCCCGTAGCATTCCCCTGCTGCCCAGAATTGCATGAAGAAATTGCCACACAAACCCTACAGTAACCTGGTTACCATGACAGCAGTGCACGGTGTCTCGTCTGCTGCAAGACAGGAGTTCCGGTGGGGAGAAAAGAACACCTCAGTGTGTCAGTTTCATGCTTGGGCTCCATGGATACCTTCAGGCAAGCAGAGTCCGTATATTGTATCACAAGCGCATGCTAACCAACTGGATTCCTTTGCTATAACCAGGGTTGCCAACTTCCGGGATTATGCCTGATTTCCAGATGTCAGACATCAGTTCCCCTGGAGAAAATGGCAATTTAGGAGGGAGGACTCTATGCTATGCCATAGATTATAGGTGAAATCACTCCGCAAAATCCTCCTTCAAAGTCACTGCCCCTGGATCTCTAGGAGTTTCCCAGGCTGGAGTTGGCAGCTTAGCTACAACAATTCAACTGGGCTAGTTTTCTGGAGTTTAGGCAGATCATGAGAAGGGTGGGCAGGAAGGGTTGCCTCACTACTTAGTTCTTGTGGCCCTTTCTTACACGCCCAGGGAAATGCTGATTGCCACTTTGGGGTCAGGAAGCAATTTTTCTCCACGCCAGTTTTTCCGGGGATCCTGGGTGGTTGTTGTTGGGTTTTTTGCCCTCTTCTGGGCATGGAGCAGGGGTCACTGGGTATGTGTGGGGAAGGTATTTGTGGATTTCCTGGATCGTGCAGGGGGTTGGACTAGATGACCCTGGAGGTCCCTTCCATCTCTGTGATTCTATGATTCAGCATGGAATGGTAACCCACGTCTCATTGCTTTCGGTAGTGCTGTACTAGCCACATGGCTCATTTCCTTTCAGAGGTCAAGGCCCAGATGTTTGGCTGGCATGACTCCTTTCCAGTCCCTGACACTAGCAGAGTGTCTGAGCCAAGGAAAAACAGAAAGCGGACGTCATGTGTTCTTCTTGTTGGTTCTTCAACAGACGGTTTTTGAATTCTGGAATCTCACGCGATCTGATCAGCCGCCTACCTCTGCAAGGTCAGTTTTGCTAACCTAGAAGCGTCTTAGGAGCTTAACGGTGTTTAAGAAACCAGGACACAGCATTTGTCAAACATGTAAAGTAGATGTGTTATGCAAGATTCTGGAGCACCAAGGCTAATAAGTGTTTTTTTCAAGGGTAGGTAGGGATGCCGGCCTCCAGGTGGGACCTGGGGATCCCCTGGAATTATGTTTATTTGATTTCTATCCCGCTACATTTCCTGCAAGCAGGACTCTGGGTGGCGTACAACATAATATACATAAACTCACAATAATAAGTACATGATAATAAAATACCTATAAAACAATTTGACCCAGAAGCTCCAACTGGCCCAGAATATGGCAGTGTGAGTCCTGACAGGAACGTCACAGATGGCACATATACACGCAATGCTGTGCCAGCTACACTGGATCCCAGGGGAATACTGAGTCAAGTTCAAGGTTTTGGTATTGACCTATACGGCCTTTAGTGGTCAGGGACCGAGGTATCTACGGGGCCATCTCCTCCGTTATGTTCCCAGGAGAGCTTTGCACTCCTTAGACAGCAATCTACTGGTGATCCCCGGCCCTAAAGACATCCGACTGTCCTCGACCAGGGCCAGGGCCTTCTCAGTCCTGGCCCCGACCTGGTGGAACTCCCTGCCAAACTCCCTCAGGGCCCTGCAGGACTTGTTGCAGTTCCGCAGGGCCTGCAAGGCAGAGATGTTCCGCCAGGAGGGCAGCGACGGTTCCATCTTGGCTGGCACCCCTTCCCATTCCTTGTTGTCTACTTCTATTTTGCCCTCCTCCTCCCTGTCCACGAAGTAGCTGGCAGTGGGAGTTGGAAGGAGGATTGGTTATTCACCATCTGCTTGTTTTTATATTGCATTAAGGTTTTAATTAATTTCATCTTGTTTTATTTCAGGTTGTACATTGCCCAGATCCCTGCAGTAGCAGGGGTGGGGCAATTCATCCTCCTCCTCATCCTCATAATCGGGGTCATTTCCGGCAGGAGCGCACAGGAGCGGAGCTCCGGCAGTAAAGAGCCCAGGGGGCGGGCACATGCAACAAGCCCCACCCCCTGCTCCCAGCAGCCCTCAGTCAGAGCAGGAAGCAGCCAGGTAAGTTGCAGTCCCCCGGTCCAAAACAGTCCAGTGGCACCTTTAAGACCAAGTTTTATTCAGGTACGAGCTCTCCCTCCTCTGCGAGGACAGATCTGCACGCCGCCACCCCCATAGCTATCAATCCAAAACAGTCCAGTGGCGCCTGAGCGGTGGGTGTTGCCTTCTGACACACTTCCGATGATGTCAGGGGGTGTGGCATATGCAAATAAGTCATGCTAATGAGCTCCTGCACCTCTTTTTCTACGAAATGACCCCTGATCATCATCATCATCAGTATAAATAACAACGATAACAGCAATAACAACAATAACAATAACAATAAATTAGATGGCGTCATATGTCTGTCCTATGAAGTAGGTGGGTGGCTGGAATACAGTCCATATTCCCTCACAGAAGATCTTAAAATAGGGGAGGGGGAAGCATATAAAACGTAGGGGAGGGAGGAAGAACCTGGGAGACCACTGATTTCTCTGACCATCACTGTCCTCAACCATAGGCCTGGCAGAACTTCTCAGTCTTATAGGCCCTGCAAAACTGAACCAAGTCCCGAAAGGCCCAGCTATACATACCTTCGGGGAGCTACATATCTTCGGGACCGCCTCTCCCACTATGCCCCCGGAAGAGCATTGCACTCAGGAAATAAGAACTTGCTGGTTGTCCCCGGCCCGAGAGAAGTCTGGCCCCTTTTCAGCCCTGGCCCCTGCCTGGTGGAACACTCTGCCAGAAGACATCCGTGCCCTGCGGGAGTTGCTACCTTTCCGCAGGGCATGTAAGGCATAGATGTTCTGCCGGGCTTTTGGTTGAGGACAGTGGCGGGACTTCTTCTTGCACTCTCATTTGATCCCCCATTCCTCATGACCCCTTCCCCCAGGGAGGTTGGGGAGTTGGGATTTCTCCGCCATCTTATGCATTGCACATACATTATTTTCATCCACTGTTTTTATCGGACTGTTTTAATGATGTTTGTACGAGATTGCATATCATTTGTTGTAAGCCGCCCTGAGCCCTACTAGGGTGGCCTAGTAAATCCAAATAAATAAACAAACAAATAAATCTCACTAGGGAGAGAGTTCTACCAGGCTGGTTGTTAGATCGCTGCTAACAAAGACTCGAGAGTGATTTCAGCAAGTGATCCAGTTTTAATGAAGTAACGAACAAGCACTCAAACGCATTCATAACCGGAACAGTTTAACATTGGGAGCTAGGCTCCTTTTAAACATTCCCGGGCTAACATAGCCACGCCTATTTACAGATAACAACCAATAAGATTGTGTAGTTAAAGACCAATGAGAGTCTTTCCCTCTCTGTAGACTGTACAGTTTCTGATTGGTCGCTGTTAGAGGGCGACCAATGGCAATGCAGTTCAGTGGAGCCTTCATCCGGCTCAAGCTTTGCATGGGGAGTGAATGAGGCGATTCATGTAAGCGATTTCCAATACATTACACTGGTCAAGGACAGTCGGATTGTTTTGGGACCAGGGACTACCAATAAGTTGGTACCAGTGGAGTGTGATGCTCTCTGGGGGGCATATAGGGGCATTATAGCGAATCTCCAGAACTATAGAGATCAGTTGCCCTGGAGAAAACTGATGCTTTGGAGGGTGAAGGGCGGACTCTTGGCATTGTACCTCCCTGAAGTTCCTGTCCATTCCAAAATCTCCAGGAGCTTCCCAGTCTGGATCTGGAAACTCCACCTCCCATCCGCCTCTGCTGGCCAGTCAGGATACCAGTCAGGACTGGTGGATACCAGTCAGGAAGACCTCACCAACCACTGTACACTGAAGGACCATGTCACATTTTTTTATGAATAACTTTCAGGATCCTGGATGCAGTACAACTTTATTAACTATTTACATGACTTGGAACAATAATTATCATATGACATTGTGTGTCGGATAGCCAGGAGATCCTAAGATTGTCTGGCGGCCAAAAGTTCAAGCTCTTTTAGCGACATGCACCACTAGGTGGTGAGCCAGACTTGTTTTTAAGGCAAGAGACGTTTCAGAGGTGGTTTGCCATTGCCTGCCTCTGAGTCACGACCCTGGTATTCCTTGGAGGATGCCCATCCAAGTACTAGCCAAGGCCAACCCTGCTTAGCTTCTGAAATCTGACGAGATTGGGCTAGGCTGGGCTATCCAGGTCAGGGACATGACTTAGAAATCAGCATTAGAAGGAAAAGACTGGCTGACTGCTTCAGCTATGACTCTGCTCGTCTGCTTTGACCCCCTGGGATCTATAGCATGTTAAGCACCACCCACTTCAGGTCACAGCGTCCTCACAGACCATCTTCTCCAGTGTGTTCCTGTCCAGAAATTGAGATCATAGGGAGAGGCCCTCCTGACTGTCTCATCAATCAAAGAAGCTCGTTTGGTGGGTGCACAAGAGAAGGCCTTTTCAGAGGCGGCCCCACGATTTTGGAACAACCTCCCCAAGGAGGTGCGCCTGGCTCTCTCACTTTTGGTCTTCAGCAGGCAGTTTAAGACAGTTATTGTTGTGTATGCTGGCTGCCACCGGGGGCCAGCGAACAACCTGAGCTTGAATCTAGGTGAACAATAGGGACTAGGCTCCTAGTCCCTCCATCAGGGAACCAATGGGCACCGTGGCGGGAAATTCAAACCCACCAACGGGGTCCAGGGGTGTGTCCCTGGAGTGTATATAGTTGGCCTGCCGGCCGTTAGTCTGTATTCTTGTTGTGTGTACCAATAAAGCATGCTATGCTCTACGTCGTTGACTGTCGTTCATGCATGCGGCAACCCACTACTTAACAGTTATAGTTAGGATTGCACTTGGTTAAATTTACCAGGAGTCCTCAATTTTGGTTGGTAAGTCTTTTATGTATTATATCTATGTGAGTATTTGGATGGGAGACCACCAAGGAATCCCAGGGCCGCTGTGCAGAGGAAGGCAATGGCAAACCACCTCTGAATGTCTCTTGCCTTGAACACCTTATAAAGGTAAAGGTTCCCTTGCTCGGAAGCCAGTCGAATCCGACTCTAGGGTTGCGGTGCTCATCTCCGTTTCAAAGCCGAAGAGCCAGCGCTGTCCGAAGACGTTTCTGTGGTCATGTGGCCGGCATGACTAAACACCAAGGCGCACGGAACGCTTGAACACCTTATGGGGTCACCTAAATTCGGCTGTGACTTGACAGCACTTAACTGCCCTTTGCTCACACAGAGGTCTCTGCTGAAAGCTGCCACTACACCAAACTGGGGACTGAAACTGGGACTTTCTGTATGTGAAGGGCATCTGTCCCTGAGCCACATCACCTCCCCACACGGTGTCTGTATTCTTAAATTATGGTGAACATCAAACCGCAACGGATGGTTAACCCTGGTGAGTTTTTATGGCGAAGCCATCCAAAATCTGCACCAGTTATAAATCCAAGTTTGCATGCAGAATCGGTGATGCAAACATCACGTAAATATCTCATTTTCTTTCTCATTTTCATTTTTAAATTGTGTTCATAGAATATTCTTTTTCTGTGATTAGCAAAAGAGCCAGCGTTCATCTAAGTTATATAGGGCTTGGGCCATTCAGAAACGGATCTCTATGTGATTTAAAGTCGTGGTTTAAATTTAAAACCCTGTTATGAAACCTAACTGATCAAGAACAGAACAAATGCATGGAGGATATTTTTTTCTTTTTATTTTACTAATTTGCCTGTGTTCCTTTCTGTTGTCATTTACTCCACTCTTAAATAGTTAATCTGCTGCCTTATTGCTTCCCGTAAAAACCTATAAAAGTCTAAGTGGCTGGTTATCTCCCTGTGCATTGCAGTAACATTTTTGCAGGCCAGCATTGAATAATAATAATAGGTTATTCCTGCTCTTTTATAGCTAAGTTGGTGGTGATAATATTCTGTATACATGCAAAGTTTCATTATGTTTTTACAAGTACAATGTTAGTAGTGAAATGTTTAGTAATAAGTATATTAACCAAACGTACTTGAATCTATCTCTGTATTTTATGGGTTGCCATTATTGAAACGTTTGTATGCTTCTACAGACTTTATTTACTCTTACCACCAATGGTGGCTGGAAGGCACCACGATATAGCCGATCTCTTCAGATATTGGAAGCTAAGCAGAGTTGGTGCTTGGATGGGAGACCACCAGGGAAGACCCTGCCGAGGAGAAGGAGGAGACTGGATTTAGACACACCCCCTTTCACTACCCAAAGGAGTCTCAGAGCGGCTTACCGTCTCCTTTCCCTTCCCCTCCCCACAACAGACACCCTGTGAGGGAGGTGGGGCTGAGAGAGCTCTTTTGAGAACTGCCCGTGAGAGAACAGCTCTGAAACAACTTGTGACTGATGCAAGGTCACACCAGCAGCTGCATGTGGAGGAGTGGGGAATCAGACCCAGTTCTCCCAGACTAGAGCCTGCACTCCTAACCACTACATCAAATTGGCTCTCAGAACGCAATGACAAACCACCTCAGCTTCTCACTTCCATTGAAAGCCACATGCTGGGGTTGCCTGTAGTCAGTTGTGACCTGGTGGCACATACATACCATCAGTGGAAGTAAGGAAACTCTAGCAGTTGCATTTTGCTAAAGAACTGAGGAGGCAAATAGCCATATTTGCAAAGTCTTTAGTGGTTAAAGGTATCCAGATTGCAGGGGTGTTAAAAATCTGACAGAGAAGGCCAGACTCTGCACCAAAAGCATTAAGATTTTACTTTCATGCCTCAATCTTACGGTTTTTCAGAAATCTGGGGCTTTGTTTTTTGTTTTTTTATCAAGGAATCATGGAAGAGTGCAGTGGTTTTAAAAAATAATGGAAGCTAGCAATTATATCTTCTTTCTTTCTTTCTTTCTTTCTTTCTTTCTTTCTTTCTTTCTTTCTTTCTTTCTTTCTTTCTTTCTTTCTTTCTTTCTTTCTTCACATATGCAATGCTCCCTCTAAGCTGTGGAGTCTTGTGAGCGAAAAGTCGACTTTGTGAGTTGCTGGCATTAAAGTTGTGAGTGAGCAATTTGGCTACTGCATAAATTAGTTTGCTCTGGAGCCATCCTTCCTGAGCTAAGACAAAAATCTGTGAGCTGGAGGCTAAAAAAACTATTAACTAGCTCACACTAACTCAGCTTAGAGGGAACACACACATATCTACATACATATGTACACACATATATAGACATAGATACACACACACACACATGTAAACACACACACACACACACACACATATATACAGATAGATAACAAAACCAGCATTTGCCAAGGCAAACCAGAATTTAAGTGCTCATGAACGGAGTCTTAATTTCACAAACTAACCTTGGTTCAAATAAACCAAGGTTTTGCATTATGTCTGAACTGATGCCATGATCACACGGGCAGTTTGGCCCAACGCAGCTACGCCTCCCCTCTGGATCAAACGAGCGCAGTCAGACAGCCACATCTGTCTGGTGTTCCCCAGCCATACTTATTCCGTCATAGGACGACTTGAAGCCAGGTTAAAAAGGCACCACATCACAAGTGGTGTTTTTGGGTCCCCGTGCAGTCATTGTGCATGGTCGGATGTCTGAACACGGGGGAGCGCGAGCAGAATAGATTTGGCAGTCTGAACCTGCAGATCCGTTCTGCCGCTAGGGAGGTGTTGTTTTTTTTTTTAAGTGTGTGCATGAATTTTGAGGGGTTTTTTTGGCACACACATGAATTTTGAGATTTTTTGGCAGCACACTCCTGTCAGCAAGCTGCCAAATTTCTTTTCTGTTTTCCCCATGTATGCGCTTGATTGCTTTCGCTTCCATATGTAGACCTGTTGATGCGCTTAATTGCTTAGCTACTGGAACGTCCGTATCTCTCAAGGCCACAGGTGGTTGCTGCTTGGATAGTTGCTTGGGTGATCTCACGAAGAACCGTGGGAAGGAGATATGTTAGGCAGCCTAGAAGCATTTTGCTCCCAGGCCCGATGGCGCGCGCGGGAAGTCCCGCAATTGGCATCAGCTGTTTGAATGTACTACAACCTGTCATGGTCGTTGCTCCCCCCTCATTCCGAACAGTGATCCTGTACATGCACCTATAGCTTCAAATAAAGTAAAACCTTACTGCAAGAGTGTACTTCATTGATGCTGTGGGGAAGCCTGACAACTCCGTGGCTGAGGTGCTGCCAAAAAATCTCAAAATTAATGCGTGTGGCTGAGGTCTGTGGCTGAGGTGCTGCAATCATGTGGATGCTTTACCACAGGATGTCTCCGTGGGTAACCCGCAGCGGGTGTGCTATGTGGCTGATATGCCCTACAACACTTTCAACCGGTTCAATTAGAGGTGGCACCGTGTTGCGCCAAGCTGCCAGTGTGGCCACAGCCTGAGGCTCTGCGGCAAAGTAGCTCAAATTCTGTAACAAGGAAAGATGGATTCTGCAACCACTACATGTGATACTGATTAAGAGCCAACAAGGCTAAGGCCAGAATGAAATCACAGTCTCATTTATAGTCTAGAGCTGGACTGAAGGTTGGGATTTTCTCCTCCAGCCAAGTCTCACCTGCAGTCCATGATTCTGGCCTGGAGCATAACTCTCTGGTCGTTGTCAACGCAACGTGTTGGGCACCCTAGCGCTGCAATTCACAGTGGCCATCTGATCTCCCTTCCCATGAAGTGGGCATGACCTGAACTTTGCCAGAGGCTAGAATAACCAGCCTAAACAAGTAACAAGACAGCTAAGGATAAGCTCTGTCGACAGCTTAATGAATAAGAAGAACAAGCCAGCCCCTAAGAAGCCTTTTGACCCTGGGCCAGAAGCCTCAGTTTGACTATGTGCCACGAAGTGGGAAATGAACAGAAAATCAACATAGACTGTTTCTCGAAGGCGGCCAACTTGATCAGGCCCAGAATGTGCCGTAAACAGGAAGGCAGGCTCTCATTTGCATGTTTTAATTAACATAATTAACAGTTTGCATAGCATTTTCCTGAACACCAAGGTTGCTGTCAAATGCCAAATGTGGTTTCTCTGTGTGTGTTTTATCATCGTCTGCCTAAGATGGTCTTTCGGTTCCAGGAATTAACACAAGCCTGCCAACAGGGACGCAGCATCTCACCACTGGAGTCTTCCAGCCGGCGGAGGGAGCCAAGCTCCTTGGCACGTGTTCCCCCAAACGCTGTAAGTCGGCCCCGCAGAATCAAGTTTCGAAATTGTGAAACTTGAAAAACAGATAAAATGAGGATTTTAAAAAATGGTGGTGAAAAGGTTTGTCAGGTTGCAGCTGATTTACGGTGACCTTGTAGGGTTTTCAGTGCAAGAGACCAACAGAGGTAGTTTGCCATTGCCCGGCTCTGTGCAGCAACCCTGGACTTCCTTGGTGGTCTCCCATCCAAATACTAAGCAGGGCTGACTCAGCTTCTGAAATTTGACCAGATTGGTCTAGCCTGGGTCACCCAGATCATTTACTGTTCATTTACTGCAAGACATGCAGCTAGGTTTTGTGGATTTGTAGCAAGTCTTAGCCATTTCATACTTCTTTCCCTCTGTAGCGACAGGGGCTAATGACTCAAGGGGTTTTATTTAACAGTTTGGTGTAGTGGTTAAGTGCATGGACTCTAATTTGGGAGAACCAGGTTTGATCCCCCACTCCTCCACTTGCAGCTGCTGGATGACCTTGGGCCAGTCACAGTTCTGTCAAAGCTGTTCTCTCAAGAGCAGTTCTCTCAGAGCTCTCTCAGCCCCACCTACCTCACAGGGTGCCTGTTGTGGGGAAGGGAAGGGAAAGGAGTTTGTAAACCACTCTGAGACTCCAATTGAAGGGCGGGGTATAAATCCAATCTCTTCTTCTAACAAAAACAGCTAATTTTCTCAGAATTTTAAAGAAATCCATAGGGCACCACCCCCTGGGGGAAAAAAATTCTGTTCTAGGAGTTCTCAAGGGCCCATAGGTTCAAAGGATAGAAATATTTACCAGTGGTTCTCAAGCACAGGAGTGGCACCTGGAGAGCGGGTCTGAGGAAACATTGTTCCAAATCTGCTGTTAATATATTGGCATAGGATGAGGCCTTATGTTAGGGTATCTTTGTCACCACTGATGGATCTTGTAAGTACAGCTTGGTTTGTCGTCAAGAGAATACGTAGAAGAGTAGGGTTTTATACCCTGCTTTTCTCTACCTTAAGGAGTCTTGGAGCGTCTCACAATCGCCTTCCCTTCCTCTCCCCACAACAGGCCCCTTGTGAGGCAGGTGGGGCTGAGAGAGTTCTGAGGGAACTGGGACTGGCCCAAGGTCAACCAGCAGGCCTCATGTGTCTCAAAGCTGCTTACAATCGCCTTCCCTTCCTCTCCCCACAACAGGCACCTTGTGAGGCAGGTGGGGCTGAGAGAGTTCTGAGAGAAGGGTGACTAGCCCGAGGTCACTCAGTAGGCCTCACGTGTCTCAAAGCGTCTTACAATCGCCTTCTCTTCCTCTCCCCACAACAGGCACCTTGTCAGGCAGGCGGGGCTGAGAGAGTTCTGAGAGATCGGTGACTGGCCTGAGGCCACCCAGCAGGCCTCATGTGTATCAAAGCGCTTACAATCACCTTCCTTTCCCCTCCCCCTCAACAAGCACCTTGTGAGGTGGGTGGGGTTGAGAGAATTCTGAGTGAACTGTGACTGGTCCAAGGTCACTCAGCAGGCTTCATGTGGAGGACTGGGGAATCAAACTTGGTTCTCCAGATTAGAATCCACTGCTCTTAACCACTACACTACGCTGACTCTATGAGGCATAGATTAAGGAGATCTTGACACTTCCAACTGTAGACATGGGCCCCGGTCACACTGGAGGAAATAGGCGCAGCCAAAGTGTGGCTTTTTTGAGCCGCACCAAAAGAGAAGTGTGGCGGTGGGATCACACAGATCCCCCCAGCCACCACGCAGTTCCTCCCCGGCACGATCAGATGCCGTGGGGAAGCCACGGACCACAGAGCGAGGCGAGCCCGCTGCACATGCGTGTCCATGCACAGTTTGGCAGGACCTCGCATGCTGCGGGAGAGACGGGTGCGCCGGCAATCACACGTCCACCCCTGCAGCGGATTTTTCAGTAAGTACTAGTGTTTCATAGTTTTTTTTCTGATCCGCATTTTCGGCCGGAAGAGACGGATCGGGGACTGGTGCGCACCGCTTCCCAGATGTTGCGGTGTGATCGCGCCTGCTTGATGCGCCCCCAATCCGTCCCTCTTGCGGATCAAAGCCTCCCGTGTGACTGGGGCCATGAATTGTCAGCTTGAACCCAATCCAGGAAGGTCAAGTCATATATGATCCAAAAGCCAACAACACAATCTACACAATACCTTTTATTGAGACCAACTCAATAACATGTAACAGTATGTGAGCATTTGGGTTTCACAAAAATCTTCTTTAGTTTGGATGTTACACGCCTCCCAATTGTATGAAATGAGTTTGGGGAAGGGAGAATACCTCAGGACGTGGTGTCAAATCTTGTTAAATCTTGGATGGTGTATTAGATGCGGATCAAATTCAAACAAAGATGATTACCCCGGGCAAGAGAAAATAAATCGCTTACACTCCATAAGAAAAAACAACTCCAACCAACGTCTCTAATGTCGCTTTAAACCAGTGAGATTCAAAATCCTTTTTTGAAAGAAAAGCTAGAAGTCACATTGAAGACATCGAGTTAAGTCAGGAGATCAGTTTAAGGTGTTGCATGAGGTATACAGTCAATTGATACCAAAGCAGGCAGTTTTACCTCAGTTATAGTCACAATCTCTTGCTAGTCACGTTAGCCTCCAGATGTCATGGACTTCTCTTTATCCACTGAATTCAGGTATTGTGAAAGCAGAAAGAAGTTGTTTACAGCCACGCTGGTTCAAATGTATAAGCCAAAAACTAAGAACACAACCCACACAATGCGTTTTATTAGGACCAACCCAGTGATACACACCTGTGTGAACTTCTGCTGGTTTAGAGAATACCTTTTGGATAGTCAGAGCTTTCACCTACTGAAGTAAGTTTATCTGGGACCAAAACCATGTGTTATATTTCGTAATAATTAAAAATTTCAAGGCAACAAAACAATCAACATATAAGCAAAACTGTGAAAATTCACACACACCCTTTCCCAGTCATTTATCCAAATAACAGTCAATCCCAGATTTTTGACTAATTTGGCCAGCCATTTTTCAGTGACTCAGGGTGGAATTTGATCCTCACGCTCTCTGTTATAGGGCAACAGAATAAACATTTTCAGATTTTATGATGAACACTGAGAAACTTAAGAACAGCTTATGCTGCATCAGACCAATGTAGCGGTGCCAAGCCCATGCCTCTGCCCCATGGGAGCTGTATGGGGCAGGGCCTGGAAGGGGAAAGCATCACTGACTGACAGCACTTCTGAGTGAAGACCTGGAGGTGACATCACTGTCCCTAACACTCTAGGAATCCCAAATCTCTGTGGTAAATACCATAGAGATTTGGTCAGTTCCTAGAGTGTCACAGAGGGAGGCAAGTGACATCACTTCTGGGTCTTTGTCTGGAAGTCATGTCAAAGCGAGTGATCCAGGGAGGCAGCGGCTGGACCGAGCAGAGGCGGAGGTGGAGCCGGAGCGACGCGATGACGCAGGACGCAGCACGGCAGGAGCCGCTAGGACGTTAGCCGGGAGCTGCGCCCGAGACGCGGCGGCGCTCCGGAGGAGCAGAGAGATCAAAAGAAGAAGCCTGCCCGAGTCTGGTCGCTAACCACCCGGATCACTGAAAGACCAACGAAGCTGCTAAAAAAGAAGAGCGAAGAACGCTGAGAAATGGGTGCTGGTAGGATATCCCCCCCTAAGAAAAATTGTGGCCTTAGTTAGGAATCAACTACATTGTGTAGTACATTGTGAACCACTCTGAGACCCATTAGGGGTCATGGGCGGTATATAAATCTCATGTAAATAAAATAAAATAAAAAGCGACATTTTCCTCCCATTTTTCCCCATTGGTCACTGCAGTGAGGACGGGCAAACGGACGGCAAGGCAGGAGTTCTCACACTCTCAGTGGGCAACCGGCAACCAAGGGGCCTTATAGTCTGTCTCTAACAGTCAGTTTCCATGAGACCAAACTCACAGGGCAGAGACCTCTAGACTCAATCCATGAACTTACCATCACATGTGACTTGCAACTTCACCTCTCTTCCTGCATGAGCTGTTCTTGCTCCAGATCAGTGGTGTGCATGCAGAATCTCTTCAGCCTCCCCCCCGACCTGACCAGAAACAGACGGGGGGGGGGGAGTTATTTGGCCTGTTGCAGATGACCATGTGGAAGTTCACAGACTGGGCCCAAGACAGGGTCCTCACCATTTTGTAGCCTATAAACTGTATCTTGTGCAAATTGACCTGATGACTCCAAAAGCAGCCAGCCAGACGCCTCTGGTAAGCTCCCAAACAAAAGAAGACAGCCATGCCTGTAGATGGATCTGATTGCGCCAGGCAGATCTGAAGCAAACCTCTTGAACAGTGGAAGGCAGACCAAGTGTAAGATCTTTCATTGTTCTGTTGCTCTTTCCTTCTGTGGGAATCGTTGGCTGAGTGATTTATGCAACAGAACTGCACAAACTGAACACAGTGTCGAGAAAGCTTTATTCCGGAAGTAACTTGATAGCATGGAGGAGAGACCGAGAGAGGTTCTTCGCTACATTTATTTATTTATTAGACTTGTATCCCGCCCTCCCCGCCTAAGCAGGCTCAGGGCGGCTAACATCATAAAAAACATATTAACAATAAATATCACAACCATCTAAAAACAATTCATAAAACAATTCCATAACAGTTCATTACAACAGTTTACAATTAAAGTGCTCGCAATTAAGTTGTGATATCAAGATGGCCGCATTGTTAGCAGAGAGAGGGAGAGGTGAGAGTTGTGGAACTTCCAAGAAGCAGGGTATTGTCCGAAGAGTAGCAATCTGGAGACAAAGAATGACGTCAGGCAGGGGTCGTTTCGTAGAAAAAGAGCTAGGGGAACTCATTAGCATATGCCACACCCCCTGACATCACCAGAAGTGTGTCATAAGGCCACACACCCCGCCCCCAACGGTCCCGGCCGCCGCTGGCGGCCTTGCAGCTCCACTGCCGAGCCCCATGAGGGGCCCGGCGGTGGACCTGCAAGGCCGGTGGGAGTGCAAGGAAGCCCCAGAAAGGCCCTCCCTGGCCCCAGGCAGGCAGGGGTGGGGAGAGGCAGGGAGGAAGCAACTTACCCTCCCTCTTCTCCTGCCTCCTCCTGGCTGAATGAGGGCCGGAAGCGGGGCGGCCGGAAGCGGGGGGTGGGGCTTTGTCATGTGCCCCGCCCCCCGTACCTCACCCGGGGGAACTGCGATCCCCGGCAATCCCCCCCGAAATGACCTCTGACGTCAGGAAAGAAGGGGCTGACTTCACTATCCTATCTAACTGGCCTTTCCTCTTGCCGCCCCCCGCAGCGTCTTCTTCTCTTCCTTTTGTACACCATATGTTCTTTATTCCAATAGGAATAACACAATTGCAATGTCCTGATCTAATACAAACCGACGGTTGAGTGTCTTTTGGGGAATTAACCAATTCAGAAGCAATATGGGATAAATCTGAAGGTCTCCTTTTTAAATTTATTTTGTTGTTGTTGTTAAATGCACAACATTGCTTGGAAAACACAGGTCTCCCCAGTTAGGCCGCAGCTGATTGGATTTTGTGTTGTACCTTGCTTGAAAAATCAATTAAAATCGATTTGGATTGAAAATACCCACGTTGAATGAAAAGTACTTGACCCTCTTTCAGGTCCCAGTGCTAACATACCGATCATACAAACAGCTGCTGAGCAGGGGTGTTGAATCAGCCAATCAAAATGCAGCTCACGCAGTGCTGATTGATCCACTTATGGGGGCGATCCGCCGAGACTTCTCCTGACCACCTTGGGCACCTTGCTCGATACAGAGAGCAATTTTTGTACACAAGAACTATAATAATCATAAGCCTAACTACTCACAGTTGTAAACCTAGCCCATAGTCCCAAATGAGTGGGCGATCTCCAGTTTCAGAGCCTGTTGAAATAAAATCTTAAAAAAATAAATAAAAAAATTTATGCGCCCGCATTGGCTACTGTAAAAGGGTTTATCAGTCAATAAGTGCTGGCCATCTGGAAGCAATCTGACTCGCAGGCATTTCTTTCCTTTTGTATAATTAAGATGTAATGTCAATTGGGAAGGCAGAGACATTATACCGGATATTGTCTCTAGTCAATGAGGAAAGCAAACTGGAGCCTTTATGGGAAGTGAAATTGATGTATTTATATTCGCGCCGTGAAACATTCATTCCATCTCTACAAGGTTCTCTCGCACTGACACATCAGCTGTTACACCGAGCCGTTAGCAATGTAAGCGTAATCATTTTGCTTAATGGAGAAGGCTGCAACAAAGTGATTTTCCCTGCTTGCCAATAAACGGCAATAAAGACACTCGTGGCAGGTTTCCCCCCTCCCTATAAATTAGTAGCAATCATAATTTTGCACAGCAAAGAATTGTATGTGTGCGTTTCTATCATGTAAGTACTGCAGATCTGCTACGGAGCTTTCCTTTTCACTATTACCAGTTGGGACCTTTTACAAGTGGTATGCCCTCACCTGGATAGCCCAGGGTAGCCTGGTCTCGTCATATCTCAGAAGCTAAGCAGGGTTGACCCTGGCAGGTACTTGGACGGGAGACCACCAAGAAAGTCCGGGGGGTTTGCTGCAGAGGCAGGCAATGGCAAACCACCTCTGAACGTCCCTTGCCTTGAAAACCCTATGGGTTTGGGGGTGGAGCCTGAGGAGGACGGGGATTGGGGAAGGGGAGGGACTTCAATGGGGTATAATGCCATAAATTTTTATTTATTTTATTTAACCTTCGATTTGGTACCCCGCTCGAACCCCTAGCAAGGGGTCTCTGAGCGGCTTACAGATATTAGTGGTGCTAGTCACCCTTTTCCCCTAACTAGGGCCACAATGTGTAGGGGATGGGGGAACCTACCAGCACCCCCCTATGGCGGTCGTTGTTCTTTCTTTCTTCCGTTGGCTGTTGGCTCGGTCGGGTCTCCGGCTGGCAGGCGTCTTTTTCCGGTGTTCGGTGTTTGGTGGTGGCTGTTCTCTTCCTCTTCTGCGCGCGATTCCGCCTGCTTCCGACCCGACCACGTCCTTCCGGCTCCGCAGGGCTGGTGCTGGGCGTCTGCGCACGCGCCTTCTTTTCTCCGCGGCAGCCTCGATGTGCTCTTCCTAGCCACCAGGGATCGCTGGTGCGGACCTCGATCGCGTCCGTCTGCCGCCGCCACGCCACCACGCCGTCTGCTGTTTTGCCGTCTCGAGCCGGTACTCGCCGCTGCCATCATCGCCTCCGCCGCTGCCGCCGTTCTTCCAGCCGCCATACAGGGTGCCCCCCACCCATCTAAGGGTGGGTACCCATTTATCTATTTGCAATTAAGTTGCTTTCGAACCGCTGGGTGGGCGGGAGCTGGGACGAAGGTCGAGAGCTCACCTCGACCACGGTGGTACTCGAACAGCCATAGTGGCTGTTCGAATGATGTTACAAGGCAGGCATTTACTACCTGCGCCACCTTCCAAAGCTGACATTTTCTCCAGGTCAACTGGAGATCAGTTATAATCTCCAGCCACCACCTGGAGGTTAGCAACCCTCATCATTCGTGTCACATGACTACTAACACACTAGCATCTCCCAGTCTAGCCAACAGAGACAGTTGCTGGTAGTATCTCAATTATCGGAGTGATCCAGCCATTCAAAGATTACTGAACCGGCATGGGAGCCTTTCATGGGGAAGTGGCAATCGATCCGCCACAATCTCAGTCGGGACTACTGCTGGTCAGTGTTCCCTCTAAGCTGAGTTAGTGTGAGCCAGTGTAATGTATTCAGATGCTGCCATGAATGCATTAAGACGTATGTAAACCATCTCATAGGGAAGCTATGTTAAACTTCGTCTTGGCCAGGGGATTCAAGCCAAGACAAATGCGACCAATCACATTCAAGCAAGCTGCAAGCGGGAACGTTTGTGATTGGCCTTTATGCGATCAACCTGATAGGTTGTTATCTGTAAAGTAGGAGTGGCTATGTTAGCCGGGAAATGTTTAAATACCGAGCAGCTACAATGGAAAGCTGTTCGGGCTATCAGATGTTGTACTGTGTTGGAGAAGTGATCGTGAAGAGGAATAAACTTGAGTTTTGGCTGAAATCACTCTCTGACTCTTTCTGGGGGTTCAGGACTTAACAGCTAGCTCACAGTTTTTTAGCCTCCGGCTCACACATTTTTGTCTTCGCTCAGGAAGGAGGGCTCCAGAGGAAACTAAGTTATGCAACAGCCAAATTGCTGGCTCGCAGCTTTAATGCCAGTAGCTCACAAGGGAGAATTTTTGCTCACAAGATTCCACAGCTTAGAGGGAACATTGCTGCTGGTAGTATCTTAGATGATCCAGGTGACTTGGACATTCCACTGTTACTGAACTGCTTGTTTACTTTAATTTTTATTTGTACCCCACTTTTCTCCTTCACTGGGGGACCCTCCACGGCGTTTCATATCCTCCCCCCCCTTCCGCTTAATCCTCCCAACAGCCGCCTTGCAAGGGTCGAGCAGGCCAAGAGATTACATGGCTCAAGGTCACCTGGGGGGCTTCCATGGCTGAGTGAGCAATTCAAGCGTGGTCTTCCCTGGTCCCAGGCCTACCCTCTAAGTAGCCAATATGACACAACAGCCACCCATGGGAGCCACCCATGGGGAAGTGGCAACCAATCCCTTTCTGCTGGATCGCGGAGGACATGGATCAAGTCGGAGTTCGTAAACAGCAGCTACAGAATGCAGGGCGAGGGATCTGAGCAATTTCTGTCATCTAAATAGCCCACCTGGAATTTACAGCATCTGACACAAAATCGATACCAGAAAATGAAGGGTTATAGCAAAGGACAGTGTTCTAGTAATAAATAAATGGCTTGGCTATTTCCTGCCTTTATGAGCCACTCGCTGCGGACTTCGTAGAGTTGAATTAGCAATCATTAACAGAGCTCCTTGGTACAGAACAGAGTCTCCGTTCCATGGGCTTATCTTGCTCTGTTTCAGAGGCCTCCGTGTAGGATGTGATAACGCTCTAGGAATCGCCGGAAACACTATGGTAAAGCCGTAAAGTTTGGGGGGACTTCCTAGAACTTTGTGATGTCCCTTCCACGTGAAAGCAGGAAGGGACATTACAACGTTGATCAGCATTTTCCCTCCTTGTGCCCTGCCCCCCCCCCCAACTCCCTGGGGTCAGAGGGAAGAGGCCTGGCAACTCTAGTCCGGACCCGTCACCCATAACATATCGATAGAACACATACTGTGTATGCAGAAAGGTGCCAGGTTCACTCCCTGGCTGCTCCACTTCTTAAAAAGTCTCAGATAAGGGTGGAAGGGACTTCAGCTTGAGATCAAGTAGGAAAAGTCGTGCTAATTAGCCTAAACAGGACTGAATTAGAGGATCAGCAGTCTGACTCAGTGCAAGTGTGGTGGAAAAGCCAGGCCCTGGAGACAGCTGATTCCTCTGATTTACAGTCCTGACGCAGATCAGCCTGCCTCAGAGCTCAGCTTAGAACATTATTATTCTATTTTAGTTTGTTAGATGCCCTGGTGGTTCTTGTGAGAGGAGAAAGGCAGGATACAAATTCTGTAAAATAAAAAAACAGAACAAAACAAAACAAGATGGGTAGCCCTGTTAGTCTATCTGTAGCAGTGGAAAAGAACAAGAGTCCAGCAGCACCTTTAAGACTAACAAAATATGTGGAAGGATATGAGCTTTTGTGACACTGCTCACTTCTTCAGATACAGCTAGAATGGGAGTGCCTCTGTCCTATTTATTGGAAAGTGGAGTGATTTCAGATGCCGAATGACAATAGCAGGTGTGATTGAATTTAGGTGAGCTATGCAGAAGAGGTAACAGGTGTGGAGAAATCAGCATTGGTAATGAGACAGGAAACCTAGGTCTCGATTCAGTCCCGGTGGATGCATTGTTTTAAGCTTCATTATCAATTGCAATTAAGCATTCTCTCTAATCTCCCTTTGAAATTCCTTTGTAAGAGAACTGCTACTTTTAGGCCCCAGTCACATGGGCCAGATAACGCAGGGGGGAGGCGTGGCTATTTGTGCCGTCGCAAGTTGACCCGCCACTACGAGATCAGACGTGATGGCGGTGAACTGGGGTTTTTTTTGGCGGTGTGTGCTCCCAGCGCGCTTCAATGAGGCAAGATGAGCGCGCTGGAGTGATCAGACGGAGTCCATCTGCAACTCGTTGCAAGCGCTCGATAGTGGACTTTCGCTGGTACTTTTTAACTCTGGATCTTCAGCCAGACGAGACGGGATGGCGACAGGTGCACGATGCTTGCCAGATGTGTCCGTTTGATCGCACCCTTAAAATCTGCCCGGCATTTGTGGATATTCTGTGGCAAATTCTGCATCTGACTGGGGCCTTAGGTCAGCAACTGAATGTCCTGGAAGGTTAAAATGTCCCTCCACTGGTTTTTGGATGTTATGGTTCCTAATGTCAGACTCAGGGGTCATTTCGTAGGAAAAGAGCTAGGGGAACTCATTAGCATAACTCATTAGCATATGCCACACACCCTGACATCACCGGAAGTGTGTCATAAGGCCACGCCCCCTGACATCACAGGAAATGTGTCATAAGGCCACACACGCCGCCCCCAACGGTCCCGGCCCCATGAGGGGCCCGGCGGTGGACCTGCAAGGCCGGCGGGAGTGCAAGGAAGCCTCGCGAAGGCCCTCCCTGGCCCCAGGCAGGCAGGGGTGGGGAGAGGCAGGGAGGAAGCAACTTACCCTCCCTCTTCTCCTGCCTCCTCCTGGCTGAATGAGGGTCGGGAGCGGGGCGGCCGGAAGCGGGGGGTGGGGCTTCATCATGTGCCCCGTCCCCCGGTACCTTACTCGGGGGAACTGCGTTCCCCCGCGTTCCCCCCCGAAATGACCTCTGGTCAGACTTATGTCCATTAATCCTTTGTCGAAGGGATTTGACCTGTTTGTCCAGTGTAGAGGGTTGGAGGGGCACTGCTGACTTGTGATGGCATAAATTGCATTAGAGGATGAGCAGGAATATGAACCGAAGAGGATATAACTGATGTTGCCAGGTCCACTGAAGGTGTTGCTAGGATCTATATGAGAGCAAAGTTGGCATCTTGGTTTGTTGCAGGCCTTGGTACCAGAGTCCATGTTACTGCTGAGTCGTTTGTCATTGCGGATGAGAAGTTGTTTTAGGTTAGCAGGCTGTCTGTAAGCAAGAAAAGGTTGCCCCTTTTACACACCCTAGTAAATAAGACTGCTTCTTAGAACTACTGTTGTACACGATCATAACACAGGAATAACGCTGCAAGCAGTTGTACAGCCATGTTACAATTACTCTGAGAAATACAAGTGTCATATCATATATGAGGCCCTAGCTTGTGCGGTGAAATTCTTTTCTTGTGTTACAAAAAATGCATGCACTTAAATTTGGCCAACCTGGGCACATAGTAAAACAGGAAGACTTTGTCCTTTATCTGTTAAGAAAAAAAACATCCATAATCCTTTCCTTTCAACAATTATCCGTCTCCAAAATGGCTATTGTAAAAGGTTTATCAGTAAAGAAGAGCTAGCCATCTGGCTGCAATCTGACGGGTTGGCACGGGTGTCTTTGGGTGGTAATTAAAATATAATGCCAATGGGGACAGACAGTCATTATCTGTTGCTATTGTTTCTCTCGAAAGAGCGTGGAAAGTGAAGGCACTGATGGGAAAGAACCTTCAAAATACAGCAGAGATATTTATTTCCAGCACTGGGGGGGGGGGCAGTTTATCCCACATCTACAAGCCTCTGCTTTATGGCTCCACCAATGCTGTTCTAGGCAAAGCGACAGTTTCCCACTGAGATGCAGGCAGCTCTGTCAAAGCAATTGGCGCTGCAGTTAATCTGCAAGGCGTGTGTTTTGTAAGAAACAAAGATGCTTTCTAATACTTGGTAACTTGTAAAACGTAGTGGCCAACACTAAGGAGAAGGCTGTACATTCTTTGGATATGCACATGTGTGCTATCTGTGGAGAGGAGTGCAAGTCATTTCGCTTACCATTTTGCAAAGCGAATGCATCAGTGGGTGATTCTGCATTGGCTTTTCCCTCTGTTGTTTTACCAAACCCCCGTTGGAACAGAAATCCCCCTCTGCATTGCATGCCGCTTTCGCTTTCTTTGCTCATCGGATTTTATGGTACCCTCTACACTGCATGCCGCTTTCACTTTCTTTGATCATCGGATTTTATGGTACCATCTGCATAGATCTAAGGTCGTTCAAAGGTGACTTTGCAGTCAGTACGGCATTGCCGCGATGTGTCTGAATGTGGTTTTGAGCTGCACCTTTTCCTCCCAGTTGAGAAAATGGGGAGTGAATGCCAGATGCAGAATCGCCCAGTTTGTGACCGATGCTGCAAGGGGCCCTTGAGAGAAGACGAGCATCCGTTACAGAATACACGTGGGGGACACAAGAGCAACTTGCAAGGGAGGCTGCTGCCCTCGCTTGTTCTCCTGCGCCCCCATCCTTCCTGCTCTAGCTCCATTTGCCCCGCTTTGCTGGCCCACCTGTCCAACTGCCTCCTGCCACTGCTGGGCAGTGGCGGGCATAGGGTGGTGGCTCCCAAGCCTCCTGGAAACCCAAGTAAGGATCAGCACCCCTGCATTTCTTAGCTGGCCTTACTCCTGGAAACTGACGCAGATCCACCTAGCTCTTGCTTTGGGGTAACATGGTCCCATTCCTACTTTTCTTTCTAAAGATTGGCGCTTGCTTCTGGTGCTCCTGCAGTAGCCAAGGGCTGAAGCCAGGCTAAACTGGAAATTTCCACTGAATCCCCTTTCCCACTGCAGATCCCCACGTAACATTTCTCAGCCCCGTCTAGGGATGCCAGCCTCCAGGTGGGACCTATTGGGTTAAATGTAAAAAAAAACCCCAACACAAGACATTTGCATTGGAAGCACAGAATCTTTTACACAGTATCCCCAATTCTCCATGTTTCCCAGTTATGGTTACAAGAGAAAGAATTTTACGAAAAAGGAGGAGGAGGAGATTGGATTTATACCCCGCCCTTCACTCGGAGTCTCAGAGCATCTTACAATCTCCTTTCCCTTCCCCTCCCCACAACAGACACCTTGTGAGGTAAGTGGGGCTGAGAGCGCTCTTTCCAGAACAGCTCTGACAGAACTATGGCTTGCCCAAGGTCATCCAGCAGCTGCAAGTGGAGGAGTGGGGAATCAAACCCAGTTCTCCCAGATTAGAGTTCGCGCTCCTAACCGCTACACCAAACCACTACACCAAACATGTCTCCCATGACATATTCAAGTAGGTACACTTATTGTGAACAGATTCACTTCAAAAATAGGTTAACTTGCTACAGGTCCAAGCCCAGGTAAGAGAGAGAGGAAGAAGAGAGGTCCCGTATAAGATGAAGCCGAAGGCAAGCAAGGACCAAAGAAGGTCAACACCTAACCAGCTGCCAAGTGTACCTGGAGTGACAGAATTCTCTTAACCCTTTCCCTCCCAGATCTTCTTGCATGCAGACTTAGGATCTCCAAAAGGACCTGGGGATCCCCCAGAATTACAGCTCATCTCCAGACTGCAGAGATCAGTTCCCCTGGAGAAAATGGATGCTTTGGAGGGTGGGCTCTGTGGCATTGAACCCCACTGAGGTCCCTGCCCTCCCCAGGCCCCACCCCCAAATCTCCAGGAGTTTTCCAGCCTGGATCCAGCACCCCTACCCCCCCATCCCCTGTTGGTGGCCGGGGGGGGGGGACCTGACAACCCTAGCCCCCTCCTGTCCCATGGGAGCAACATCTTGTAGAGGTTAGTGGGCTATGGTGACGGGGGAAGAAAGTGGAGGAAATTTCCATTGTGTGTCCTTAAAGAGGTCAGTCTGGTGCCAGCCCATGATCCCCTGTAAGGAGTGATCAACCTGATGCAGCTCGGAAGCTGTTAAGCCGGGCATGATAGAAATAGCCATCTACTGTTTTTTTTTTTGTTCCTGGCTTGTGGGTAACAAGGATACACCACCTCCTTATGGGGCAATCCTCGTTTTACCTCTGAAACTTAATAGTCATTGATAAATGGGAATTCCCCCCCCCGACCCCTGCAATGCAGAACAACCTCCGCACATCAGAGCCCCATAAGTCATAAGCCCCATGTAGCAATCATGACTACAGCTAATTTAACGCAGCCACATCATCGCTGTAATTTCATTCACCACTTTAAGAACGTGTTGGAGCACAGATTAATGACCAGTCAGAAGCTATTAACAAGAACATTTGCAGTTAGTGCCGATTCCTGATGAGTTTATTTAACGCTGTCGGACTGGGGTGGCTTTTATTTATTTAAATTTAGTTTTAATCTGTTTAATCGGTTGGTTAAACGGCAGATGATTGATCAACTCTGCTTCCGTTAGTCGGCTGACAGACTCTCCATTGGGGTCCATTTGCGGAAGCGGGTAATGCAAAAGCCAATGGGATGCTTTTGAAGATGCTTTTGGAGAGCCAGTTTGGTGTAGTGTTTAGGAGCACGGACTCTAATCTGGGAGAACTGGGTTTGATTCCTCACTCCTCCACATGCAGCTGCTGGTGCGACCTTGGGTCAGTTACAAGTTCTCTCTGAGCTGTTCTCTCAGGAGCAGTTCTTGAAAGACTCTCTCAGCTCAATCTACCTCACAGGGTGTCTGTTGTGGGGAGGGGAAAGAGATTGTAACCCGCTCTGAGACTCCGTCGGGTAGTGAAGGGTGGGGTATAAATCCAATCTCCTCCTCCTCCTCCTCCTAACTGGCCTCCTCCAAACTGTACAAGGTCCTCTTTGTTATTAGCTGGATCTGTAACTGGAGTGGAGAATCCAAGCATTGGTGGATGTTGTGCTATTAAAATAATTTGCTTTCCTTGGTTTCCTATCGACTCAGGGCAGGTTGTCGTGAGAATAAACACAGTTCCGGTTTTTGTACACCAATGTTGGTGGAGATATATCTCCATCACTCCCCCTCCCCCCTTCAAGCTAATTAGCACTCTGATGCCATGACAGCATATTGTTACTCCACCATCTCTGCTTGCTTTTTCTCCTCTCCCCAAATGTCCAGGAGACCCAAGATGTGCTGCCAGGACACATCGTGGCCGGTACCCCCTTCATGAGATTAGGCACACTGCCTAGAAATGGTGGCAATTCAGTACTGATGTAAGAGCAGTGATACCAGACAGAAGAAAATGAAGCAAAATGGCAACTGCAACAAGCTGGTCTGTGGAAAGGAGCTGCAGGGATCCAACCCCATGGGTAACTGCACTACATTTCACTATCGTGGAAGCACCCACGATCCACAGGTGCAAGAATAGCAGGTCTTTCCTATTCGTGCCTCCACCGGGAGTAATTTCTGACCCTGGGAAAGTTTAATCCTGGAGTCTCAGGACTTGTGGAGGTCAGGAAAGTGCAGGGGGAAAGGAGCGAAACCATTCCCTTCTTTTGTCAGCAAAGGTGTGCTGACAGAAGATGCAGAAAGGGTTGATTTCACCTCCTCCCCCCTCTTCACCATAACCTCCCAACCTGGCTGTTAGCCCATCTGGTCTAATGACTCTGGAAAGAAACAGTCCTGGATTCAGAAAGGACTGAGAGCTAGCACGGTGTAGTGGTTGTGAGCGGGGTGGGGGTGGGGCTCTAATCCGAAGAACCGGGTTTGACTCCCCACTTCTCTCCATGAAGCCTGCTGGGTGACCTTGGGCCAGTCCCAGTTCTCTCAGAGCTGTCTCAGCCCCACCTACCTCACAAGGTGCCTGTTGTGGGGAGAGGAAGGGAATGCGATTGTAAGCCACCTTGAGACACATGAGGCCTGCTGGGTGACCTTGGGCCAGTCACCGTTCTCTCAGAGTTCTCTCAGCCCCACCTGCCTCACAAGGTACCTGATGCTAGGAGGGGAAGGGAAGGTGATTGTAAGCTGTGTTGAAACTCCTTAAGGTAGAGTAAAGCAGGGTATAAAAAACTGTCTTTCTTCTATTCCAGAGAGGAGAATATGGGAAAGATTCATGACCATCAGGACCTTCTGCTGATAGCTTGGCGGGTCCAATCCTGGGGCCCTAAATCTGGTCTTAACCCCAGTTTAGAATCCCAGTTTGTGGGGAGGAAACCAACTCCAATTTGCCCTGCCTGTTCACATGTCACAGTGAACTACTAAACTTTAATTCAAGGTTTCCTAAACCAAGCAGTTTTCACAGGTACTCCAGGTTTGAGAGAAACACTCAGGGGTGGAAAAGAGGGGGCATGCAGACCTTTGACAACAAGTTTTGTTTGTTTATTTTAAACATTTTTATGCTGCGTTCCCACCCGAATAGGGTCCCCAGAGCAGCAAATATTAAAGCATTTGAATGTTAAAACAGCATTTTAAATACTATATAAAATAATCCGATACAAATATATAAACACATTAATACACAAGCCCCAAACCAGGGAGGAGGGCCAATAACAGTTATTGGGTGTATGCCAAAAGAAGAGGAGGAGGAGGAGGCAGAAGAGGAGGAGGAGGAGGAGGAGGAGATTGGATGAATACCTCATCCTTCACTCGGAGTCTCAGAGTAGTTTATAATCTCCTTCCCCAGATGTATTCCCAGGAGGACAATGCTATGTCTCTATGGTCTTTACCACAGAGATTGGGGGAATTCCTAGAGCATCGCTAGGGAGTGATGTCACATCCTCCCCAACTTCTACTCTCACCAGGCACAAATATCCTGGCATTTGTTGAGGTAGCACTGAAAACCCTAGGTAAAGTTTACACGTCCTTTATGTAGTGGTGTCTAGAAAACAAATTGACTGCATGGACTTCATTATACTTTGGTCAGTCGATGTGTCTGTGGTATATTTCAAATATTCAGTAATCAAATGCCAGTGTTCTGCAACTTGTTCCAGAAGTGTCTATTTCTCTCACACACATAGCCTTTAGCTGGCATGAGGGAAATTATTTTCTTCTTTTCCATTGCATCTGAAGAAGTGAGCTCTGACTCACAATTAGGGTTGCCAACCTCCAGGTGGGGCCTGGTGACCTCCGACTTTTACAACTGATCTCCAGACAACAGAGACCAGCACCCCTGGAGAAAGTGGCTGTTTTGGAGGGCGGACTCTATGGCATTGTACCCCGCTGGAGTCCCTCCCCTCCCTAAGCCCCACCCTCTTCAAGCTCCACCCCCAAAATCCCCAGATATTTCCCAACTCAGAGCTGTCCTTCCTACTCATGAGAACTCATGCTGGAATAAATGCTGTTAGTCTTTAAGGTGCTGCTGCACTTCTGTTTTATCTTGCTGCAAGAAAGTAACTTGGCTACCTCTCTACTTAACTAGTGGGCCTGCCCTTGCCTGCAGACTGCAGTTTAATTTAAAACAAGGGCTGCATTCTTGCTCAGCAGCAGCTTTTTAGAGAAAACCGAAACCTAACAATGACAAAGAAAAATAAATGCAGCAGCAGCAGCAGCATCCCGGCCTACCGTGGTTTCCATAGCAACGGATCAGCTCCTTTGCCAGCCACGGTACCCCACTCAGACAACTTCCTTAGCAACTCGCCAGCCGGCAGCCTCGTTGCACTCAGAGGGCCTGGAAAACCCTTGACCCATTTCTCTCCTCTCACAGTAGTTCCTCATGTTCCTCCTGTCACCAGAAGAGAAGAATATTTGTTCAATTTGCTAAAGAAGGATGTGAGCTCGAAGCCATCTTTTGTCTCAAAGAAGACACATCCTAAAACATTTTGCCTCAGTCAGCCAGTTTCCTGGTTGCTTACAACCGTTCATCATCACGTGTGTTTTGATGGCTTGCTTTCTAATGGCTTGCAGTTTAATTTTTTTTAAAAACTGTAAGCCGCTTCAGGAGGAGCTCTGAGGAGGCAGCACAGAAATATTCTCAATAAATACATAAATATTCTCAATACATGTCCATGCTGATGATGCGGCCTCCTCATAGGCCAGGGACCCTTTCTCACCCATGGCAGAACTGGGACTCTCCCAATATGTATCAGCTGCCACACACCAAGCAGGCCACACGCTGGATCTTACTTTGGGGCAGGGACAGGTGTGGAGTTGATAGCTGCTGAAGCAGGGCCATGGTTAGACCACTCACCCCTGAAGGCCCAGCTGAGCTTCCCAATCCCACCCTGTTTAGGTGGCGAGCCAATTTATGCTCGCCCGCAGAGACAATTTTTTTATTTAGCTGCCCTGAGCCTGTTTTGGCGGGGAGGGCGGGGTATAAATCGAATAAATAAATAAATAAATAAATATTATTTCAATTTATATCCCACCCTTCCCGCGAATGGGCTCTGGGAGGCTCACAACAATAAATACAAAACAATCTACTGAATGGTACTAAATAATCGGGCCAGGAGCGAGTTCGCTGACGCAATGGAGGCCACATAGAACTCTTCACTGCCATCTCATAGGCCTTCATAAACGTCCTATAAGATGCTCTTGCCACCACCAAATGGATCCATTTGGTTTCCAGAATGCTCTGCAGGATCCGATGCGCCCTGGCGATTCGTTAGATGAGCTGGTGGAGGACGGGCAGAGCTGTCTCTCGGAAGCCATTGATGAAATCGCTCCCCAGCACCCTCTTTGCCCCTGTGCCAAACAAGCTCTGTGGTATACGCCGGAACTTAGGAGGATGAAGCGGGAGTTAAGATGGCTTGAGTGAGAGTGGTGTCATACTCATGACGAAGCAGCAAGAGCTTCTTTTAGGATGCTTATGAAAGCGTATGAGATGGCAATGAAGGCCACAAAGAAGGAATTCTATGCAGCCTCCATTGCATCCGATAGCTCTTGCCCAGCACAATTATTTAGGACAAATAGGTCACTGACTTCCCTACCACAAGGGAAACAAAATGATAAGGAATTGGCTATTGGCTGTGAGGCATTTGTGAGGCGGTGGTGTGACTGCTCCTGGAAAAACCATCTTTGGACCCTATGGTCCTAGCCAACTACTGCCCAGTATCGAACTTATCATTCCTGGGTAAAGTAGCTGAAAGAGCAGTGGGTGAGTAGCTACAGGTGTTCTTGGAGGATGCCTCTATCCTGGAGCTATTTCAGTCTGGCTTCCACCCAGGCCACAGGCCGGAGACTGCATTGGTCGCCCTCACAGATGATGACCTCTGGAGGCCCCTGGATAGAAGTCGGTTGGCGCTGCTGTTGCTACTTGATCTAATAGCAGCATTCAACTCGGTCAACTAAGATCTTTTGACCCACTGCCTCGGCAACGTGGGGATACGGGGAATGGCCTTGCAGTGGCTGTCCTTTCTCCATGGCCGGGGACAGAGGGTGGCACTTGGGGAGAGGGTTTCACCATGTTATCCAATGGTATATGGCATCCCACAAGGGGCGATCCTCTCCCCAATGTTATTTAACATTTATATCTGCCCTCTTGCCCAGCTAATCCAGGGGTTTGGGCTGGGTCGCCATCAGTACACTGGTGACACCCAGCTGTATCTGTTGACACTGCCCTGGATACCTTGGCTAGGGTGCTGGAGGCCAAGGCTGATTGGTTACAACAGGGCCGGCTGAAGCTTAATCCAGTGAAGATGGCAGTCCTGTTCCTGAGTCGTGGGGGAGAGGTTCAGGAATCAGATTCCCAGCCCTTGGTGGCGCGTCACTGATGGCAGCACCAAGGATGAGGGGTTTGGGAGTGACTCTGGAGGCCTCCCTTTCTATGGAGGCCCAGGTTACTAATGTTGTCAGAGCCGCCTTTTACCATCTTTGGCTGGTTAGGCAGCTGGTCCCTTACCTCTCCTCCCATGGCGACAGTGGCTCATGTAGGGTTGCCTAATCAAAATTACCTTTTGTCGGGGGATCCTCTGGCTGGTCCGGGAGCTGTGCGGGGATGCGCGCGTGCCGCCAGGACATCACCGGAAGTGACGTCACACGCTGGGCGGGGCCACGCCGTTTGAGGGGAAAACAAAGAGTTTCCCCCTCAAATGGCGTGGCTCCGCCCCCAGCGTGCGACGGTTTCCCCCGGGCCCCGATTCCGGTGCGCCAGAAATTGGGGCTCCGAAGCGGGGGATTCCCCGCCCCCCGGCTGCATTTGGCAGCCCTAGGCTCATGCAATGGTCACTTCCAAGCTTGATTACCGCAACTCACTCTATGCGGGCCTGCCCTTCAACCTGACCCAGAAGCTTCAACTGGTACAAAATGCAGCGGCACATTCAGCCAGTGGAGTGCCTGTTGCATTGTTTGCCGGTCGGGTACTGAGTCAGCTTTAAGGTTCTCCTATTGAGCTTCAAGGCCCTGAGCGGCCAAGGACCAGCATACCTGCGGGACTCTCTCTCCCCGTATGTGCCCTGAAGAGCTTTGCACGCTTCAGTCCCTGGCCCCAAAAGCATCCACCTCGTCTTGACCAGGGCCTGGGCTTTCTCAGGCCTGGCCCCATCCTGGTGCAACATATTCCTGACTGAGATCAGGGCCCTGTGGGACTTGTTGCAATTACGCAGAGTCTGTAAAATGGAGCTGTTCTGCCAGGCCTTTGGCTGAGGGGGAGGACATCAAAGGACATCGCCCTCCCCTGCTTCAAGTGATCCGTGGCGCTTTTACATCATGGGCACCAGGAGGGACTGACTTATCCTAATCAGAGCCTACCGTCGTCTTCTCTCACTTGAGCCCAGCTTGCACTGAAATAAGGAACTATTTGTGCGAGCGGCCAGTAGGCTATTTAAATCAGTAATTTCAATTTTAGTTATTGGGGGTTACAACAAGCATGCCTCCCCAGTTTTACCATTGGAGGGGGTTGTTGTCATCCTCTTACACCGCCTGCATCGCATCCCTCTCTCCACATGGCAAGTTTCCCCAGATTTATCCCAACCAGGTCCCCTGGAAGTGTCCATCCCCCCCATGGCACTAGGACGTTTTGAGTTTTTGCTTAAAATTGGCTATTGAATATAGTTACCTCATTACACTACATGATCTCTTACATTATGTTTGTATTGCCGTCTTTAGTCTGAACCTAGACATAAATTTTCTCATGGCTATTTTAACCCATTTAAACTTGAGCTCAGTGGTGGAGAAAGAATGTACTTATTATCTGATACAGACCACTATGTAATTCTTGTTTTTAAATCATTTTTAAAAAATATATTTCATTTAAAAATATTACTGCCGGATCAACGGCATGATGACACTTCTGGGGAATATCCATGACATCATGCCTCATTAGGAATATCTGGGAACTATATGGTCTTTCCATAGAGTTTCTGGTGATTCCTAGGAAAGTGTGATGTCATTTCTTGGTTTTGCCCAGAAGTGACATCACCCTGTGAATGATGACACCCCTCATGTGCCCATAGTTCTCTGGATAACCTCCCCTGCCTGGCAACCTACATATAACCTGTGAGGGAAAGCTTTAGGGTTTCTGTGTAGCCCCTCACTCTGGGTGGGCTGGAGAAGGAAGACTAAATTTGATCACAACACTGTAGCTTATGAGAGGAAAGTTCAGAAGGTAAGTAAATCACCTAATTCTTTGAAAAGTATTTTATGGCAGCTTCTTTGCAGTAAAGGTCTCTAGACCAGTATTTCCTCTAAGCTGAGTTAGTGTGAGATAAAGGTAAAGGTAAAGGTTCCCTTGCTCGAAAGCCAGTCGAATCCGACTCTAGGGTTGTGGTGCTCATCTCTGTTTCAAAGCCGAAGAGCCAGCACTGTCTGAAGACATTTCTGTGGTCATGTGGCTGGCATGACTAAACACCAAGGCGCACGGAACGCTGTTGCCTTCCCACTGAAGTGGTACCTATTTATCTACTTGCAATTTCTTGCTTTCGAACTGCTAGGTTGGCAGGAGCTGGAACTAGAGACGGGAGCTCACTCCGTCATGCGGCACCCGGGTCCCAAACTGCAGAACTACTGACCTTCCACAGCCTGCAGTCCAGTGTCTTAACCACTTGAGCCACCGCAGATAACCTAGTGTGAGATAGCTCACAGTTTTTTAGCCTCTGGCTCACACATTTTTGTCTGAGCTCAGGAAGGATGGCTCCAGAGCAAACTAATTTATGCAGCAGCCAAATCACTCTCTCACAACTTTAATGCCAATAGCTTACAAAGTAGAATTCTTGCTCACAAGACTCCATGGCTTAGAGGAAGGATTGCTCTAGACTATACCTTTTCAGCTTGATTTTCAAAGAGTTTTTACATGGGGAGTGTCACAAATATTTTCCCCTTCCACTGAAGGGGTCCATTCTGCAATCACAAGCAGTAGAGCCCATTCTAACACCACAGATTTCTACAACTGCTGCTGCATGTCTAGACCTGGCATATACTTCTTGTGGAAGAGCATTGCTTGTTAAATTCTTTGCATCAATCATTGTAGATAACTACAGAGCGCAAACAACTGAAACAACTGTGTATGCGGAGTGGAGGGAACTTTTATGCTCAGTCTGACAACCTTTTTAGCTTGGAAAAATTACAATTGACTGAGAGGTGACATGGTAGAGATTTACAAAATTATGCATGCGATAGAGAAGTTAAATACTTTTATTCCTTTCTCACAATACAAGAACTTGTGGGCATTCAGTGAAATTAATGAGCAGTACAGCAATACTCCCTCTAAGCTGTGGAGTCTTGTGAGCAAAAATTCTACTTTATGAGCTACTGGCATTAAAGTTGTGAGCGAGCGATTTGGATACAGCATAAATTACTGTATTTTTCGGACCATAAGACGCACCTGACCTTAAGACGCACCTAGTTTTTAAAGGAGGAAAACAGGGGAAAAAATATTCTGAACCTTCGGTCCATAAGACGCACTCACTTTTCCTCCCACTTTTTTTGGAAGAAAAAGTGAGTCTTATGGTCCAAAAAATACGGTAGTTTGCTCTGGAGCCATCCTTCCTGAGCTAAGACAAAAATGTGTGAGCCGGAGGCTAAAAAACTGTGAGCTAGCTCACACTAACTCAGCCTAGAGGGAAGACTGAACTGTAGCTTTAGGACAGCTAAAATGAAGTACTTCTTCACCCAAAGAGTAATGAACACATGGACGTCACTGCTGCAGGAAGCAGTGGCCGCTACAAGCATAGACAACTTCAGGAGGGGATTGGATAAACATATGGAGCAGAGGTCCATGCATCGCTATTAGCCACAAGACATAGATGGAATACCATGTCTGTGGCAGTGATGCTCTGTATTCTTGGTGCTTGGGAGGGGCAACAGTGGGAGGGCTTCTGGAGTTCTGGTCCCACTGATGGACCTCCTGATGTCTCCTGGGTTTTGGCTACTGTGTGACACAGTGTTGGACTGGATGGGCCATTGGCCTGATCCAAGATGGCTTCTCTTCTGTTCTTATGTTCTAACCTCTGAGATGGTTGGGCGTGGGGACATGGGGGGCGTGATGTTGGCTGCATGGCTACATCACTTCCATGGAAAACCCAGAAGAGATATGATATAGATCTAAGAATCACAGGAAACCCTGTAGTAAGACCAAGCTATTTAAACCAAACAGCTGTGGAGAAAGCCGCAGAAAGCAGTGGTTTAAATGGCTCCCTGCTTTCTGCTCTCTGCGGCTTTTTCCACAGCTGTTTTGTTTAAATGACTCAGAGCCAAACCCAAGGAAGTACCTTTAAACAACAGTTTGCTCCGCATGGCTGAGCTGTTTAAAGGGGCTTTTGTGGGCAGCCAGTCCCTGGGGCTGGCTGCCAAAGAAAGCCCCTTTAAATAGCTCAGCCATGTGAAGGAGTTTGCTCCACATGGCTCAGCTGTTTAAAGGGGCTTTCTTGGGCAGCGAGCACCACATGTGAAAGCAGGCTCAGCTGTTTAGAGCCCAAAACAGCTGAGCTGAAAGAGCAGGCTGCCCCTGTGGCTCAGCTGTTTCTGATCTAAACGTCTGAGTGGCCAGGAACAGCCTGCTCCCAGCCACTGAGCTGTTTTGGTAGCTTTTGCAGGAAAGGGTTTAAACCCCTGCTTTTTGCTCCCCATGAACCCACGAACCTCCCCAAACTGCCTTAAAAGTTTGCAGAGGTTCACGGCTGGGCTGCCGTTCGTGAACTTCAGTTTGCGAACAACGAACCAGCCAAAATTAATCACACACAAAGGTTTGTGAACCAGTTTGCGCCCCATCCCTAGCCACCATTCAGAGCGGCAACGTGATCTGCTAGCTGGAGGCCTGGCAGCCCTAGTCACAGAAGCTGACTGTTGATAACTGTCTTTGTGAGGGGAAGGAAAATGACAGATGAGCCACCACTTAATTTCTAACCTGAGGGGGAAACAAGAATGACTGCAAAGTGAAAGAAGACACAGGGAAGTCTCGAAATCATATAATCGGAGGCGGGGGTGGGTGGGAGAGAAATGAGACAAGGAATAGAAAATATTTTACACCTAAGGAGAAGAAAAACAGGAAGAAAATGAGGCGCCACAGAAAGCGGTTGCTAAGAAGTCCAAACTCAGAACGCGACAGCTGTTTCAAGACAGAAAAAGAAATCGTTCAAACTGGAGAAGAAATTAGAACGTGAGTGCAAAAAGGGAAAGCCAGTGAGGGGAACAACTGTTGATGGCGGTGCCCATATTGAAGGCAAACAACAGCTAGTGACTCATAACTCATAAACAAACTCGGTGGGAGGCGGGGGGGGAGGATTGTATTAAAAAAGCATCAATATCTTTTTGTTTGGGTCCAAAGAACTGCACACAGTGCCTGACCGGTACATTCCCCCTTCCCCTTCCTCCTGCAGATACCACAAAAAGCCACACCTGATTGAGAAGAGATTGGATTTATACTGGTTTGATCCAGCAGGGCTCTTCTTATGATCTTATATCTGGTTTTTTAAATGTCGTCACCCATCAGCAGTGATAGCATTTACCATTTAGAGACATTGCTTTCTATTTAAAAGATGTTTGAGAACTGGTCATTTGAGGACTTGTCCTAAGATCACACGAGCTTAGTTGTAATAGCTTTGCAACCCATAATTCTAAAGGGCTGCCTGGCTGGCTGTACAATCCTATATTGCTTATATTAACTCATGCAAGAGCTACTGTCCTCCAGAAATAACTCAGAAGTACTGGGATATTTGGTTAATATAGCAGAGCTTTGCCCAGTGATAGAAGCCTGATACTGAGTGCAGTAAATAAATCTCCCAAGAAGTATATTGAAAAAAATGCAAACTTACATTTATTCAAGTAGATCCAGTTCACATTCAGGTTGCAGCCAAAAGAAGAGAATGAAGCTTAAACTAAAGAGTACTTTCCCTATCACAGATGGCCAGCTTGTCAGGCATCATGTGTTGTGGGTGTATGAGGGCATGGTCTCTACAGGTGAGATCTGCAGAGATATGTGTCTCCATGGAAGGCCATGTAGAGGGTTTGAGAGGACAAAGTGCAAGAGAGAGAAGGGATCAGAGGGCACCTCCCAGGTAAGACAAAGAGAGGCATCTAATTCAAGGAGATAACACCTGTATATGCTTAGAATGATGTAGCGCCCCCCAATGTCCAGGCATGCTGATTTGCTCACTCGAACAAGAACACAAAGATAGATCAAGTCTGTCCATAACAGGTTTTCTCCTTCTTTTGGCCCAAACATTCTAAGTATGGACAGTTCCCTAAAGATTACAAGAACAGGTGTTAGGATTGTAGGGTTACAAGACAAATGTGGACAATCACGACCTAATCAGAGAACAAATGTAACGAAAACAGTTGTGAGAGTCTGACCCACAGATCAAGCAGTCGACAAGACTTGCAAAGAAAATGCTTTCTGCATATTATGGTCGACAAGCACTACAACACAATAAACAAATTCCTTCAAATCACTGGGATTTTCTTATGATTTGAAGGAATTTGTTTATTGTGCTGTGGTGCTTGTTGACCATAATATACAGAAAGCATTTTCTTTGCAAGTCTTGTCGACTGCTTGATCTGTGGGTCAGACTCTCAGGATTGTAGGGTTGTCAGGTCCTTACCTTCGGCCAACAGGAGGCTTCAGCCTATTCTCCAGGGTCTTCTTGCATGTGCGCTATTGCACATGGCTTCTTGCACTTGGAAATGACATCATTACACTGGGCACGTCGTGAAGGGGACACTCTAGTATTTGGATAAAAACTCTATGGTTGCCATAGAGATTTTAGCCAGATACTAGAGTGTCCCCCGCACAGCGTGCCTGGTGTGATGATGTCACCTCCAGGTGATGTCATTGCGCCAGGCATGTCAGGCGCAGCAGGGTTCTTTGGGGGCAGGGCTCCCCCTGCTGGCCAGTGGTGGATTGGGGGGCCTGAGATCGGGGGAACCCCTGCCCTCATCAGGGGGATGACAACCCTATAGGATTGCAAACTCCAGCTTGGGAAATTCCTGGAAATTGGGGAGTGAATCCTGAAGAAGGCAAAGTTTAGGTTTGGGAGGGAGTTTAGTGAGGGTATGATTCTATAGAGTCCAGCCTTCGAAGCAGCCATTTCCCCCCGGAGAACTGATCTTTGTAGCCTGGGTATCAGTTGTAGTACTTCCAGGGGATCTCTAGGTCTCATGTGGAGAATGGCAGTCCTACGAGTGACAATGTCACTTATCTTCTCACCCAGCCAATAGAACAGCTTTGAAGATGTTCATGTTGTCCGCAGTAAGAATCCAGAGAGGTATTTTGAGGCTATTTCCCAAATTCTTTTGATTCAGGTCAAAGGATCCAAAATGTGTTGTGAGCGTTATGTAGGCACAGTGGAAATGTTGAAAGAAAAGCATTGCTCTGTAATAAACCATTTGAACCATGCATTGTGGTCTGTTATGGACTGTCCCCTTTCAACAGTATTTCAGAGTATTAGTGAAATCCCCCCCCCCCCACTTTTAAAGATTGTCTGGCTTTTTAATATGTTTATGAAACATTCACTTAAATGGCTGCCAGGCAGTTCTCCAAGCCACTAGATGGCACTGTGGAATAATAAGAACCAAGGTGCAAGGGGAAAAGAGCCTTCCTAGGTTTAACTGGATCAATAAATTGCATGGAATTTTTTTTAAAAAATCATAGATCAGATGCTGTCTCCACGTGTTCCTTACTAAATTTTTAAATAACCCATTGCCACCATCTGGAAACTAAACTGGGACCTGAGATTTGCCACTGTGTAATGGTATGTATGTATAAAAGGGTCGTGGTGGCTCAGAGATTAAGACGCTGAGCTGCAGACCGGAAGGTCTGCAGTTTGGCAGTTCAAGACCCGAGTGCCGCATGACGGAGGGAGCTCCCATTTCTGGCCCCAGCTCCGGCCAACCTAGCAGTTCGAAAGCAAGAAATTGCAAGTAGAGAAATAGGTACCACTTTGGTGGGAAGGTAACAGCGTTCCGTGCACCTCGGCATCTACTCATGCTGGCCACATGACCCCAGAGAAGTCTTCGGACAGCGCTGGCTCTTCAGCTTAGAAATGGAGATGAGCACTGCCCCCTAGAGCAAGGAAAGCTTTACCTTTACTAATGGTATGTATTATCTATTTATTGTTTGTTATTATCCTGCACTTTACTGTTTTATTTTCTACTTTTGCAGTTCCATTTTCTGCACCTTTTACATGATGTCATATACTTTTTTGTTATCTTTCTAATTTGTAATCCTAGTACTATTGCATTACTTATTAGATGTTTCATACTATTGGACTGCATTGTTTCGCACTGTGTGGTTGTAATCAGCCTTATGTCTCACTGAACTATCAATGAAATAAATCAATAGACAAAGATCCTTGTTGATGGAGAGGTTTTAGCTATGAACTTTTTAGGTGGTAACCAGTAGTATTGCTGTTTTCCCTGCTGGGCCTATCCTGTAGAAGGTGACTTCTGGGTGCCTGTCTAGCTTTATCAATCTGCCTCTTCTCTTCTCTTCTCCAGGAGCGTGCTATAATTTTAGGAATACTTAGTGAAAACCCTGTTTTGTTCCTATTCGTAAAACTGGCGCAGAGAGGAACAAAGTGATGAAATCGCAGGTTGTCATACAGTACCGTTGACATGGACGGTGTCTGACACTGACAGAGAGAAACACAGCAAACAATAGCGAGCAAATAATGAGCAAATGCAATACACGGGGACCCATGAACAAGACTCCACATAGTGAGAAGCCTCCAGGTGCCTGTAGTAGGTGATGGTCGTGGTGGCTACTTGTTAAGGAATCAACAGGCTGACCCCAATGGGTCCCCAGGGCGGTTGCATACAAATGACCAGACTGATGTTATTTTAAAAATATTTTAATAAAGTTTATACTCCATATACGCCTCGAAGAGCGTTACACTCGAAAGATCAACATCTCCTGGTGGTCCCTGGCCTGAAGGATGCCCGCCTTGCCTCAACCAGGGCCAGGGCTTTCTCTGTCCTGGCCACAGCTGGGTGGAACATGCTCCCTATTGAGACCAGGGCCCTGCGGGATCTCCTTCAATTCTGCAGGGCCTGCAAGACGGAGCGGTTCCGCCAGGCCTTTGGTTGAGGTGACGGGCGCCCATTTATGGCCTCCCTGAGGTTGCTGTCACCCGTCTGTCACCTGTCTACCGACCACCGACAACTGGCCTTTAACTCATTGTACCATCGGGCCAGAACTCAATAGCCAACTCGCGCTGTTCCAAGCTGTACCCATTGTTTTAATTGTTATCAGGGCTATTTTTGGGCAGGAACGCACAGGAACGGAGTTCCGGCTGGCTTTAGAGTTGGCCACGCTCACTACAGCCAAAACCTCTGTGTGCCTGGCTACAGAGGGAAGGCCTGGAGAGTGACCCCCCACCCGGCGACTCCGAGGCGGGCGGGCCAAGGGGGTTTAAACTGCCTTCCCTTCCCTTCAAGGGGGGGATTGCCCAGGCAAGCCAAGGGAAGGCATGGGGTGTGGCCTAATATGCTGTTGGGTGTGGCCTATTATGCTAATGAGTTCCTGATGGGCTTTTTCTACAAAAAGAGCCCTGATGTTATTATGTTTTATCGTGTTTTAATGTTTACTGTTTTAAACGGAAACTGTATTTATTCGAATGATGTTACCCGCCTTGAGCCCACTCGCTGGATGGGCGGGATATAAATGTAAATAATAAATATAAAGATAAATAATGTAATGAAAGTATAGCCAACAGATCACCAAAGGTCAAACAGCAAGGAAACAATAAAGCTAGCTTTATCTACTTAACACTGTTTAAGAGCTCTGTTAGGTGTCGGGTCGCCAGATGTGAGTTGGGAACTACCTGGAGATTTGGCGGGTGGAGCCTAGGGAGGGGAGGGTTTGGGGAGGGGAGGGACTTCAGCAGGTATATAGTGCCATAGAGTCCACCCTCCAAAGCAGCCATTTTCTCCAGGGGAACTGATCTTGGTTGGCCGGAGATCAATTCTAATAGCAGGAGAGCTCTAGGTGCCATCTGGAGGTTGGCAGCCATAGTTAGGTGGCACAAACTTCCATTCCAGATGAAGGCCTCTGCTCAGCAGGGCCTACAGTCTCAGCAACTGTCATATTGCAATTATCGTTTTTGACCCCTCAAGTCTGGTGCAGAGGATATCGAATCACAACACATTGTTGGGTGGAAAGCTCTGGAAAATTACATCAGTGCTCCTGGTCTTCTCCCCTCCCATCACTGAGGACAAACACCAATGGGAAGCTAATTGTCCACTTTGGCCAGTTTGGTGTAGTGGTTAAGTGCGCTGACTCTAATCTGGGAGAACCGGGTTTGATTCCCCACTCCTCCACGTTCAGCTGCTGGATGACCATGGGCAAGCCATAGTTCTGTCAGAGCTGTTTTCTCAAGAGCAGGCCTCAAAAGAGCTCTCTCAGCCCCACCTACCTCACAGGCAGTGTTCCCTCTAAGCTGAGTTAGTGTGAGCTAGCTCACAGTTTCTTAGCCTCCGGCTCACACATTTTTGTCTTAGCTCAGGAAGGATGGCTCCAGAGCAAACTAATTCATGCAGCAGCCAAATCGTTCGCTCACAACTTTAATGCCAGGAGCTCACCAAGTAGACTTTTTGCTCACAGGACTCCACAGCTTAGAGGGAGCCTTGCTCACAGGGTGTCTGTTGTGGGGAGGGGAAGGGAAAGGAGTTTGTAAGTCACTCTGAGACTCCGAATGAAGGGCGGGGTGTAAATCCAATCTCCTCCTCCTCCTCCACTTTCACAGTGGCCTTGAAGACGATAAGGTGCCAGGCAGGCTGAGAAACTAATTAGCCAGACCTGCAAGGAAGACCAGGCCAGTTGTTATATACATTAACCCATGAGGGAAGGCAAGAATGGCGCTTTGCCTTACACTGATACAGCTCAGAAAGCCTTCTACCATCCCTGCCTAAGTGCCACTGGCTCACTGTACTTGCTGGGCTGTCTGATACTGAAATTTATCGTACTGCTTTCATTGAATGTACCAGATTTTCTTATCGTACCTCTGGGTAAATTCTTAATGTTATATACAAATCTTTATGTTCTCAGGGTTTCACTCTGTAAAACACTATAACCTGCTAAATGAGATAGCATGGCGAGCTTACAGGTATACGGGCTGTATCAAACTTTGGATCACAACAGAGTTGTGCACAATATTATTATTAGTATCCAAAATGGAGTGAAAAGAGTTAGACCCTTTTAATGTCACAAGCGAGCAAAGCCGAATAAACAAGGAATACTGGAAACCATAATTGCCTTAACCTATCACTTTCCCAAACTCTACACAAACGTTTTGTATCAAGAATGTGGTTATAGGGTCTGCAATTTATGATTTAGCATCTGATCTTTCATCACCCAGTTTTGACCTGGCTGACATTGTCTCCTTAAATTCATGTGGGTAGCCATGTTGGTCTGAAGCAGCAGAAAAAAGTTTGAGTCCAGTGGCACCTTTAAGAAGAACACAGCTTTATTCTGGGTATAAGCTTTTGTGTGCATGCACACTTCTTCAGATACCTGAACGAGTATGCATGCACACAAAAGCTTATACCCAGCATCTGAAGAAGTGTGCATGACCATGAAAGCTTATACCCAGAATAAAACTTTGTTGGTCACTCTTAAAGATGCCACAGGGCTCAAATTATCTCCTTAAATTCATCCCTTTAGCTCTTTGCTTTTCCCCAGTCTGCTCTACACACCGACATCCTTCAGGTAGCTTTTCATCTCTAGACTGGACAGGTCTGTCAGTCTGCCTCTCTTTTCTTCCTGCTCTACAGGTCACAGAACTCAGAGCCCAACTAGACATGACTTCACCATGTGGATGCCTCTCTTGCATTGTTTTCAAGAGTCAAACATCATTTTGGCTCTTGGAAATGGCGGGTGGGGGAACAGGCACCCCTCCTCCCCCCATGTCACAATCCTGGTCAGGTTCAGGTCCCTATTTCTTTTGTAAGCAAATGGAATTTAATCCCTAAAATAGTGGAGGTGTTCTCACAGTGAACTCTGGGACACCATCACACATAGTTGGGCTACCAGCCTTCCAGAGTGGAAACCAAGAAACCACTACTCCATGCCAACGTCCTACTTTTCTGCAACCATAGGCAGTATTTTTAAAAATATCACATTTTCTCATCAAACTCAATTTAGTGGTGGAATGAGCTCCCAGAAGAGATAAGGGCCCTGTGGCACCTTTTACGGATCTCTTCCACCAGGCCTTCGGTTAAGGAGCCGCCGCCACCACCACCACCACCACCACCATCACCACTACCAACATCATCATTAGGAGGTGCCCAACTCCACCATTACAGCCTGGGCCAGTCGTATATATATGATAAAGATCGAGAACTGATGAATAAAGTAACTGTTGCCACCATCTCTAATGTATTAGTTTACAACCAGCTAGCACTTTATGTTTTAAATTGTTTTTAGATGGCTTTATCTATGTCATAACTGTTCTTATGTTATCTTTTGTAAGCTGCCCTGAGCATGCTTCGGCGGGGAGGGCGGGGTATAAATAAAATAAAATGAAAAATAAAATAAAAATAAATGTGTTTAGATATTTTCTCTCTCACCTCAACTAAGCCTCATTCCCTCTAATACTGAAGGACGTGGCTGAATGCCTGTCAGTATGTCAATGAAATGGAGCTGCCACCAGGTAGGGATTTCTATATACTTGGTATATAGTAGAGATTTATTGTCAATATCCAAAGGCAATCTTAGGCGAAATTGAGCATACATGAAATGCAGAGGTTGATAAGAGATAACCATCAAGATGAGTCAGATAAAAATTAATCAAGAAAAACAGAGACAAAATTTCCTACCTCCCCCCCCCGAAAAAGAAAGAAGAACAATAACAACCAGACCCCCCCATGGCATTATATATCACTAGGAATAAGGCCCATTGTGGAAATAAATACAACGAGCTCTAGAAAGAGGCTCTGGGCAGGTGCCCTGACCTTGGGCACTCAGTGTCAATTTGCTGTGGTGACCTCAGCAAGGTATAATGACACAGAGCTTACCATTTTTTCCAGGGGAACTGATCTCTGCCATCTGAAGAGCAGTTGTAATTCTGAGTGATCTCCAGCCTTCCCCTGGAGATTGGCAACAGTGGTTCCCCAGGAGGAAATGGCTGGTTTGAGGGTGGCATCTATGGCCAAAGAGGCTCAACACCTAACCGATGAGACGGTGGAGCCAACTGCCAAGTGTACCCAAGTGAGATTTCTATTACTTTCCTTCCCAGATATTCTTGCATGTGGAGTTACAATATCCAACAAAAACAGGCCTCAGACTAGAAGCAGAATATAGAACAGCTGAAAAGATGAAACCCCTCAGCTAGAAGCCTGGGTAAAATGGGATATTTTGGCCTGACATCTAAAGGACATTATGTTAGGTGCCAAATGAGCCTCATGAAGAAGGGCATTCCAAAGGTGAGGGGCCACCAGTGAAAATGACTTGTCTGTAGTCACTGCCTGCCTCACCTCTGAAGGGAGGGGCACAGAAAGCAGGGCTTAGGAGGTAGATCTTAAGCTGGACAGTATGGTGAGTTAGTCCTTCAGGGAATCTGGCCCAAAGCCATTTAGGGCTTAAAAGCAAGAACATGCACTTTGAACCGTGCTCAGAAATAGATGAGTAGCCACTGTACATCATTCAGCACAGGGGCGATCCAATCTAGGGTTGCCAGTTCTTCCCCAGCCACTGGCGGGGGATGGGGGGGTAGGGCTGCCCGATCCAGGTTGGGAAACTCTTGGAGATTTTAGGATGGAGCCTGGGGAGGACAGGGACCTCAGTGGGGTATGATGCCATAGAGTACACTCTCCAAAGGGTCCGTTTCCCCCCAGAGGAACTGATCTCTGTAGTCTGGAGATGAGCTGTAATTCTGGGGGATCCCCAGGTCCCACCTGGAGGCTGGCAACCCTATCCCAGTGGATACAATTTCCCAATGGTTTATCCAGAATTGCAATTTCTCATGAGCCTCCAGCTTGTTTATGTTTTTCCCCTGCATTCTCTTCTCCATTTCCCTATATAGACTCAATTCTCATTATCTAGCAACAAGTATCATCTCCCAACCCACCCCTTTTCCTGATACCCATCCCTCCTGTGGTTCTCCGGAATATCAGAGGAGCAAATTGTCTGTCTAGATTAGAACATGCAATGTTTCCCTTCAGTCCTGTCTTTTTAAAACAGGTAATAAAAGGAGGGTATATAAAATGTTCAAATCCTCCATACAGGACCAGTTAATTTAAATCTGGTGGATCCAGTCTAAAACGGCAATGTTGTTTTGGGGATATTCATTCCTCCACACAGCTGAAACACAAGGGGTGCATTTCTGGGCAGATTAGCTCCTTCAGACAAGCTACACGCAAGAGACTTTGCAAGAGCAGTGATGCCACAGGGAGGGCTGAAGGGTATGAACTTTTGAACTTGCCAGGGATAAGTCTTGTGGTGAAACTCCGCCATTTGTTTGTCCTGCATTCCTTACCAAACATTTTCTTCAAGCGGTAGGGGTTAGTTTACAAATGGAATGGTATCAGGTTCTTTGTCTTTCCTTTGCTGGATAAAAATAACTCCGAATTGCGGTATTTGATGCTCTCTACAGTATCCTGGTCTCCAGGAAGGTGAGAGAACTCCCAGTTAAACCTTCAGGATTCAGTATGGATGGCAGTGTCTGGGGTCAATCCAAAGACAAACACCGCAGCCTCTCTGATTTTAAAAGTGCCTGTTAACTTGTAACTAAATATTTGTTTATTTGCAGAATTTGAATCCAGCCGTTCTGCATTTCCAGCGGTGCCAAGGCAGATAACCATTTAAAACATATCTGATGAAATCGCATCTTAAAAACCATTGAAATCAACCCCTCACCAAATACACGTGGTTAAATGATAGAAACTGGACAAAAATGGCAGATTATCAACAACGCTGGCAACATGACTGTGCAATGGATGTCACTGAGCCCCAATGGGCAAAGGCTTGGTCATCTACATTCTCTTTAATGAGGGCTATTAATATAAGAATCCAATTCCAAAAAATTGTTCACAGATGGCATTTGACCTCTCTGTGTTTTCACCACATTATACCATCATATAGCCCCAACTGTTGGAGCGGACGTGGGCAGCCTGGTTCTGACATTCACTGCTGGTGGAAGTGCCCTGTAATGGTGCAATACTGGACCACTGTTCTTAAACTGATAGGTGATATTACTGGGCACAGTATCCCTATGAGGCCAGAACTTGCCTTGTTTAATTTATGGGAGGGGATAGAGGTTCCTGCTGTCAGGAAAGATCTCATTTCTTATATGTTGGTGGCAGTCAAGGCTTTAGTGGCTAGGCATTGGAAAAGTAGTATACAACCTTCATCGAATATGTGGTTCAATAAGTTATGGGAATACCTGGTCATGGACAAAATATCAGATGTTATTTCCTTGGTGGAAAATCTGGACGTTCATTCAGATTATTTGGAATGTTGGCTTCCCCTTTTTTTTAATAGATGGAAAGACGCAGTAAGCTTAAAAAGGCACTTCCTGATCATTTGAAGGTTATAGCTATATATTGAATAGCTGTTGGGTTTTATTGCTTTTGTGTTTTTTGGGTTCGTAATTATGTTGTTATTGTTGCGGTTTCCTAATAGTATGTGCTGCTGTAAATTGTTGTTATACTATATAGATAAAATATTCTTAAGGAGAAAAAAATGAGATTTTTCAAAGAAGAGTAAGTTTATATATTGTGATTTACGGAATGAAAGTCCGGAATGAATGAAAGTCCAGATATGGCTTCACTACTCAACAAATAATTAAATCATGGAATTCACTGCCAGTGATGTAGTGATGGCCATGAGCACAGATGACTTTAAAAGGAATTAGACTAGGGATAGGCACGAACCTGCTCACGAACTAAAGTTTGTGACAAATTTTGGCCAGTTTGTGGTTCGCGAACAGAAGTTCGTGGCAGGTCAACTGGCATGAACTTTCCATGGACTTTCGAGTTGCTTATGGCAGTTCACGAATAGACACATTTCCAGACAGACTGTCTCTGCTCAGTCAAAATATTTACCAAACTTCAAAGCAACAAAGCAGCTTCAAAGCACTGGGGTGCAGTGGAATTCTCCAGCCTTGAAAACACCAATAGGTTCCCTGTGCATTTGATGTGTGTAGCTTGCACTGTTGAACCTGCACCTGACATTTTCCCCTAAAGCAGTTTCCTGGGGGCATCTTGAGGGGCCATAACTTGGACCCCCCCTAAATCCAATCTGCACATAACTTGGAGGGCATGTAGAGGGGCATCAGGGGGAGGTCTCTGTGAGTTCGATGTCTCTAGCTTGCACAGGGTCCATTCTGTACACTCTTGGACATATGCCTGTCATTTCCCCGGAAAGCATTTTCCTGTGGACACCTTTTTTTGGGCCGTCACGCAGACTCCGTAAATCCAACCCACACCGTACTTGGAGGGCAGGTAGAGGAGAGTCAGCTGGAGGCCCCCTTGAGTTTGGTGGCCATAGCACACGGGGGAGGGGGATTCTACTGCAACACGAACCTCGCGAACTGAACTGGTTTGTTTGATGGCTAAAAGTTTATGACAGTTCATGATTCGTGAACCAGGCACATTACGAACCATGAACCAGTTTGTGTCCATCCCTAGGTTAGACAGATTTACGGAGGAAATGTCCACCAGTGGTTACTAGCCATGGTGACTAAAGGGAGCCTCCAATTCAGAGGCAATAAACCTTTACTGCTGAGAGGTGGCATCAGGGGGAGACTTTCTTGACTTTCAAGGTTGGATATTGTGTGAAAGAGGATGTGAAAGAGGATGCTGGACTAGACAGACCCCTGGTCTGATCCAGCAGTGCTATTGGGAGCCAGTTTGGTGTAGTGGTTAGGAGCGCGGACTCTAATCTGGGAGAACCAGGTTTGATTCCCCACTCCTCCACATGCAGCTGCTGATGTGGCCTTGGATCAGTTACAAGTTCTTTCAGAGCTGTTCTCTCAAGGGCTCCTTACAAAAACATGTAATCTTTCCTTAAAATCTGCCTCCATTCCTGAGGACTGGAAGGTAGCTAATGTCAATCCCATCTTTACAGAGGGTTCCAGAGGAGATCCGGGAAATTACAGGCCAGTATGTAATCTTTCCTTAAAATCTGCCTCCATTCCTGAGGACTGGAAGGTAGCTAATGTCAATCCCATCTTTACAGAGGGTTCAAGAGGAGATCCGGGAAATTACAGGCCAGTCAGTTTGACGTCGATACTGGGTAAATTGGTGGAAACCATTATTAAGGAAAGAATTAGTAGGCACATAGATGAACAAAACCTATTGAGGCAGACTCAGCATGGGTTCTGTAAGGGAAGCTCTTGTCTTACTAACCTGTTAGTTGAGGGGGTGAACAAACATGTGGACAAGGGGGATCCAATAGATATTGTTTACCTTGACTTCCAGAAAGCTTTTGATAAAGTTCCTCATCAAAGGCTCCTAAGCAAGCTCAAAAATCATGGGATAAAAGGACAAGTCCTTTTATGGATCAAAAACTGGCTAATTAATAGAAAACAGAGAGTGAGTATAAATGGGCAGTTCTCCCAGTGGAGGGGGGTAAGCAGTGGGGTACCACAGGGATCAGTACTTGGTCCACTGCTTTTTAACTTGTTCATTAATGATTTGGAGTTGGGAGTAAGCAGTGAAGTGGCTAAATTTGCGGATGATACGAAGTTGTTCAGGGTGGTGAAAACCAGTGAGGATTGTGAGGCACTCCAAAGGGATCTGTCAAAGATGGGCGAGTGGGCGTCAACATGGCAAATGGGGTTCAATGTGGCCAAGTGCAAGGTGATGCACATTGGAGCCAAAAATCCTAAATATAAATACACATTGATGGGGTCTGAACTGGCAGAGACAGATCAAGAGAGAGATCTTGGAGTTGTAGTAGATAACTCACTGAAAATGTCGAGACAGTGTGTGACTGCAATAAAGAAGGCCAATGCTATGCTGGGGATTATTAGGAAGGGTATTGAAAACAGATCAGCCAATATAATACGTGGGCACTCAATGAAATTGCTGAGCAGTTGGGTTAGAATGGATAAAAGGAAGTACTTCTTCACCCAAAGAGTGATTAACACATGGAATTCACTGCCACAGGAAGTGGTGGCGGCTACAAGCATGGATGGCTTCAAGAGGGAATTGGATAAACATATGGAGCAGAGGTCCATCAGTGGCTATTAGCCACAAGGTATAGATAGGGGCTCTGGGGCAAGTGAGGCTCTGTCATCTTCGTGCTGGGGGGGGTCAACAGTGGGAGGGCTTCTAATGTCCTGGCCCCACTGGTGGACCTCCTGATGGCACCTGGTATTTCTGGCCACTGTGTGTTGGACTGGATGGGCCTTTGGTTTGATCCAACATTGGCGTCTCTTATGTTCTTATGTTAGGGGCAGTTTCTCAGTCAGAGCTGTCTCAGTCCCACCTACCTCACAGGGTGTCTATGTGGGGAGGAGAAGGGAAAAGAAATTGGAAGGTGCTCTAAGACTCCTTCGGGTAGTGAATAGCGGGGTATAAATCCAATCTCTTCTTCTTTTTGTCTTCTATTATGGTCTTATGACTTACTGATTGATACAATTGTATCAACATTTCTGGGTTCACAAATGAAGACTACCAGCAGGAGGAATAGCTTAAAAGAACTTTAATAAAGATAGCAATTTAAATGTGCAGTACTCTCTAAACTGTGTTTTGTAACTAAGCTCATGTGATCTTAGGACAAGTCCTCAGACGACCAGTTCTCAAAAAAAAAAAATTAAATAGAAAGAAATGTCTCTAAATGGTAAAGTTTATCACTACCGATGGGTGCTGACATTTAAAAAAACAACACAGATATAAGAACGTAAGAAGAGCCCTGCTGGATCAGACCAATGGTTCCTCTAGTCCAGCATCCTGTTTCACACAGTTCCTCCGGATGGCCAACAACAGGGCAGAGAGGCTGAGGCTTTCCCCTGATGCTGCCTCCTGGCTCCGGGATTCAGATGATTAGTGCCCCTGAATGTGGAGGCTCCCCTCAGTCACCATGGCTAGTAGCCATTAACAGACCTATCCTCCACGAATCTGTCTAATCCCCTTTTAAAGGCAAATTGTTATATTTTTGGGACCAAAGAAAATGAGCCACACACTTTTTCTTTCTACTGTCAAATCACATCTGATTTATGGCGTCCCCTGGTGGGGCTTTCAAGGTAAAATATGTTCAGAGGTGTTTTGCTTTTGCTTGCCTCCATTTTATTTATTTATTTATGGATTTATTTATTAAGACGCTGAACTGCAGGCTGTAGAAGGTCAGTAGTTCAGCAGTTCAAGACCCGGGTGCCGCAAGACGGGGCGAGCTCCTGTCTCTAGTTCCAGCTCCTGCCAACCTAGCAGTTCGAAAGCAAGACATTGCAAGGTACCACTTCGGTGGGAAGGTAACAGCGTTCCGTGCGCCTTGGAGTTTAGTCATGCTGGCCACATGACCACGGAAATGTCTTCGGACAGCGCTGGCTCTTCGGCTTTGAAACAGAGATGAGCACCGCAACCCTAGAGTTGGATTCGACTGGCTTTCGAGCAAGGGAACCTTTACCTTTACTTATACAACAAATGAACAAAACAATTAAAACAGTTGATTTTATTTATTTATTAAACTGAATTTAGCTACCATGCTAAACTGCTCCCTTTTTGCCCCCCAGAAAAAAAATATCTGGCTACAGTCCTGGCTTAATTACTAGAAAAAGAAATGGCCATGCTCAAGTCGATCCGGAAACATCATTATCTCTCCTGAATGCTCCTTCCTCCTGGTCCTTACTACATGGGACTTCACCAACTGGAGAAAGGAAGTGTCTTCTTGTGTCCAAGGCCAATGTTACCCATTTTTCCTTTGTCTGCTCCAGAGTCAAGCCCAGACGTTGTAAACGGAGCTCTGATGATCTTGGGCATCAATTAAGCCCCTGGAGGGTTAAATAATATAGCAAAATGTTCCTTAAAGAGTTGCAAAGGCAACCCAGTCTTGAAATCGTTTAATAAAAGATGGGTGCAAATAATCCGGTTTAATCCCAGCAACGTCAATGAAGATTTTTTTTTACTGAAGGACCAGATCACCGAAATGTGGGAGTAAACTGGAAGCTCTGTCTCGGTTGCGCTTTGGACCCTGCACAGATTTTGATTAGTCTACTTATAAATTTTCCTTGGACTTTTCCCTTGTGAGGGTTTTCTGTATGCCATTTTGATACCGGATGGAAATAACTATATTTTTGTACTGACGGTCTCATATGGAATATTGGAAATAACTAATACAGCACAATAACACTTTGAGTATATGTAATCATTTTTACTGTTGCCTTTATTGGAATAGCACTGTATTTCACAGTGGTTGTTTTTGCTGTTGTGTTGTCTACACTGTGATTCCTCTGGTAATATTATTCAATTGATACCATGCAGTGTACATGTATAGCAATGGTGCTACATAGAATGATAATATAATAGTTTCATTATTGTTGCCTTTAATTATTAAGTTGGGTACCCGAAGATAGGATGAGGGAAAATTATAAGTGCACTAAAACTAAAAATGCACTAAAACTCTACTTTAAAAACATAGGCACAGTCTGCCCCTGAAGCAGCTAATATTTGGACTAAAAAGTCCTGAAACTATGTAACATGATTCAATTAAATATCTCGAGGTTAATAGCACTGAACCAATAAAACAGGACATACAATTCAATATCTCTAGGTTGATAAGCTTGAATCACATTAAAACAGGACCTAATGCATTTCAGCCCCCAAGGCCTTCCTCAGTGGTCAAATTATTGTATACATGCACGCTATGACATATTAATATGTGTTAATGCCAAGGCAGGTTGATTATGGCATTCCAAATATTTTGTGTGGCAAAAGACTTCAGTTTTGTAAGAAGTTTTCTTTGACTTTGAAGAACACACATCCAGGGAATACAGATTTAAATAACTCCTTCTGACCATGGCTATCAGAAGTGTGCATATATGGGCTTCTGGTTTGGACTTCGCTAATGGCGGACGCATCTTCGGGACGCTCCCGAAGTCGTCTCACCCATGCGCGGCAAAGGGGGGGAATCCACACAAGCGGAGACCCTAAGGAGCCCCAGGCAGGGAGCTCCGATCTGGGGCGCACAGGGGATGTGCCTCTTTCCCGATCGGATGGTCGGAAATTGAGGCTCGCCCCATGCCCCAATGGCCCTAGCCGCGGCAGTGCCCCGCATGGGGACTAGCGGAGCCGCCGGTCGTCACCGGGTGATTAAGCGGACGAGCGTTTAAAAGAAGATTTTCGGCTAAAACTGTGAGTTGCCAGTCGAAACGGGAGAAAAAGAACTGAGCGCGTTCCCCCCCTTGTTTGAAAAACCGCGAGGGAAGAGGGAGGAGATTCCCCCCCACCCTACGTAACAAAGACTGATTTAACAAGAAGAGAGGGGGGGAGTGAAAATTGAAAAGAGCAGTGTTACCTTATGGTGAATTGTTAGAAGAAAGACAGGAAATTTCATCTTGTAATTGCGCGGCACGAACTTTTAAAAAGTAAACAAAAAAACCAAGATGTCGAGCCAGAAAAAGTTTCAGGACAAGCCGGCAAAGAAGCTGGGAGGAACTTCCGGTGCTGGCTCCCGCCTCCTGGAACCGGCTGTCAATCAACAGGAGAGCAATCTTCTGCGCCCTCTGCTGGAGCAAATGCAAAAGATCAACCAAACATTGACAAATATGGAAGGTGTCCTCAATACTCAACAGACTCAGTTAAATGACACAGCCAAGAAGATGGAGGAAATCGCGCAAAAGTGCCTGGTCTCAACAGAAGATACCCAAAAGGTCAAGAAAAAGGTGGATAAAATAGAAAAACACCAAGTGTTGCAAGATAAAAAGCTAATGATGCTTCAAATGGAAAAATCAAATTTGACTCTCCGATTTCAGGGCATAAAAGAACTGGAAAAAGAGGATCTCCGAGGTATTTTAGCGGAAGCCTTGGCAACACTCACCAGCTGGGAAGCGGAAAAAATAAGCGAGGAAATGGATCTGGTTTACAGAGCCTATTCCAACTTTACAAGGTTGAATAACCTGCCGGCAGAAGTGGTGGTCAAGTTTACAAAGCAGAAAGTTCGGGATCAAAGACTAAAAGCATCTTCAGCAATGCCCATGAAGATCGGAGAGCAAACAATCAGGATTTTGAAGGATGTTCCGTTTGAAATTCGAATGAAAAGGAAAGCATACAAAGGACTGATCTTATTCTTGCAGAACCATCAAACTAACTATCGCTGGTTGATTCCAGAAGGGCTTACTTTCAAGTTCAAGGATAAAAGAGAGAAGATTGATTCCATCTTCAAAGCTCAAGACTTTTTGAAGAGGCACGCCAGCCCGGAGGAAGCAGCACTCGCCACATGGGAGGAATTGGACAGTGACAGAGACAGCGGCTCGGAGGGGGAAGTCAAGACCATGGAAGATAAAGGAGCAGGAAAGGGTCCGTCATATAATCTGAGAGACGTGAAAGGGAGGCTGCCCAAACCATGAAGACAAGTTCAGAAAGCGCTTGAAAAGACTTTACTAACAAAAACCATAAGGACACTACTAATCCAATAATAATTTTTATTTTCTTTACAGGCAAAGATGAAAGACGACTGACAACTTGCAGAAGAACCGAAAAGAAGATTTGTGTATTACTAATAAAAGATTAACATACTAATAATAATATCACCCAACCTTTTCTTTATCCCACTATATACCTCCCTTTTTCTTATATGAAAAAAGAATAAACTCTCTTCTTTTTAGAAGAGGCATTTAAAAAAAAAGAAGTTTGCATATATGTATCCACCTTTAACTGACAGGAAATTTTTCTTCAGCCCTGGTGGCAGACGTACTTAAAAATATATATTGTATTTACTTCACATTTATACTTCACCTTTCTCCCCCATGGGTACTCACAGCGGCTTATGTCATCCCCCCTCCTCCATTGTTATCTCCACAACAACCCTGTCAGGTAGCTTAGCCTGACAGTTCGTGACTGGCCCAAGATCACCTAGGGAGCTTTTATCTATTTATTTACATTATTTATAGGTGTCCTTTCTCACCGGGGGGGGGGATTTCCCATTATCTCATTTTCTTCATTTCTTTGGGAGGGGTTTTTGTTCCGAATGTGTTTTATTCCTCCTAGTGGTTGATTTGATATTACACCAGTTTATGTCTGTCAGATTTAAACTTTAGGGAGATATGTTGGACAGAAACCTGTGTAATATTGAATCACCCACTAGAGGGAGCAAAGTGAGTGTGGAACAAACCCCCCCACACTTGCACAAGAAACAGGAGTTTATGAGGTAAATAAGAATGTGGAAAAGCCCAGGCTGATTAGACTGAGTGAATCAGTACAATCAATAAAACGGGACGTTCAATAACCCACGCATTAGGGTTTTAGAAGTCTGGAACCACCAGAAAGAACTGAAGCATAGCATAATTATCAACATGACACATTAAGCAGTACAGAAATTACCTACCTGTAGGTCTGAACCATGAACCTGAGGGAACCAACGTGGGCCTGGAAAATTAATGTGTTCCAGATGAGCCATTCCTGTCAGCAAGCGAGCGCTATTTACAATCCGCATTATAATGTTAAATCTCAAGCATAGCTCAGCTCTTGAGTAATGGGAAATGATTAGGCTGCTTCGTGGGGGCAAAATGAGGTGAAGGAAGTTAACAACTATTCAGGTTAGGTACCGGCGAAATCACTTTAAATCTCATCTGAGTGCAGCATTTAAGGACGGCCTGAAAACAAAAGCCAGGTTAATCACGGGACTTCCACTCCTTGTTGAATAGCCACAGAATATTATTCATTTCTGGTGACCCTGAGTTAACCGAGGACACGCTGGGCTGACAGCCAAAGTAATACAAACTCAATAATGATAATCTATGCTTAACGTTAAACACGATGGCTATTTTACGACGGCGGTTGCTGATTGGAAGAAGGTTAGACCTTCCAGTTCCCCGTAACTGCTTGAGTTAGCACATGTTTTAATGTGTGAGAAATGTTAAAAGAATACAACACATACGTTAAAGGGGATATGTTGTGAAGCAGAAGCAGGGAAGAAGTTGCAAGAACTGGCATAAGGTTTGGAAGAACAGCTGGAGACATACAGAAGAAAAAGTGTGTGCATGCTAAAACACACCAGGAACATTCCGTGTGAGTGTGTGTGTGTTCAAGGGCTGTCAAGTTGCTTCCAACCACAGAACATCCTATCATTAACAGCCTTGCTCAGATCTTGTAAAACGAGGGCCTTCCTCTTTTCCTGCTGCCTTCAGCTGTTCCTAGCCTTATTGTCTTTTCCAGTGACTCTTGTCTTAGAATGTGACAAAAGTATAATAGCCTCTGTTTAGTCATTTTATCTTCTAGGGAGAGTTCAGGCTCGATTTGATCTAGAACCCACTGATTTGTCTTTTTGGCAGTCCACGGTATCCGTAGAACTCTCCTCCAACACCACCTTTCCAAGGAATCAACTTTCCTCCTGTCCACTTGCTGCATTGTCCAACTTTCACACCCATACATAGTAATGCGGAACAGTATGGCATAAATTAACTGGATCTTGATTGCCAGCAACACATCCTTACCCTTAAGGATCTATATATCTAATAGCCAAGTTGCCCCCTCCGTGCAGATATCTAAATCCGCACATTGGGGCACTTGGGGGGCAGAGAGATTTTCCTGCAAACTTGGAGCAGTCCCCAGGTGTGCAGAAAAATCTAAAAAATTTGAAAAAATATATGGGGGATTCCCCCCCCGCAGAGAACGCTCTGGCCGTTGAGGGAGGAGGCTCGGCGGGCCCGGTGGCTGGGAGCTGCTCGGGCCTCGCCGCCAATGCCAGGGGGGAGCGAGAGAAGGCTCGGCGGGCCCAGCGGCTGGGAGCTGCTCAGGCCTTGCTGCCGGTGCCCAGGGGGGAGTGGAAGAAGGCTCAGCGGGCCTGCATGGCTTGCTGCCAGTGCGGGGGAGGGTGGGGGAGAAGGATTGGTGGGCCCAGCAGCTGGGAGCCATGTGGGCCTCGCCGTTGGTGCTGGGGGGGTTGGGGGGGAGAAGGATTGGCGGGCCCAGGCCTTGCCGTTGATGTGGGGGGCGGGGGGGAAGGCTCGGGGGAGAAGGCTCACCTGCAGCTGCTTCCTCCTCCTCCTCCATGTGGAGCTCCTTCTCCCCACCACAAGTATCGCGGGTCCCCGCTTCTTGTCTTTTCTAACTCCTTCATGGCTGCGTTTCCCAGTCTGAATCTCCTTCTGATTTCTTGGTTGCAATCCCCCTTTTGGTTGATGATGGAGTGAAGGAATAGAAAATCTTTGACAATTTCAATTTCTTTTTGGCCAATCTTAAGGCTGTGTAATTCACCAGAACCCATTAGTTTTGTCTTCTTGATGTCCAGCTGTGATCCTGCTAGAATGCATGTTATATGGTTGCCTTGTGAACTTGCACATCCAAAGGGGTTCTGATACAGGGGCCATAATCACACACACAGGTAAGCGTCCTTAAGTCTGCTTAAATCAGTAGGTTTAAACATGCCCGAGTCTGTGTGGGATCACAACCAGAGTGTTTAAAAGGCATAAAAGGCATATCATCATCATCATCATCATCATCATCATCATCATCATCATCATCATCATCATCATCATCATCATCATCATCACTACTGGCATTAGAGTTGCGATTGAGCAGTTTGGCTGCTGCATAAATTAGATTGCTCTGGAGCCATCTTTCCTGAGCGAAGACAAAAATCTGTGAGCCTGAGGCTAAAAAACTGTGAGCTAGCTCACACCAACTCAGCTTAGAGGTAACACTGGCCATGACCAAAAGACGCTCACAAGTTTCTGCTTCAACCCTACTTTAAGCAGGCTCAAAGGGGAAACTGTGAGTTGGATCTAGGGAGAGTTTTTCCTTTACACAGGATTTTTTTTTTCTCTTATTCAGAGAGGAAGAATGGAAGGAAGATAACAGATAGCTGAGGGAAAACCCAGAGATTGTCAGAATATCTGAGGGGGGAAATTGTTGACATGAATCCAATGCTTTTCAGGTATAACATCTTTCTGGAGTTGGATGGAGTGAGTGTAACGCTCCTTATATAATTCTTTCACAGAATAGTTCCTATTGTATTGTCTCCTAGGGGGTACCCTGGGCTGTTTTCAGCTACATTTGAGAATGAGGCTGTGGAGCAGTGTTCCCTCTAAGCTGAGTTAGTGTGAACTAGCACACAGTGTTTTAGCCTCCGGCTCACACATTTTCGTCTTGGCTCAGGAAAGATGACTCCAGAGCAATCTAATTTATGCCGTAGCCAAATCGCTCACTCACAACTCCAATGCCAGTAGCTCACAAAGTAGAATTTTTGCTCACAAGACTCCAAAGCTCAGAGGGAGCATTGCTGGGGAGACCTGCTCAAAACTGGTGTGAACATACCCAGGCAGGTGTGGCAGCTGCTGGGCCCCAGGGTTCCTGCTGGAGCCCACCGTTGCTGGCCCCCCACACACACCTGTGCACCTCTCCCGCCCCCTGTGTAATGTAGTGATTAAGAGCAGTAGACTACTGTTTAGTGGTTAAGAGCGGCGGACCTCCTGTATAGTGTTAGTGGTTAAGAGCCAGTTTGGTGCAGTGGTTAATGGCACTGTTTGGTGTAGTGGTTAAGTGTGCGGACTCTAATCTGGGAGAACCGGGTTTGATTCCCCACTCCTCCACTTGCACCTGCTGATGTGACCTTGGGTCAGTCGCAAGCTCTGGCACAGCTGTCCTTGAAAAAGAGCAGTTTCTGTCAAGAGTTCTCTCAGCCCCACCTACCTCACAGGGTGTCTGTTGTGGGGAGGGGAGGGGAAAGGAGTTTGTAAGCCACTCTGAGACACCTTTGGGTAGTGAAGGGCGGGGTATAAATTCAATCTCTTCTTCTTCTTCTTCTTCTAAGAGTGGCGGACTCTAATCTGGAAAAATGGATTCGATTCCCCACTCCTCCACATACAGCCAGCTGGGTGACCTTGGGTCAGTCACAGTTCTCTCAGAGCTGTTCTCTCAAGAGAAGTTCTCTCAGAGCTCTCTCAGCCCCTCCTACCTACGGGGAGAGGAAGGGAAGGAGATTGTAAGCCACCCCGAGATGCCGAGTGAAGGGCGGGGTATCAATCCAATCATCTCCTCCTCCTCCTCTTCCCCCGCCCATTCATTTGCATGCTCTCCACCCCCCATGCCCTCCCTTCCCAGGACTGATGGGGAAGTGCATGCAGGTGGTGCACGGTGGCGGTAACCAATGCTCCCTCTAAGCTGTGGAGTCTTGTGAACAAAAATTCTACTTTCTGAGCTACGGGCATTAAAGTTGGGAGCGAGCGATGTGGCTGCTGCATAAATCAGTTTGCTCTGGGGCCATCCTTCCTGAGCTGAGACAAAAACGTGTGAGCCGGAGGCTTAAAAACTGTCAGCTAGCTCACACTGACTCAGCTTAGAGGGAACACTGGGGGTAACCCTTGCAGCCACTGCAGCAACCCTTTCAGTTGCATGTGCCAGCCAGTGTTTTCAGGCAGAGGGTATGAATGTGGAGAAGGTGGCTGTGGGCAGAGGTGGCAGGAGGGCTTGTGAGCACGGGAAGGATGCACAGTCCTGGGAGGGACACAGAAAGAAAAGCATGAAGGGGGGCTGGTGGGATAGAAGGGAAAACCCCCCCCCCCCCAAAGCTTAGGACTGGCACTGGCCACTATTTCAATCCCCAGTGAAAAATGAATAAATGTGCCTCCATCTCAACTCTGCTGGCGCAGAGTAGCCCGCTTCTAGTTACAGCAGAAACAGTACGTAAATCCCACAAGGATTAGGCCGGGCTTCATGCCGCCTGCTTCCTTTGTTCGTTCCTGTTTCCCTCACAGGAGCACAAATGACTTGGCTACAGGCTGAGAACGCTCATGGCTGGTTGGCGTTAATTTGGTGTGTGTGGAGGGGGGGAGGGAAAATGTTTATATAATAGTCAAGTTTATGTAACAGAAAAGATCGCAGGAAGTCCTTTTGCTCTCGCGGATAATTAAACACATTTCCTAGATTAAAAAAATAAATCTCGCTGGCAAGGTTCTTCGCCCGGTGCGGCAAACTTACCTTTCCATGTGTATCGTTTTCAGGAGGTTTTAACCCGAGGTTCACAGTGCAATCCTATGAAGAATGGCTCTGGTCTAAGCCCATTTAAATCAACAGGCTTAGAAGGGCATAACTGCACATAGCCCAGGGTGGCAGCCTTTTGCTTAAAGCCCTTGTACGGGGGAATGGCTAACCTGTCCACAGACATTTCATACATCAAAACAGCGTTAAACCTCTGAGACTTCACTGTGATCCATTGGATTAGACGTCTAATGAAGGATCCTTTCCACATCATGTTACCTACGATGGGTGTCTTATTTCCTGATCGCTTCTATAAATGGCTCATCTCTATTGGAATGAGCGACCTATTTACCCTGCTGGTCTTGAGAAAGGCAGCAGGGCTATCGTAACTAGAGTTCCAAGTTCATTGACCGTGGCTCCAATCCTAAGAATACTTTTATGGGAGTACGGCCCATGAAACAACATGGGTCTGCCCTGACCTTGATAGCCCAGGCAAGCTGAAATCTCATCAGATCTCAAAAGCTAAGCAGGGCCGACCCTGGCAAGTAATTGGATGGGAGACCTCCAGGAATACCAGGCCTGGGACACAGAGGCAGGCAAGAGCAAGCCTCCTCTCTGAAACATCCCTTGACTCCAAGCCCCACTAGGGATTGCCAGAAGTCGGCTTCCTCAGGAGGTGGTGGGCTCTCCTCTGGAGTTTTTCAGAGGCTTGATGGCCATCTGACAGCCATGCTGATTCTGTGAACTTATGAGAAGGGAGGACAGGAGGGGTTGCCTCAGTGCTTAGTTCTCATGGTCCTTTCTTACACGCCCAGGGAAGTGCTGATTGCAACTTTGGGGTCAGGAAGCCATTATTCTCCAGGCCAGTTTGGCCGGGGATCCTGGAGGTTTTTTGTCATCTTCTGGGTGTGGAACAGCGGTCACTGGGAGTGTGCGTGTGTGTGGGGGGTAGGTATTTATGAATTTCCTCCATTGTGCAGGGGATTGGACTAGATGACCCTGGAGGTCCCTTCCAAGTCTATGATTCCAGGAGTGCGCGCACGCACACATGCATGCACACACATAAATACAGAAAAAGAAAAAGAAAAGAAATAACATGGGTCTTACATCTGAGTTGTCCTGATTAGGTGTGTCCCCTTTGCTACCAAACACAACTCTGGTTGTGGCAGCAGAGCAGTGTCACGGTGTCCAAACGTTAGGCGCAATGATTTAGGAAACCAGGGTCTGCCAGATCCTAGCCCAACACTCTGGCCATTATGCCACACTGGTTCTCCTGGAGACATAAGGCCACCTTTGCCACTCACTGGTGAACTGTAGCTCTGAAGGTGGCAGGTGAGACCTTTGCCCACGACATTCTGCTAGCAGTGATGCCTCTCCAAAGGTCTCGAGTCCCCAAATTGCTTGCGATGTCTGTCCTAGCAGTTTCCTCCGCTGTTCTTGTGGTGTTCAGTCTGTCGCAGCAAAAGCCAAGAAGGAATTTTGTGATCCCGTGTTCTTTTGTGTAGGCACTGACGGGTTCATCCTGCAAAATAATAAACCGACACAAATCTGACATAAAAATAGCAGCCGGTGAGAAAACATTTCAATCTGCTAGGGCGCTCTGCTGCTGACCAACGCCTCTCCATCGGTCAATAAGTGAAATTCAAAGGGAGGAACCAGCGAGAAACTGACGGTTTAGAATTTACAAGCTGGGACTTGCAAGGAACGTGCGGGAAGGAGCGTCGTATTTCCCCCTGCCTTTGCTGCCTCCTCTCGCCATCACCCCTTCTCTGACACTCATCCCTCCCCCTTTCTTTCTCCCTCACCACTTCATTTTTTGAGAGAGAGCATGTGTATGGCAACCCCTAGCGGGGCTTGCACATTTCAGAGAGGTGGCTTGCTATTGCCTTCCTCTGCATCCCAGCCCTGGGGGAACATTTGAACTTTCCAGGACATTCAGTTGCTGACCTAAAAGTAGCGGTTCCCTTACAAAGGAATTTCAAAGGGAGATTCGAAAGAGAGGCTGCTGAATTGCAATTGATAATGAAGCTCAAGACAATGCATCCTCCTGGACTGAATCGAGACCTAGGCTTCCTGTCTCATTACCAACGCTGATTTCTGTATGCCTATTACCCCTCTGCAATCTCACCTAAATCCAATCATGCCCGCTGTTGTTATTCACCTGTTATTGTCATTTGCCTGTTAATGTCATTCGGCATCTGAAATCACTCCATTTTCCAATAAATAGGACAGAGAGACTCCCATTCTAGCGGTATCTGACGAAGTGAGCAGTGACTCACAAAAGCTCCTCCCCTGCCACATATTTTGTTAGTCTTTAAGGCGCTCCTGGACTCTTGCTCTTTTCTGCTGCTACAGAGAGACTAACACAGCTATCCATCTTGATCTGTCCCAGCCCTGGTATTCCTTGGAGGTCTCCCGTCCAAGTACTTGCCAGGGTTGGCCCTGCTTAGCTTCCGAGATCTGACGAGAGCGGGCTTGCCTGGACTATCCAGGCCAGGGCATGAACTAGCAATTAAACAGAGCTGACACCTTTCTTGGACACTACAGATGTCAAATTGCTTAATGTAAGCAGGTCTGCTTGTTATCACCAGTTGCAGCTGCCGGGAACGTTCCTTGGCTTAGTTTGTATTCTTTGAGCTTTGTGCGGCACGTCTCAAACGATGCATTTTGCAGGCTTTTAACACGCCCTTCATCCCCCCTCCTTCACTATTCTGTGAACATATATTTCTGCTGACTAAAAATCCATTTGAGAAAATGGACTTGTGCTTCAGTCAGTGTAGTGTTTTTAAGGTGTCACAGGGCTCTTGCTTATTTCCCTTAGCTGGCCTACTTGGCCCGTCTCACATCAGGATTTGCCTCTCCTCACACATTCTTTTTGAAATCCCCCCCTCCCTCCCTCCCTCCCTCCCTGCACTTCAAGGGTCTTGCTGCAATCAGGAGTTCCAGATCCAGAGCCCAGGATGCTGTTTGTACCTTTAGTAAGCACATAAAAGCAGTTATTGCTTCGGAAAGCGGTGCTGGGCAGATTTCCCCCTCCCGTGTCACCTCTCCTTTGACTCCCTGCCTCCTCTTTCTGTTCTTCCCCAAAGGATTTCCAGCTTTTTACAAACTGCCTTCGAAGGGCAGCTGGAACGACAGACATTAGCAGGCGATAATGCTTCGCTCCATGTTGTGAAAAGCTTTCCCTGCTGATTCTTGGGAACCAGAGGCTACTCTGAACCATACCAGCCTGTTTTGGGGGTCATTTGGGGGCCCGCACTCCCCCCCCTCTTTCCTTCAGCTTCTTGTTTTTTTCAGTCCATTGCCTGCTGCTGTCTCATTCCTCTAGTCATTTAACTCCTCTGTTTCTTCGGACCTCGTTTCTTTGAGTGTCCCACTCCTAAGTAGGGTTGCCAGCCTCCAGGCGGGGCCTGGGGATCTCCCGCTTTCACAACTGATCTCCAGCTGACAGAGAAAATGGCTGCTTTGAAGGGTGGACTCTGTGGCATTGTACCCTGCTGAGGCCCCTCCCCTCCCCAAGCCCCGCCCTCTCCCGGATCCACCCCCAAAGTCCCCAGGTATTTCCCAACCCAGACCTGGCAACCCCACTCCTAAGTCTCTCTGCATTGCCCCTTCTTATCACTATATCTTGTGTGAAGTCCTCCCCCCCCCCAACCGAATTGACTTTTCACTTCAACTCATGATATAAACTTACAAGTAGAAAGTCTTAACTGGGCAGAAGGTTTATTAACATTCAGTAACATTCAGTAACACTGAACTGCAGACTGGAAGGCCAGTAGTTCAGCAGTTTGAGACCCGAGTGCCGCATGACAGAGTGAGCTCCCGTCTCTGGCCCCAGCTCCTGCCAACCTTAGCAGTCCGAAAGCAAGAAATTGCAAGTAGATAAATAGGTACTACTTTGGTGGGAAGATAACAGCATTCTGTGCACCTTGGTGTTTAGTCAAGCCAGCCACATGACCATGGCGCTTTGGACAGCGCTGGCTCTTCAGCTTGGAAACAGAGATGAGCACTGCCCCCTAGAGTTGGATTTGACTAGCTTTCGAGCAAGGGAAACCTTTACCTTTACCTTTAACACCCCCAAACACAAAAGCTAGAGAGCTAGAGAACCCGGCCATCTAGTTTGTGATTTGTCACTAAGGCCTCCTATACTTTCTCTATAGTGCCTTTACAGGTTGTGTAACTTGTGAAACTGCCTATTGGACCAGGCAGCAGAAGTGGTGATTCTTCTATGGTTTAGTGTTGTTATAGCTTGGGAAATTTCTTGTTCTCAAATTTATTTTTTTGATATAGCCATTGACTCCTCTGCTCTGGTCTGGTGTGCAGTCAGACGTGCATTTTAATCTGCTGTTGCCCTGCCCCTAGTTGATCCAGAGTATTTGGGAACAGAGAATACTGATCAGACGTACCCCTTTAAGCACTCTTCAAAGTGCTTTTACCTCGTTCTTGAGCAATCAGACGCATATCAGACCTGGCAGCCAAGGAGTGTTGCCGTCAGCCATTTTCTAATATAGTTTCTCCTTTGAGCATGCCCACAAGCGCTGCTATGCCTCCTGGGATATGTAGTTCATGGGGCCATCGACCCGTTTTTTAAAGAAAAGTTTGTCCTGTGGACATGCACACAAGTGCTGATCAGCCTGCTGGGACATGCAGTCTCCCTCTCTAAACTTTTCAATTTACCCCTTCCCCAAAACACAGGAAAAAGCTGAAGTAAAGGGGAGTTTTATTTGAAAGTTTTTATGAAGAAAACAAAGTTTAGAGCAGCTCCTGTGGGAGAGAGGGAGAGGTGCGAATATGCAGTTGAGAGCACTTTGCTAACTAGTAAAAAAAATGGCAGCTGAAAAACAAGAGGCTTGGGTGCAGAACAGAGTGATCAGATAACAGGAAATCCAGTTTGAAACCAGCTCAACTCAAAAGGACTGGACTTTCACAGGTATCAAATAAACACGCAGTAAGGGGGGAATGGGACAAAGAGAAGAAAAATGGTAGGCAGGTAATTTATATCTAGTCAGCCCTACCCCACCTTCCTGAGTAGATATAAATTACCTGCCTACCATTTTTCTTCTCACCTTGACACAGACAGTACTCCATCTTCCTGTGTTATACCTCTGAGGATGCCAGTCACAGCTGCTGGTGATACGTCAGGTCCTACAGTGCCAAGACCACGGCCAGACAACCCGGAAAATCTACAACAACTAAAGATCTTGTAGCCAGTTTGGTGTAGTGGTTAAGTGTGCGGACTCTAATCTGGGAGAACCGGGTTTGATTCCCCACTCCTCCACTTGCACCTGCTGATGTGACCTTGGGTCAGTCGCAAGCTCTGGCACAGCTGTCCTTGAAAAAGAGCAGTTTCTGTCAGAGCTCTCTCAGCCCCACCCACCTCACAAGGGTGTCTGTTGTGGGGAGGGGAAGGGAAAGGAGTTTGTAAGCCGCTCTGAGACTCCGAGTGAAGGGCGGGGTATCAATCCAATCTCTTCTCTCTCTTCTTCTTCTTGTATATTCCTACAGTTCAGAGGTGGTTTGCCATTGTCTGCCTCTGTGCAACGGTGACCCAGGATTTCCTTGGGCTGTCTCCCATCCAATTACTAACCAAGGCCGACCCTGCTTAGCTTTCCAGATCCGCTGAGATCAAGCTAGCCTGGGCCATCAAGGTTGAGGTGGCCACTTTCTCCCCCCCCCAAAAAAAAAAATGCAGAAAGAGCTTTCTCTGCTGAGCACTCTTATTTCAGAGTCAATTCCGGCAACGCTTGTGGAGCTCGGCCATGCTGTTTGCCCTGGGCCCTGTCGCAGTTGGCAGCCTGTTAAGGTGATGGATAGCACGGCATTGCCCCCAGATCACTGGGCAAGTCACGATGTGCGGAACGATTTTCTAAAAAACAGATATTCTAGTCATTCGGAGGAGGAGGAGGAGGGGGGAAATCAGTTTATCCGCTCGCACAGGAAAATGGAACAAAATCAGATCACCCGGGCTTGCATGGTGTAGGCAAAACCGACACAATATACACTCCTGCATTCCCTGGTACCATCGATAAGGCTGCCAGGAAAGAAAGAGGGGTTCCTAGCATATCTTCCCTCGCATTCTCCAAAGCAGGAGTCTCTTCTGTTGCCACTATCTGAAGCCATTCATGGGCTCCGCTTCTGTTCTTGCCTTCCAGGAAGCCCCCTTTGTGCCGGCTTATCTGCTTGCTCAAACTGACACACGTAAGTCTCCCTGGCTCTTTTATCCGCTGCTGCTTTTGTCGGTAGGGCTGAGTAATCCGTCTCCTTATGCTTTGCCAGGCAGCTATATCTTGCCAGACAGGTCACGCTTCTAGGAGAGTTGCCAACCTCCAGGTGGGGCCTAGAGATCCCCTGGAATCTCAACTGCTCTCCAGAAGACAGAGGTGAGTTCCCCTTGGAGAAAATGGCTTTTTTTTGGGGGGGGGCGGACTCTATGGTGTTATACCCGGCTGAAGTCCCTTCCCCCCCAGGGTTGCCAGGTAGGGTTCCCAAGTTGAAAATACTCACTGGCGGGGGAGCCTTGGCTGGCTCCGGGAGCTGTTCCCGGATGTGCGCGCGCGCCGCCAGTACATCACAGGAAGTGACGTGCAACGTCGACCACGTTGAGGGCATGGCCACGATCGTGGGAGGGAAAACCATAGAGTTTTCCCTCCCCGATCTGGGCCACGCCCCCAACGTGGTCGACGTGCACGTCACTTCCTGTGACGCTGCGGTTCGGGGGGGCGGAGTTCCCCCCGGGGCCCGATTCCGCGGTGGTGGAAATCGGGCCTTCAAAGCAGGGGTTTACCCGCCACCTGCCCCCACTTGGCAGCCCTATTGCCAGGGGTAGGCAGGTAGGGTTGCCAGTTCCAGGTTGGGAAACTCCTGGAGATTTGGGGATGGAGCCCGGGGAGGACAGGGACCTCAGTGGGGGTACAAGGCCACAGAGTCCACCCTCCAAAGCATCCATTTTCTCCAGGGGGACTTACCTCTGTAGATTGGAGATGAGCTGTGATTCTGGGGGATCCCCAAGTCCCACCTGGAGGCTGGCATCCCTATTCCCTCCCCAAACTCCGCTTTCTCCAGGCTCCACCACTCAGATCTCCAGGTGTTTCATAACATGGAGTTGGCAACCCTACCTTCTAGTAATTAGTAAAAAACAAACACAGGTTTGAGGCAAATGGGTGACGATACCTCTATTGACAAAGTACACCATCGAGCAACAGGGCCTTTGTTCGCTAAATGGCTCTCTGAATATTAAGACTGCTCAGAAGGACTAGCTTGCTCTGCTAGGACAAAATTTACACTGGAGCAGTGAACTGGGTTTTGGGACTGTACAGAGTTGGGAATTCCCAGAGGCATGGCTCAAGCATCAGTTCTCTGGGCCCCGTACAACTTGCCCGTCCCATACAATCCCATTAAGTACATACATAGACCACAGTTTATGAGCTCTGGCTGCACCTTGATAAACTATCCCCTTTCCCCTGTCCTGCTGGTTAGCCCTGTAAAGGTAAAGGTTCCCTTGCTCGAAAGCCAGTCGAATCCGACTCTAGGGTTGCGGTGCTCATCTCCATTTCAAAGCCGAAGAGCCAGCGCTGTCCAAAGACGTTTCCGTGGTCATGTGGCCGGCATGACTAAACATAAAGGTGCACAGAGTGCTGTTACCTTCCCACTGAAGTGGTACCTATTTATCTACTTGCAATTTCTTGCTTTCGAACTGTTAGGTTGGCAGGAGCTGGGACTAGAGACGGGAGCTCACTCTGTCATGCGGCACCCGGGTCTCAAACTGTTGAACTACCTTCCACAGCCTGCAGTTCAGCGTCTTAACCACTTGAGCCACCGCAGCTCCGGTTAGCCCTGTAGACAAGGACTATTTTATGTTACCATGTTTGCAAGCATACGCCCTATAAGGATTTGCATGCTACAGGTTGAGGCAAACCACTTTTGTTGCAGAGAATTTTACTGTGTCCCACGCAGGACCAGCTAGTCCAGAAAATCTCAGTCTCAGATAACTACAGCGCAGAAGGTGCCTCAGCGTGGCTGGTGCCCTGCTCTGTGGAATACACTGCTTAATATGAGTCTGTATCAGTTATCTAAGCCTCATTTCAGTACCTCTGTATTCAAAACACGATCAGACTCAAAGCCAAAACTACATTATTACAGTCGCCACAGGTCCAACCTGTGGCTGCCGTAACGTGTAGTTTGGTTCCCACATTTACATTAGCAACAGTGTGCCTCTTATTGAGACATGGTCTGTACCCATTCATGCAGAATCCATTGCCGTTCATTTTAGTGTGTGCTATACTCTAGGGCAATGCTCCCTCTAAGCTGCGGAGTCTTATGAGCAAAAGTTCTGCTTTGTGAGCTACTGGCATTAAAGTTGTGAGCGAGCGATTGGCTACTGCATAAATTAGTTTGCTCTGGAGCCATCCTTCCTGAGCGAAGACAAAAATGTGTGAGCTGGAGGCTAAAAAACTGTGAGCTAGCTCACACTAACTCAGCTTAGAGGGAACACTGCTCTAGGGTATCTTTTGTATGTTTTGCTTTGCCGAGACTGAGCAAGAGTGACGTCTTAAAAATAGCACGGATGAGAACTAAATCTCTGACAGAAACTAACTGAAGGCTGTGGAACCACTTTCTGAAAATAACTACAATCCCCCCCCTCCCCGAAAAACATACAAAACCCAATTTCAAACACCAGAGCATTTCAGGGGCTCTTATCGGTTTCACACTGTATGATATGAATAGGTCACATGACAGCACAGGGATGGATAATAAAGGCATTCTCATTCACACCCGGGATGGGTAAAATGATTTCACAAATGCAGAAATAAATACCGACTCCCCGTGATCATGGGAAACTGTGTTACAGGGAGTGAAATAACTGGGCTCTTTTAACTGTAACCTAAAATGTTAAATTCAATCAGTTTCCTTTGAGGCTGTAGACAGACTGAGTGATCAATCTCTATTACCTCAGGCTAACCCCCCTACCCCTCCCTTCCACCTTACATGGGGCCGTTTTTCTTCATACGAGACATTTCAGTTCATTTCTCTGAGCTGTGTTCAGCTTAATAGTTGGACTGAAATACTATTGGGGGGGGGAGGGGGAATTCTCAAGCTTACAACAGGAAGAGGCAAGAAATGAGATAACATATGGGGGGCGGGATAATGGTGAACAGCGGGGGGTGGGGGGATTAATCCATAGCTAATAGAAAGAATGCTGATACCAGGCTGATAAATGCTATATTTCCCAGCTTTTACAAATAGGGTAGTCAAGGTTGAGCAACACATAGCTTTAGATGTTTTTAAAAAAATCAAACTTTCCCCTCCTTTCTTTCAGGATGAGTCACAAACAAGAAGGGTCGCATCGGTGCTTGGTTCTCGTGGCCCTTTCTTACACGCCCAGGGAAATGCTGATCACCACTTTGGGGTCAGGAAGCCATTTTTCTCCAAGCCAGTTTGGCTGGAGATCCTGGAGGTTTTTTTGACATCTTCCAGGCATGAAGCAGGAGTCACTGGGTGTGTGTGTGTGAGTGGGGGGGGGGGAGGCATTTGTGAATTTCCTGCCTTGTGCAGGGGGTCGGACTAGATTCTATGATTCTAGGTATTTCCCCCAAGGAATGGAACAAGGACACTGCAGTTAACTCTGCAGTTCCTGCAGCCAGAGCGTTGAACATATTCTGGGCAACTGCTCGTTTTTTACAGCGCTCCGAACTGTTTTTAGGCTCAAAGTCCCTTTTACATTACATTATATTACATTACATATTTGATTTATATACCGCTCCTTCCCGAGGGCTCGGAGCGGTTTACAGAGACATTTTATAACCTAGCTAGGGCCACAATTTAAAGGGGGGAGGTGAATACCTACCAGGCACCCAAGCAGCGGGGTTCTTCTCTTTATGTAGTTCTTTTTACGGCTCTTTATTCCGCGGCGGGCTCTTTCTACCTCGGTGACGGTGTCTCAGCGAAGATCTTCCCTCCGCAGCGACCTCTTCTGGAGTGGTTCCCAACGGACGCAACTACGCGACGGCTGCAGCGCTGGCCTCCGTCCTTATTGGCTCCGACCACGCCTACGTCATCCGCCGCCGCGCTCCCTTGGACCAATCTCCACCTGGGCCACTCATCGTTTGTCGCTGGATCACCGCTATGTTTGCTGGATCGCCACCTGTCTCCTGCCACCGCCACTCAGCCGCCGCTGCACGCCAATCCACCGGAAGGAGGAGGGTGCCCCCCGCTCTCTAAGAGCAGGTACCCATTTATCTATTTGCCTAGGGCTTTCGAACCGCTGGGTGGGCGAAAGCTGGGACAAGGATCGGGAGCTCACCCCAGCCGCGGTGGGACTCGAACAACCTTATGGCTGTTCGGTGATAGATCATTATTGCAGGCTTTTACAGCCTGCGCCACCGCTCCCTTTTTAGGCATCCTCATGGCCAAAGTCATCATGGAGGTCACCCGGGCTTATTGATGCTCCACCTTTTGATGTCATCCCTCTGCATATGCTCTAGAGCTGACAATCTGTGGCCACAGTGTGGCTCAGCAACGTCTCTGTTCCCGGATGTTTGCTTTGTTGAGAACACCGTGAGCAGCAAACACGGTAAATACAATAGATGTCTCTTGTGTCAAATCTTCTTGTAATGCTGTTGTGATCTCCATCAAGGAGTGGAGGCAAGACTAGCCCCTGGATTGCCCCCTTTTTCACTGCCACTACCACCTTGGGCAAAACCCAGCCCCCCCCATGAGTTGCCCAAGGTCACCCTCACAGGGGTGTCACTCTGTAGCACCCCCAGCAGCCAAGAAGGTGGGTGAGGACTTGTGCAGACTCTCTCAAGTTAAAAAAAGCTTAACACTTAATATAGCCCTTTTAGTTTGTTAGGATGTTGGTGCGCCTACATCAGGTGTAGGGTTGCCATCTGTGACCTGAGAAATTCCTAGAGATTTGGGGGTGGCGCCTGGAGAGGGCAGCATTTGGGGAATGGAAGGAGCTCAGCAGAGATGGGATGCCGTGGAATCCACCTTTGGAAGCTGCCATTTCATCTGGGGGAACTGACCCCCCGTAGCCTGGAGCTCACCTGTCATTCCAAGAGAACCCCAGACTTAACCTGGAGGTTTGCAACCATACTGGGAGGTCACACTGGCACACGCAGTCACCATTTTGTATAAATAGAGTAATTAGTGAGGGTGGATTGGAAATGAAAAACATACAGTATCTATAACCAGGGGCCATTTCGTAGAAAAAGAGGTCCAGGAGCTTATTAGCATAACTTATTTGCATATGCCACACCCCGACATGACCAGAAGTGTGTCAGAAGACAACACCCACTGCAACTTACCTGGCTGCTTCTTGCTCCTCATGGCCCGGGGTTGCTTGGAGCAGGGGGTGGGGCTTCTTGCATGTCCCTGCCCCCTGGGCTCTTTACTGCCAGAGCTCCGCTCCTGTGCGCTCCTGCAGGAAATGACCCCTGTCTTTAACTCTCAAAAGCTTATACCTTGGAAATCTTGATGGTCTTTAAGGTACTACTAGACTTGAATCTTGCTCTACTGTTAATGTTGTAATGGAGTTCCTAGAAATTGTTGCTGCTGAACTGAAGACCATTGGACAAATCCAAATAGTAATGATTATGGAAGAAGAAGAAGAAGAGGAGGAGGAGGAGGAGGAGTTGGAGTTGGATTTATACCCTGCCCTTCACTCGGGAGTCTCAGTGCGGCTTACAATCACCTTCCCTTTTTCTCCCCAGAACAGACACCCTGCGAGGTAGGTGGGGCTAAGAGAGCTTTGAGAGAATTGCTCTTGAGAGAACAGCACTGAGAGAACTGTGACTGACACAAGGTCACCCATCAGGCTTCATGGGGAGGAGGAGTGGGGAATCAAACCCGGTTCTCCATATTAGAGTCAGCTGTTCTTAACCTCTACGCCAAATTACACAGAAGGTGGATATGGTCAGTCGTGCCAGAACTTACTATAATTTTTGTCTCATTGGAGGACATTGTATAGCCTCTGTAACTTCTCTGACCTGTATCTTTCAAACCAAAGCAGAGCCAGGGTATATGAAACTGAAGCATCACCATTTTATGAGTTTTTAGTTGTAATTTTTAATATGATGTTTAAAGTTTTAATGTTGAATTTTGTATTGGTTTTCTGGTGTGACCCGCCCTGAGCCCTCTGGCGGGGAGGGCAGGATAGAAATCCAATGAATGAACAAATAAATACATTTTGGCTCTTGCTAAGTTTTTGAGTCACCTGGGAGGATGGCCAGCAGGCTGCTCCCAAGAGAATGTTTTCATTCACACTCTCCTGAGCTCTTAGCTAGAAAGCTGACTTGTTCTTCTCTGCCCCTGAGTACCAGGTGCAAGATCTCTCAGTGTCTAGAATGTAGCTTTGATGTAGCTGTTCTTGATTTGCAGCCAACAATTAGGGTATAAGATGTTTAGTTTTAGCTATTTATCTCATCTTGAGTTCTGGCTGGCTTCGCTGTGTATGTTTTAGGCCCAGCAGACTCAGGCCTGTAGCTACAGTGGGGTCTCCCAACTTACCACCAAGGCCCCCTGACTTCCATTTTTAAATTTTATTTATGGCACTCATTGCCAGCTGCAGCGGCTCCCTCTCGCTGGCCACGGCCGCTCTCTCTTGTTGGCTGGGCTCGCCTCCCCTCCACGCTCGGTGTCTGGGCTCACTGTGCCAGTGGGAAGATGGTGATGGATGGAGTGAGTGGGGAGCCTGGCTCCAGCAGCTGAAGGGATCCGACGACAGTGGTAGGCAAAGGACACGGGGCTGGGGCATGGGCAAGCACTGCCCGGGGGACAATGGGCTGGCTGTGTTGGCATGGGGGTGGGGAGGAGAAGGCAGTGGCTCCCGCTGTTCGGGCTGAAGAGGGCCCGGTGGCATGTGTGTCCGGATCACAGACTGCTGCCTTTCCCCGTAGGAGGTGGGTCACTTGGGTGTGTGTGCTGGGTGCCCCTGACTTACTTAAAGGCCCCCAAATTAAAAAAAAAAGTCCTGGCTACAGGCCTGAGCGGACTGAAGCCTGCTATTTCTGTAAGTTTAATGCTTTATTAAAATCTCCTTGTAAGCAAGCCTGGATCTTGCGTATCGTTTTCATGCGATTTCTGTGAACTTCGGAGCTTCTGGCTAGGGCTCCAAACAGACATCAACTCTCCATTTTCCTGATTGATTCATGTAACATGGACAATCCGAGTGCTGTATACGGTTCCCTGATTACTCAGCAAACATTACTGAAGTGTCAATATTTGCTTTTTCCCTTAGAGCTATCATTTCATGAGAGGCTGTAATTCACGTGGGACACTGCTGGGCAGTTCTCCCTTTCTAGGGCATGGAAAACAATTTATTTTGATTTAAGACTTTTTGATTTAAAAAAAAATTGTTACCCAGAAAGTATTAATGTGCCATCACCGTGAAAGTGAAAAATAAACAGTAACAGCCGTGCTATAATTACAAAAAGTCAATTTTTCAAGTGTCTGATAAATATTAATTACATTTCTGTGAAATCACATGGACATACATATCCTTCACAATAAGAATAATCCAATGACATAATCCTCTTCTCTGTTGCAGGAGACTGCCTGGTCCTCTTCACCTCAAGCGTCATCCAATGCAAATAAAGTGCAACAGCTAATGAAATGTTCTTAGGCTGCAGTCGCACACACTAAATAATCCACTTTCAACCCACTTTCATTGTACTTTCCAACTGGGTTTTACTGTGTGAACTGGCAACATCCAGTTGGAAAGTGCATTGAAAGTGGATTGAAAATGGATTATTTAGTGTGTGACCGCAGCCTTAGTGTCGTTCTTGTTCTTATATCCAAGTAGCCTGAAAAGTCACGATTCCGCAGACAGGCTTGCTCAAAAACCTGTTTGAAGAAGCTCCCTCAGAGCAGAATTCATGTAGACTTTACAAATTCTCCTCTTACTCGATTTCTTGGCTGCATCTTCTCTCTCATCCTGCGGAAGTAGCTGGGCAGAGAAGGAAGGACTTTTTCAGAAAGGACATCGGAAGAAATAACTGGTCATGAACTTCTAGGATTTAACTGACATGCAAAACTCGCATAAGGTACTGAGAGAAAAATTGTATGAGAGAGAATACAGAACTGAGCATTCTTAACAGAACTCAGAAGTGAAGTGGCTGCTCTTTTAACAAAGCTATGCGACTTTTTTTTATTAAAACTGGCCTTCTTGCTGAATGTCTCCAGTAGAATGCCAGTTTTGCAATGTATCCAGTAAAGTGCCAATTTTAAAGAACAGATCCCGTGTGAACCCAGAAATTACAGGGCAATTAGCCTAAGGTCTGTCCCAGGTAAATTGGTAGAGAGTGTTATCCAAAGGAGAATGAAGCCGTGTATCTCCGGGCTCTTTTTGTAGCAGGAACTCCTTTGCATATTAGGCCACACCCCCTAATGTAGCCAATCCTCCAAGAGCTTACAGAGCTCTTCTTACAGGAGCTACTGTAAACTCTTGGAGGATTGGCTACATTAGGGGTGTGTCGCTTAATATGCAAATGAGTACCTGCTACAAAAAGCCGATTTCCATGGTGGCTATTAAAGTCACCATCGTATACAGAAGGATGAGGATGGATTGATGGGACATGTGCAGACCGTGAAGCTGCAGGAGGTTTGTGAACAATGACAACATGTACTTCCCCAACTTTTACTACGATTGTGTGGATGTCATTGTGGACTTTGATCAATAAACGGTGACGTGATGGCACTTTCCACTACCAGGTTCCCGTTTCTTTGGTTGTTTTTCTGTCCCACCTGTGTTTTGTTCCCTCTAGTGGTGGATTTGATATGACACTGCAGGGAGATATGCTGGAAACAAAGATGTGTAATATCGAATTGACCAATAGAGGGAGCAAGAAGAAGAAGAAGAAGAGATTGGATTTATACCCCGCCCTTCACTTGGAGTCTCAGAGCGGCTTACAAACTCCTCTCCCTTCCCCTCCCCACAACAGACACCCTGTGAGGTGGTTGGGGCTGAGAGAACTCTGACACAAACTGCTCTTTTTGAAGGACAGCTGTGCCAGAGCTTGTGACTGACCCAAGGTCACATCAGCAGGTGCAAGTGGAGGAGTGGGGAATCAAACCCGGTTCTCCCAAATTAGAGTCCGCACACTTAACCACTACACCAAACTGGCTCTCAAAACACACGTGGAACAGAAGCAGGGGTCATTTGGAGGGGGGACGCGGGGGGACGCCATCCCCCCGAGTGAGGTGCGGGAGGGCGGGGCCTGGAGCTCCCTGCTGGTGCCCGCTGGAGGTCGCCGCCGGCTGTGGGGAGGACACACTTCCGGTGATGTCAGGGGGTGTGGCATATGCTAATGAGTTATGCTAATGAGTCCCCCTAGCTCTTTTTCTACGAAATGACCCCTGAACAGAAGAACAACAACAAAGACACTGGACCTTACCAGCAAGCAAAATGAGAATGCAGAAGAGCCCCAAGGCAGCATACCTGTTGCTCCCCTCCCTGTCCTACCCTTGCCACTCCCCTGTGAGCCAGGCCAAGGTCACCCATGGAAGGTCCATGGAAAAGGAAGGATTTGAACCCAGATTTCCCTTATCCTAGTCCAACATTCCAGCCCTTACACCACACTATATACCAAATTACACTTCTGATGCTTAGGCCAGTGTCTGGAGAACAGAGGGGAGGGAGCTCATTGGAGATGTGGTCTCACCGAGTCTGAAGCTTCCGTTTCCTACAGTGAAACTAATCTCTGTAGTGTTCTGCTGAGATCAGTTGTAATTCTGGAAGAATTCTGGACAGCACCTTAAGGTTGGCAATCGTATCTGCTCTTATAATAATGCTCCTATAAAAATCCTGGGAAGACGTGGGCTGCAATCACACACCCTAAATCAGAGGTGGCCGAACTGCAGTTCGGGAGCTGCATGCAACTCTTTCACACAGCCTAATTTAATGTTAATAGAAAGCAAATTTGCATATTTTCCAATAAAATGTATGTGTAATATTTGTTCATGTCTTGTGGCTCTCCAACATCTGGTGTTTATTCTGTGTGGCTGTCACGTTAAGCAAGTTCGGCCACCCCTGGACTAAATAATCCACTTTCAATGCACTTTCCAACTGGATTTTGCCAGTTCACACAGTAAAACCCAGTTGGAAAATGCATTGAAAGTGGATTATTTAGTGTGAGTGATCGCAGCCCTGGCTATGGAGCTCCCAATGTCTCATTATGCCCTGAAAGTAGAAGAAGAAGAGGAAGAAGAGAAGAAGAGATTGGATTGATACCCCGCCCTTTACTACCCAAAGGTGTCTCAGAGTGGCTTACAAACCCCTTTCCCTTCCCCTCCCCACAACAGACACCCTGTGAGGTGGGTGGGGCTGAGAGAGCTCTGACACAAACTCCTCTTTTTCAAGGACAGCTGTGCCAGAGCTTGTGACTGACCCAAGGTCATCCAGCCAGGTGCAAGTGGAGGAGTGGGGAATCAAACCTGGTTCTCCCAGATTAGAGTCCGCACACTTAACCACTATACCAAACTGGTGTAACACGTTGTGCATCCGATGAACTGGGCTCCGTCTTGCAAAAGCTTAGCCCCCCCCCCTCCAAATCCACTAGTCTTGCTGTGCAACATTTTATTGTTCTTTAATGAAACTTCAGGTCATATTTGCCATTTTAAAAATTAACGCTAAAAATATTATGTTTCATTTGTTTTGTTTGAAATGGAGGCTGGGGATGTGATGGCCATTAAAAGTTCTCTTGTCTTTCACTTTGTTTCTAACTTCATCTTGTGGTCTCCTGGGTCAAACAGATGGTCCTCTTAAATTTAAACCTTTTCACCGCAATGGCCTAATTTGTCTTGCCTATCCTTTCGAGACAGGTTTGAAGGTATCGCATTGATTTTTGTCATTCTGGCATTTGTCATCGTGTTACGTCCCTCCTTGGTTGAGGGAAAATTTAATCCCTCTGTTACTCATCTGAGATTCTGGCAAAAGGCAAACAAACCAGTTTCTAGTTTCGTTGGCTTGTTTATATGGACCATATACTTAAGTTTAAATGGTTGGTTTATCAGGCAGTCTCTCCACCACCCCACAGAATGCTTTGGAATCACGATTTGTGCTTCCTTCAGGTGTGTGTATTCAGCCCAGACTTTGATTCCAGGCAGACAAGTTCTAGAGCTTGTCTAGAGTGGCCACACCACAGACAAAGGTTTCTTGAGTTCAGCCATTTTCATATGCTGCTCCCTGGAACTCTGTCCAACCTGAACACCTTTGAAGAAAACTAATTCCTCCTCAGAAACATCTCTCTTTCCCAGCCCCCATTAATCCTTCTTCTACCTCCACCACCCACCACTGCCCAAAAGTTTCCTCCTATTTTTCTTTTTTGACCCTTTTTTCCTGCCACACCCTCCCCCAATATCTCCCTTGATTCCTCCTCTCTTCTCGTAGAATCAGAGTTGGAAGGGGCCCTATAGGCCATCTAGTCCAACCCCCTGCTCAATGCAAGATCAGCCTAGAGTGTCCCTGACACATGTTTGTCCCTGGCCTGTAGCTACCATGGGGCCCACGGGGCCTGGCCCCCTCGTGTTTCTTCTTGGCCCCCTCCCTCCCAGGCTGCCCAAAAAGGGCTCCAACTTACCACCTGCCCTGTGCTTTCATTTAATCAGCTGGCGGGCCCCCTGAGGCCCCCTCCTCCAAAATCCCCTAGCTACGGGGCTGGGCTCACCACCTCCCTAGGCAGCTGATCAGATATGCACCTGGATTTCCCGGTTGGACTTGGGCTTGGTTTAGATGATTTAGAGCCATGGTCCATGAGGGGAATGGGTTCAAGGCTTCCTTCCCATATATGCCATTTCCCCAACATGAAATGGTCCTAGGAACACCAGATTTTCTCTGCTGGGGAAATTTACAGGTGGCCAACTGTATCTTAAATTCCTTGATGGGCAATAGCATCTCCTCAAGATCATTTCAAGTTGGGAAAATGGTGTGTAAGTGGGGAAGGCATAAACCCCTTCTTTTCATACAATATGGTCCCAGTCGTAATTGGGCCTTCGTGTGCTTGGTATTTAAGTTCCCAGAGGGAATCTCCTCAAACATGTCTGTTAAAAGTCCCCCTGGCAGAATGTGGACTTATAACACATGAATTGGTTCTCAGTCTTTGTGCCAACAGACTATATTAGATCTCAAGAAACAAACCTACTGTAATGTATTCAATGAGCTGCCTATTGAATGCATAGTGTTGTAACATCTAACTGAATTGCCATGTTGAGCTTCGTCCTGGGCTAGGATCCAAATACATCCAATCAGGTTACTAGCCCAGGAACTAACATCCAATCACTTCACAGCAAGCTCCCTGAGTAGGAACGCTTGTGATTGGTCTTTATTGGTACAACCTCACTGGTTGGTAATTGTACAGTGGGCGTGGCTATATTAGCCGGGAATGTTTAAAAGGAGGACAACTGCAATGGAAAGGCTGAACCGTTCTGTTCTGGCTATTTGATGTTGATCCGTGTTGGAGTTGTGTACGAGTTGAAGAATAAAGTTGTGTTCTTGCTGAATCGCTCTCTGACTGCTTTGTTAAGCGAGCGACTTAACACCTACGCTACCTCAGCTAACATTACCTCAAATACAAGTCCCTGCCTGATGGTGCAGGCCTGTCTAGAAGTCTCATGAGATCTACCATTTTCTCACATTTCATAGTTAATTCACTAAATCTTTCTCATGGGCCTCGTTTGCTGTGCTATCAATAAACATTAACCCTGGCGTCTCCCGTCATAAGCGCAACTCCTCTGTTCGCAGCTGCACCCCTTCTCCTCTGTCTTAGGAGTAACTCCATTACTGAGGAGAAATGAATCAGCCTCATCCATCTCTGTCAGGAGATCAGTTGAAGAAGTTCAGTATTCCATTTTCTTTCATTTTATCCTGGGACCCCTTCCATCGATCACAAGAAAGTGTTGTGCTCTTGGAGAACCTGACCAATGTGTTCCGATCACGGTGATAATGCCATCCTTCACAACCTCTGCTACTCTGACATTAGCCTCAGGGCCTTCTGAACAGGACTTTGTGCGTTTCACGGCCTCATTGGTCACGAACAGAATGTGGACTTTGGGTCGGATCTAGCAGTATCCTGAGGAGCCCAGCTTTTCGTCTCCTAGTCTTCACAGCTGCAAAAGATTGCTGACGAAATCCAAGAAGCCAGAAGGGCCAGTGGTCAAGAAGGAACGTCCACATCTCCTCATAGCCTTTTCCATCTCACGAGTAATAGAAGCTGAATACGTACATTTTTTCCCCAATTTATGCAGACTGTATCTCATTTTCATGTTTGTACCTGACCTGGATAGCCCAGGCTAGCCCGATCTCGTCAGATCCCAAACGCTAAGCAGAGTCAGACCTGGTTGGAGGGGAGATCACCAAGGAATACCAGGGTCACTATGCAGGCAATGGCAAACCACCTCTGAATGGCTCTTGCCTTGAAAACCCTACAGGATCGCCATAAGTCAGCTGTGAATTGGTGGTAAAACCAAAACCAAACAAAAAATAGTACATGCTGCTTTAGCTGTGAACTATACAGTAATTCTCCCTCGGGAGGTAAACCACTCCGGGGTGTACCGAATGCTTGTCCCCCTCCCAAATCCTCCCAGGAGACCTTTCCTTCTGTTGTAACCCCCATGAGGTCAGGAAGGCCCCCCTCCCACTACCCTCATTTCATGGAATGTCCAAAATGGAACTGTTTAAGAGGATATTTTTTATAAAGGTAATATATTTATCAATGGGAATTTTCTAGATGTTTTAAACTGTATGTATTACTTTACCGTATGGTTGGTCTTTAATTTTTGTCATCTGCCTTGATTCTGTGAGAAAGACAGGCTAGAAATGAATTAAATAATATTATTACTGACAATTTTATGGCTTGGATGGCTATAGAAGAACTCCCAGTGCAAACTGGGACAGCCTAGACCCAGGTTTAGTCCCTCTGTGAGAAGTACACCTTGCCTTTGTCCGTTTGCGGCAAGTGTATTAGTTCCCGACAAGACTATAGGATTCTGGCCTACCACAGACTCGAGGGCTATCTAGTCCTGAGGCATTGCGACCTTTCCATTGAAAATTAAAGCCTGTACACAGGTGTGTGTCATTCTCCATTCCTCAGTCCTAGTGAGCAGCTTAGCGATGCCATCCTCCAGGTGGGACCTGGGGATCCCCTAGAATTATAGCTCATCTCCAGACTACAGAGATCAGTCCCCCTGGAGAAAACTGATGCTTTGGAGGGTGGACTCTATGGTCCTTTCCACATTTGCCTGCCACTCCGGATTTTCTCAGTGTTTGAGGCAATTTAAGTCCACGGCAAAACAGCGTCCAAATAATCCAGGGCAACAGCAGGGTGAAACCGGGCTGACCACTGAAGGGAGGTAATGTAATGCAGAATGGGGGAGAAACCCGGAATAAAAATAAGGTTGAACTCGATTTTAGTGCAGAATGGGGGGGAAAACTGGATTAAAAAGAAGGTTGGATTCGGTTTTAGTGCAGAATGGCTTGGAGGCCACTGCGGTGAACATGGACTAAAAGGAGGGTGCAGAAAGGGCCTAAGGCATCGTCCCCCACTGAGGTTCCTGTCTTTGTCAGGCCCCATCCCCAAATCTCCAGGTGTTTCCCAACCTAGATCTGCGAACCCAGGGCTATTTTTGGTCAGGAACGCACAGGAACGAAGTTCCGGCTGGGTCCCAAGTTGGCCACACCCAGCAGGAGCTCATTAGCATAATAGGCCACACCCAACAGCAGAAACTCATTAGGATTGGCTACATTAGGGGTGTGTGGCCTAACATGCAAAGGAGTTCCTGCTACAAAAAAGCCCTCGGTAAACAGAATAAGAAGCAAAAGGTGGGTGTGGCTGGATGAGCACACTTCTGGTAACACAGGGGTGTGGCCTCGTATGCTAATGGCCTGTGCTGTCAGGGGTGTGGCCTAATATGCTAATGAGTTTCCTGCTTTTGGGTGTGGCCTATTATGCTAATGAGTTCCTGCTGGGCTTTTTAAAAAAAAACAAAACAAAAAAAGCCCTGTGCCAACCCAAACCCCATCCCCTGCTGGTGGCCAGGGGGGACCTGGCAAAAGTCAGGGATTTGATTAGCACACAGCTTTATGTTTCAAAAAAGAATGCTTTCTGTGTTGAAACATGATAGGCAACCCGTTCTGATGCCACAGTACATGCAAAGTATTTCTAACCAGGAAGCCATGGCGTTACAGTGGGAATAGCCACGGGACTGTGTCAGTTTGGCGCAGTATGTAAAGTGTTGGACTAGGATATGGGAAACCCGGTTGGAATCCCACTCAGTCATGAAGCTTGTTGGGTGACTTTGGGCCAGTAACTGCTTTCTTGGCCTGACCACCCTCAGTGCCTTGTTGATGTCCAGACGGAATGTTGTGAGGATAAAATGGAGGCAATTTGTAGGGTTGCCAACCTCTAGGTGGTGGCTGGAGACCTTCTGGTATTATGTCTGACCTCCAGGCTACAGAGATCAGTTCCCCTGGACAAAATGGCTGCTCTGGAGGGTGGATTCTATGGCATTATACCCTGATGTCCCCTCCCCTCCTCAAACCCTTCCCTCCCAATGCTCCACCTCCAAACTCTCCAGGAATTTCCCAACTCAGAGCTGGTAACCCCAGTGAAGTTTCATGTGGTAAGTTGCGGTGAGCAGGGGTCGTTTCGTAGAAAAAGAGCTAGGGGAACTCATTAGCATAACTCATTAGCATATGCCACACCCCCTGACATCACCGGAAGTGTGTCATAAGGCCACACACCCTGACATCACCGGAAGTGTGTTGTAAGGCCACACACCCCGCCCCCAACTGTCCCGGCCGCCGCCAGCCATGCAGCTCAACTGCTGAGCCCCATGAGGGGCCCGGTGGTGGACCTGCAAGGCCGGCGGGAGTGCAAGGAAGCCCCGCGAAGGCCCTCCCTGGCCCCAGGCAGGCAGGGGTGGGGAGAGGCAGGGAGGAAGCAACTTACCCTCCCTCTTCTCCTGCCTCCTCCTGGCTGAATGAGGGCCGGAAGCGGGGCGGCCGGAAGCAGGGGGCGGGGCTTTGTCATGTGCCCCGCCCCCTACCTCATCCGGGGGAACTGTGACCCCCGCTACCCCCCCCGAAATGACCTCTGGCGGTGAGTCCCCACTGGGGAGAAGAGCAGAGGTAAATGTCTATAATCAAACCAAATCTTGAGATTCCCAGTAGGGTTGTCAAGTCACTATAGAGTTTTTACCCAAACGCTAGAGTGTCCCCCACACAACATGCCCAGGTGACGCTGGGCACAATGGGGCTCTTTAGGGGCGGATTGGGGAGGCAGAAAGCAGGGGAAACCCCGCCCCCCTCAGGGGGGGGTCGGCAACTCTGATTTACAGTCTTGGTGGCAGAGATCCCTGGTTCATGCCCGATGCTGTTCCTCACAGAATCAAAGGGACAGCAGTTTCCCCACTTACCTAGCGCCAGCTGCTCCGCTGGTTTGATCTTGCAAAAAGAATTGTATGACTCCAGACGCTGCCTCGTCTGCTTGGCAGTTGTCGCTGCCCCGTCATTTCCAGCACCTCCTTCTCGGGAGTGAACTCTCCTCTTCTTTTCTTGGGCTTTAATAAGCCCAATAATAATAATTTAACAAATGCAGCAAGGATGAGGGTAAAGGAGAAGGACAAGTTGACTGCGGATCCAGTTGGCTGCCGAGGCAGGGTGCAATTATCTTGCAGAGGTCCCGCTGAGCAGCGTTGCACTGATGGTATCAGGAGCATCAAAGGGTCACTTTCTATCCCCGGAGCCGTTCAAAGGCCCCTCAGATAACACCTGCTCCCTCACAGAACTGATGAGCTACTAGTGGGTCCCCCTCCACACACACCAAGAAAACACAGTAGCTGGAGTTACCATATTTGGAAAGCAAAAAGAAGAGGACATGTTTCCCGACTGACTTCTTCAAACAAGTGATCACCAGGGGTTTCTGTTAGTTTGCTTAAAAAAGAAAAAGAGGTGCTGGAACTCTCATGAGGGAAATGAAGTTTTCAATCTGTATGCTGAAAACTCATTAATTTTTAAACATATTTAAAAGAATTTTGTCGAAGAGGTTCCGAACTCCGTTCTAGCACTTTCCCCCTCGAAAAAAAGCCCTGGTCACTATGACAAATCTCATTTTAAATACCCCTACAATTTAAGCGGTGATAAGTGCTACGAGGAATATTCCTAACCTTCCAGCCTCAAAGGAGGACATTTTCATCAGCTTTTTAAAAAGAGCCCAAAAGAGGGCAGACACCAAAAGAAAGAGGATATGTTCTCTACAAAGAGGACATCTGTTAACCCTACAGTAACACAGATACTTCCTCTTCTTGTGACAAGACAGCCTTTGATTTCCTTGAAGAAGAGAAGAAGAAGAGATTGGATTTATACACCGCCCCTCACTCGGAGTCTCAGAGCGGCTTACAATCTCTTCCCCTTCCCCTCCCCACAACAGACAGCCTGTGAGGTAGGTGGGGCTGTGGGAGCTCTAACAGAACTGTCCTTGAGAGAACAGCTCTGAGGAACTATGGCTTGCCCAAGGTCATCCAGCAGCTGCATGTGGAGGAGGGGGGGAATCAAACCCAGTTCTCCCAGATTAGCGTTTGCACAACTAACCACTGCCTGGAAGATTCCGAGGACACAAATGTCGATCAGCGCTGATGGTGTAAGATCAACTTTTTCCAGCATCCAGAACAAACTTCAGCCTGAACTATTGAGGTACCAACTACACCATGTGAACAAGTGAAGAGGTTTAGAACTGAGCTGTAAACGTCATTGGTTTTAAGAGACTGAGCTTCATGTCTGACTGGCTAGATTATAACCCAAAATTCCAGACAGTAAAGTGCATATAAATGATATCCCACATTTTTATACTGCAAACTAAAATTTGTAGTCTATAAACGAAGTATATAGCTCCAGTTTACACACAAGTGCGTTGCCAAAAGCCTCCAATGACCGCAGCAGCTCTTGGTTCTATGTTAGAATTTCTAACAGCTGCAAAGCAATCTGCAAGTCCTTTCGCAGGACTTACTGGACCAACCATTCACCACCTTGCAGGATCTTGCCCCCGCCCCCCAAAAAGGAACAATAACCTCACAGTAGAAGGGGAGTTCCAGCAATTTCCTTGTTCTGTTTTACAGCTGGCACATTTTACAGGGCATGAGAGCCAGTGTGGTGTAGTGGTTAAGAGTGACAGGCTCTAATTTGGAGAACCCGGTTTGATTTCCCCACTCCTCCACATGAAGTCAGCTGGGTGACCTTGGGCCAGTCACTGTTCTCTCAGTCCTCTCTCAGCCCCACCTGCCTCACAAGGTGCCTGTTGAGGGAAGAGAAAAGGAAGGTGATTATAAGCCACTCTGAAACACATGAGGCCTGCTGGGTGACTTTGGGCCAGTCACCATTCTCTCAGTCCTCTCTCGGCCCCACCTGCCTCACAAGGTGCCTGTTGAGGGAAGAGAAAAGGAAGGTGATTGTAAGCCACTCTGAAACACATGAGGCCTGCTGGGTGACTTTGGGCCAGTCACCATTCTCTCAGTCCTCTCTCGGCCCCACCTGCCTCACAAGGTGCCTGTTGAGGGAAGAGAAAAGGAAGGTGATTGTAAGCCACTCTGAAACACATGAGGCCTGCTGGGTGACTTTGGGCCAGTCACCATTTTCTCAGTCCTCTCTCAGCCCCACCTGCCTCACAAGGTGCCTGTTGAGGGAAGAGAAAAGGAAGGTGATTATAAGCCACTCTGAAACACATGAGGCCTGCTGGGTGACTTTGGGCCAGTCACCATTTTCTCAGTCCTCTCTCAGCCTCACCTGCCTCACAAGGTGCCTGTTGAGGGAAGAGAAAAGGAAGGTGATTGTAAGCCACTCTGAAACACATGAGGCCTGCTGGGTGACTTTGGGCCAGTCACCATTCTCTCAGTCCTCTCTCGGCCCCACCTGCCTCACAAGGTGCCTGTTGTGAGGAGAGGAAGGGAAGGCGATTGTAAGCGGCTTTGAGATTCCTCAAGGTAGAGAAAAGTGGGTTATAAAATCCAACTCTTCTTCTTCTTCTGGTAGCAGAAGCAAGAGGGCAAATGAATTTCTGACTGATTTTGCTGAACTGAGAGCTGCTACACTCACCTGGAAACATGCAGAAGCTTATTCAGAGCTCCTGTGCGAAACAGCCTATAGTTTGTGGATTCTTAGTCCTCCTCTCAGAAGTTCCTATGTGACAGGAAACAAATTCAAATTTGGTGACAAGGGGATTGTAATAGCACAAGTTAGAGTTGCCAACAAACCTAAGGGTGGGGGAGGGCGTGTCATTTTAATAAAGACTTACATGGAAATGTACAGCTGAAGATTTTCAACAGGCTGATATCGACAAGTGAGAGTGTGAACAAACATGCATTTTTCTATATCTAGGTGCATCCATCTATAGATAAAATGTCATCTTCGAAGCAGCCCTCAGCCTCATAAAACCAAGGGTCTGTCTTGCCTCCGTGAGGGAACAGTAACAAAAGAGTTAATAACAATTCCAGCTGAGGAGAATATTTGGGACTGTAGCCTTTTAAATAATTGTTTAGTAACCAATCTTCTGAGAAAAAGGAAATCAGGACTCAGCAAAAAGCTGTGCCGCTAAGAGAGCCCGGGAACAATTGAGGGGGTGGGATTGAGGTCACTGAAGGAGCACATTAGAAAGGGAATCACCTCATTTTCATACGCTGTGAAAGGCCTGACCCAACACATGGAGTGAATTTCCTGTTGAGTTTCACTTCAGCTGTTAAAGCTCTCTCTAACGCTTCAGGGAATTCTGGTCGGTTAGGGAAAGGGTCCGAACTCTGCCCCTCTCAGCTTGACCGCAATGAGAAACAGCCAACGCAGGAAGGCCTTGCATTTCAGGGTTGTGGGAGCAATGGCTGCCCAAAGATGCACACCCTAGAGTTAAACCTCCTCTCACATTTGAGGAGAATTGTCCTGATTAAGGCGGGCACTTGGTGCTCAGGGCATGGAGACCAAGAATAGCAATATTTGTAAAAACGTCTAAAAATGGATTGTGACAACCTTAAAAGATGTCTTATTTCAAAGTCAACCCACTGGCCTGGTAGAAACTCACCAAGATTTTGAGCAATTTAAAGGTCTTTCTCAGACCTGCCACCCGAGAGCCTATTTTTGTAGAAGTGTTAGGGAGCTTTTGCATGCTTGGGGGGACAACAGTGGGGAGGCTTATGGAGTTCTGGTCCCGCTGTTGGACCTCCTGATGGCACCTGGGTTTTGGCCACCATGTGACACAGAATGTTGGACTGGATGGGCCATTTGCCTGATCCAACATGGCTTCTCTTATGGTCTGTCCGTCCGTCCGTCCGTCCATCCATTCATCCATCCATCCATCCATCCATCCATCCATCCATCCATCCATCTCTAGGGCAGTGATGCTCTGTATTCTTTGTGCTTGGGGGGCAACAGTGGGAAGGCTTCTAGAGTTCTGGCCCCACTGGTGGACCTCCTGATTGCACCTGGGTTTTGGCCACTGTGTGACACAGACTGGATGGACCTTTGGCCTGATCCAACCTGGCTTCTCTTATGTTCTGTCCATCCATCCATCCATCCATCCATCATCTACCATCTATCATTTATCATCTCTCTGTGATGCTCTGTATTCTTGGTGCTTGGGGGAGGACTTCTGGAGTTCTGGCCCCGCTGGTGGATCTCCTGATAGCACCTGGGTTTTGGCCACTGTGACAGAGCATTGACCTGGATGAGTCATTGCCCTGATCCAACATGGCTTCTCTTATGTTCTGTCTGTCTCTCTGTCTATCATCTATCAATCAATGTCTGGGGCAGTGATGCTCTGTATTCTTGGTGGTTGGGGGGCAACAGTGGGAGGGCTTCTGGAGTTCTGGCCCCACTGGTGGACCTCCTGGTGGCACCTGAGTTTTGCCCACTATGTGACACAGAGTGTTGGACTGGAATGGGCCATTGGCCTGATCCAACATGGCTTCTCTTATGTTCTTAATGTTTACCCACATCTCTGCGTTGCGTAAGTGCTGCCAAGTTGCTTCTGACTTATGGTACCCCTATTAACTAATAACCTCCAAAACACCCTATTGTAAACAGCCTTGCCCTGGTCTTGCAAACTGAGGGCCGTGGTTTCTTTGACTGAGTCGATCCTTCTCTTGTTGGGTCTTCCTCTTTTCCCGCTGCCTTCAAACTTTGCCTAGCATTATCCCCATCTAGGTGTGGTGAATCAAGGCCAGCCAAACATTCTACCTTCCCAACCTGCTTCACCTCCATTTTGTCAGGATTCAGCCTCAGTTGACTCACCCTCAGCCACTCCATTGCCACCACAAGACACCAGCCGAGGACATTCGCAATGGCTTCTAGAGGCTTAGATAATGAGACGTAAAGTTTGGGAGTCATCTGCATATTGGTGACAACAGGGCTGCCAGGTTCCAGCCTCAGGCTGGCTCTTCCCAACACTGCTGAGCTGGGGGATGGGAGAAAAATGGGAGGGGAGAATGGGGGTGATCTGTGATGTCCTGATGCAATAATGTCAGTTCTGGAAATGACACCATTGCATTGCCAGTGACACTCTAGCATTCAGCCTAAACTCTCTGGGTAAACCATAGAGTCTGGGCCAAATACTAGAGCATTGCATAGAACGGATAAAAGGAAGTACTTCTTCACCCAAAGAGTAATTAACACATGGAATTCACTGCCACAGAGGTGGTGGCGGCTACAAGCATGGACAGCTTCAAGAGGGAATTAGATAAACATATGGAGCAGAGGTCCATCAGTGGCTATTAGCCACATGGTATAGATAGGAGCTCTCGGTCTGGGGCAGTGATGCTTTGTATTCTTGGTGCTTGGGGGGGCACAGTGGGAGGGCTTCTGGAGTTCTGGCCCCTCTGCTGGACCTCCTGATGGCACCTGGTATTTTTGGCCACTGTGTGACAGAGTGTTGGACTGGATGGGCCATTAGCCTGATCCAACATTGGCTTCTCTTTTGTTCTTATGTTCTTATTGCTGGAAAAGTGGTGATGGAATTTCCATTTGCTCTGGGAGTGAAATCATTGCACCACTGGCGATGTCATTACATTGCCAGTGAAACCCTCCCCATCCACAGGCCAGTCTCCTGCCAAGTGCCAGCTTCATGTTGGCAAGGCTCCAAGCCGGTACAGAATTCCTGGTCATCTCAGCTAAATATTTTACATTCGTATATAGGTTCGCCAAGTCCCCCCGGGGGGCGAAGAAACCCCCGCCCCAGAGGCCCAATCCCCCCTGGTGGCGGATCGGGTCCCGGGGGAACCCCACCCCCAAAGCATGCGACGTGCACATCACCCGGAAGTGACGCGACCATGCCGGGCATGCTGGGGGCGGGGCCATGGTCATCCGAAGGAAAACTCTATGGTCGGACTTGGGGACCCTATGCGTATAAGCAACTAGTCTTACTGTTCCCAGATTTCTCATTTGTCGAAAATACACGACACTAAAACAGCTGCCCCACAATCTTGTTAAGCCTGTGGGCGCTTTGGGGAATTTGAGAACAGAGAGTGGGAACGACCACAAAATGGCTGACATGGGGATGGGGGAATGGGGCCTATCACCAGGCTCGTAGCTACGGTGGGGCATTTCGGGGCCTGGCCCCCCAACTTCCTGCCAAGGCCCCATGACTTCCAGAGGACTCCCCACGGCCAACACCCTTTCCCACAAGCCCTTCCAGGGGCGGGGCAACTTCCCCGCCTGCCAGCAGACCCGCCGGCTCCATCCCAGGCTGGCGGTTGGGGGGAAGGGCTGTGGGTCCCAAGCTGGCTGCAGCGGTGGGGCAGCTGCCACAGGAAGTGGCACAGGGAAGTTAGGCGGACAGGCTGGCAGGCGAGATGGGGCCGGCGGGCCTTGACCACTGTTTATCCAAGCCTCCCTCCCTGGCATTCACTCCCATTCGGCGGGGCTTCCTCCCTTCTCAATGGGCAGCCTTTGCTTGGGCGGGGTGCCCTTTCCCCTTAGCAGAGGCCGGCTCCCATGGGCCACCCCTCTCTTGGCTACCCTCTTCAGACCCACCTGTTGATGCGTGGAAGGGGTCCTGTGGGCCATGAACGGAGTGTGCCTGAGAACCAGGGGCGACTTTCACCTGATTGCCAGCCGGGTCGGGGAAGAGGAAAGGCGGGGAAGCAGAGGGCAACTTGGGAAAGGGGGGGGGAATAATTCACCTTTGAGACAAGCCGGGGTGATCATCCGTCTCTGTTCCTCAGGCCTATTTGGTGTTTCAGCTCCTGAGAGCAGGAGAGGAAGGGGGAGAAATTGAAAAGAAGGGCACTGGGGCCAGTCGCAAAAAGGGAGGCTCCTGCTACCAAGTGAGTGTTCTCTGCAGATGCGAAAGTGATACCTCCTGCTGTTCCAGTGAGGTGGGGGAAATTCAGGACTGGCTCTTTACTCTGGGGAAGAAAACGATGGGCGTCAGGCAACCTACCAGCCGGCCCGTATGTGCTGCATTAGGGATCATAGAATCTGAGAGCTGGAAGGGGCCACACAGGCCACCTAGCCCAACCCCCTGCTCAATGTAGGATCAGCCTAGAGCATCCCTGACAAGTGTTTGCCCGGCCGCTGCTTAAAGACTACACTACACTAAACTTACTCATGGCAGAAAGATCGCCATTCCTCTGGCATGAGTGGGTGCGGAAAGATTACATCATTAACTCTGTGTGGTATGTGTGAGAGAGTTTTAGCCATTCCAAATATGGGAACATTTTTTTTTGGGGGGGGGGAGTCCAATTGGAGTGGAAGAAAAGGAAGGAAATGAGTCCGCTCTTAATCACTGCCTGGCTTGATGGTGGGCTTCCTGGCCTCTCTTCCTGATTGCACTCTCCAAGAATTGCAGGAAATTAGGCATCTACTGTGGAAAGAAAGGGGGGGGGGAGACCCTACAACACAGCGTAGAAGAGTAAACATCTCCACCCAGGAGAGGCAGTGCTTAGATTTGCTGAGAAAATGACAATGGAGATTATTTTGTTTACAGTTCTCACAGCAGAAATTTCTGCTTTCCCCTCTAAAAATTCCACTTACACCTAGTTGGTTTAGGAACATGAATAATACCCCCCCCCCCTCGCACACTCTTCACAATAAACCGAGGTATGTAGTAGTGTGTGTGAACAAGATCTTGGGGTACGGGTGGACCATAAGTTAAATATGAGCAGCCAGTGTGATGCGGCAACAAAAAAGGCTAATGTGATCTTGGGGTGTATCAACAGAGGCATAACATCCAAATCACAAGATGTCATAGTCTCGCTGTACACTGCATTGGTCAGGCTGCACCTGGAGTATTGTGTGCAGTTTTGGAGGCCTTGCTTCAAAAAGGATGTGGACAGAATGGAGCGGGTGCAGAGGTGAGTGACAAGGACAGGGGTCATTTCCTGCAAGAGCGCACAGGAGCGGAGCTCCGGCAGTAAAGAGCCCAGGGGGTGGGCACATGCAACAAGCCCTACCCCCTGCTCCCAGCAGCCGTCAGTCAGAGCAAGAAGCAGCCAGGTGTAGCAACAAATAGCTCATAAAGCAAATATCAAGCTCATTCTCTAACACAACAAGCACCACCCCTTGCTCCCAGCAACCCTCAACCAGAGCAAGAAGCAGCCAGGTAAGTTGCAGAGCCCCCCCCCCCCGGCCCAAAACAGTCCAGTGGCACCTTTAAGACCAAGTATTATTCAGGTACAAGCTCTCCCTCCTCTGCAAGGACAGATCTGCATGCCCCCCCCCCAATAGCTAGCAATCCAAAACAGTCCAGTGGAGCCTGAGCAGTGGGTGTTGCCTTCTGACACACTTCCGGTGATGTCAGGGGGTGTGGTGTATGCAAATAAGCTATGCTAATGAGTTATGCTAATGAGCTCCTGCACCTCTTTTTCTACAAAATGACCCCTGGACCCCTGGATGATCAGTGGCCTGGAGACCAAGCCCTGTGAGGAAAGGCTGAGGGACTTGGGAGTGTTCAGTCTGGAGAAGAGGAGGTTGAGGGGGGACACGATTGCTCTCTAGAAGTATTTGAAGGGCTGTCACTTAGAGGATGGCAGCAAGCTGATCCTGTTGGCAGCAGAGGAGAAGACTTGCAATCATGGGTTTAAATTAAGGGCGGGAAGGTACCAGCTGGATCTTGGGGAAAACTTTTTTACAGTCAAGAGTTGTTCAACGGTGGAATCAGCTGCCTCGGGAGGTGGTGAGCTCCCCCTCCCTGGCAGTCTTTAACAGCGGCTGGACAAACGCTTGTCAGGGGTGCTCTCAGCTGATCCTGCACTGAGCAGGGGGTTGGGCTAGATGGCCTGTCTGGCCCCTTCCTACTCTGTGACTCTATGATTCCATGATTCTACATTGCAGGATGATAGGTAGAGTTGCCATCTCCAGATTAGGGAATTTGGGAGATTTGGAGTATAGAGCCTGGGGAGGATGGAGTTTGGGGAGGGGAGGGACCTCAGCAAGGTATAATGCCATAAAGTCTACTCTTCCAAAGCATCTGTGTTCTTTAAGTGACTGGATATGCATTCCCCAAGCATGATTCACAAACTTACTTGGAAATATCATTAGGGACTACAGTCTATATTACCATGCATATCTTGCTGAAACTAGGTTCCCGCTATGGGATTTTGCATCATTTAATGTGTCGTCTTAATACTTCTGCTTTGCTTCAGTTCATTTTTTAGACTTCTGGTTGGTTCTACAACCCTAATCCTGTTGCATTGTTTATTGAATGTCCCATCCGTTGATTGTATTGACTCACTCTGTGTAATCCACATTGGGTCCAAGTGAGAAAGGCGGACTATAAGTAACATAAATAAATACCTGTAGCTTGGAGATCAATTGCAGTTCCAGGAGAACTTCAGGCCCCACCGAGGTTGAGAACCATAGTGATAGGGCACAGAGGAGAGAGCCTTCCTTCAAGTGGTGGGGGTCTGTGGAGCAGGACTTCCCACAGTGACCTCAGAGGGCGGGTTCACAGGGGGAAAGGAAGTCATTAAAAACCTTAGTAATGGGCCTTTTAGTTCATAAGAGCATAAGGGAAGCCATGTTGGATCAGGCCAGTGGCCCACCCAGTCCAACACTCTGTGTCACATGGTGGCCAAAAACCAAGTTGCATCAGGAAGTCCACCAGTGGGTCCAGAACTCCAGAAGCCCTCCCACTGTTGCCCCCCCAAGCATCAAGAATGCAGAGCATCACTGCCCCACACATAGTTCCATCTAATGGCTAATAGCCACTGAAGGACCTCTGTTGTTTGGATTCCAGTTGCTTGAGAGATTGGCCAACAATTTCAGGGAACTTATGGTGGATCCAAAGCAACAGCTAATCCCCACCAGATGGTTTGTTTAACACAGCCTTAAATCTTTTAGTGCAGTATTGCAGGACAAGGGGAAAAGAATGTGATTTTTGACAAAAAAAAAATGGGTTGCCTATCTTCAAGTCCAAGTCCAAGATTTCCAAGGGAAGTCATAATTTCAACTGTACTGCTAACTTTCTCAAAGAAGAATTGCGTATCCTCAACGTATTGGCAGAAGCAGAAATGATAAAACAAACGGGGGGTGGGGAAGAGGTAACAGTGATATTCAAACTTTGACCCCCGTCCACAAAACTCCACCCAGAATGAACTGCAGGGGTACCAAATATAGGGTTGCCGGGCCGTACCTGGTCACCAGTGGGGGGACTCCCAATCCTTCTTTGATTTCTTCTTGTGCACACACGCACTTCTTTGATTTCTTCTTGTGTGTGCATGCTTTTGCCCAAAACCTGGAGTGTTACCCCCAATGTTGGAAACACAATGACGTCACTCCCAGGTGACATAATTGCACCGGCACCGGAGCCACCGGGTAGGGGCCTCTCGTTAATGGGCTTCCTCTGCTGGCCAGCTGGGCCATGGAGGATTGGGGCCTCTGAAATCGGGGAATCCCCTGGCCCCACTAGGGGAATGGCAACCCTAACCAAATATCCCGGGTGAACAAAACCCAGGCAAACCTGGGACCCAAACACCTCTCAAACCCGTGTTTCTGTGCCCCTTCCAGTAACATTTCGGGTGATTCACATCTGAACACATCTGAACAACCCTTGGAGAAGAGGTGCCAGTCTCAGGTGTCCTATTCCCTGATATGGCATATTTCGCAACTGCCATTGTGGCATCATTGGAAGAAGAAGAGAAGTAAGGATGGTGTCCTAAGAGCACCAGGATTGTGGTGGCTGGAAGGTATCTGCGTAGCATCCTGTGGTGCTGGACCACAGTGTTGCTGTGGATTGGGCCCGTGGTAGGACGATAGTATGGGATGTTATCTAACAGGAAGGCAAAACATTTGATTTCCAGAGCAGCATATATGGTGGAATCCTGATAGACGCTACTGACATACTGGCGAGCGCTGGGAGAGTTCTGCTTCAAAACCAGAAACACACTAAGGACTCTTCAGACTGTTTCTAGGACTCCATACAAAGTGAAAATGAGGGTTGGGTCCAAACTAAATTATCTATCAGTGAAATGGAACTTTGGCCACTCCCACTGCAGCCCAGTCACCTCCACGGAATCCTGCTCCCGGGAAATAGCTCCTGGGGACTCTAAGGAATTAATTCGGGGGGGGGGATCTGCAGCAGGAAAGGGGATATCAGTGGAGATTTATTTATTTGCTGTATTTATTTATTTACTGTATTTATAGCCCACCTTTCTTAATTGTCAATTTAGTCTCTGGATCCTGAGTCTGGAATGCCAACTGCTGAAAGCATTGTGTTGCCTTAGGTAAAGGTAAAGTTTCCCCTTGCTCGAAAGCCCGTTGAATCCAACTCTTGGGATGCGGTGCTCATCTCCATTTCCAAGCCGAAGAGCCAGCACTGTCCGAAGATGTTTCTGTGATCATGTGGTCGGCATTACTAGACACCGAGATGCACGGAACGCTGTTACCTTTCCACCGAAGCAGTACCTATTCATCTACTTGCAATTTCTTGCTTTTGAACTGCTAGGTTGGCAGGAATTGGGGCCAGAGTCGGGAGCTCACTCCGTCATGCGGCACTCGGGTCTTGAACTGCTGAACTACCGACCTTCTGGTCCGCAGTTCAGTGTCTTAACCACTTGAGCCACCACTGCCTTAGATTCCAATAATTTCCCACTTGCGGCATTCTTATTATTATGGCTAATCTATATACTGTTAGCGACCTGTGGCCCCCATCTGCGGATAGCTAAATCCGCAGATCAGGGCTATGTGGATGCTAAACAGATCTTTCTTCAAGCTTGGGAGACTCCCCAAGTCTGCAGAAAAATCTGAAATAAAAAACCTGTAGTAATTTTTTTTTTTTAAAAAGGAGGTTTTAAATCACACCAAAACAGAATTCTGTTGTTTGCACATGCGCAGAACAACGCAGTTAGAGAGCCATTTCAGGTCCATGTCATGAAGGATACAGGCAGCCACTGCGGGTTGAGTAGGCATGGTGCTTCAGCAGCCTCAGTGATGAGGTGGGGGGGGTATGGGATTCCCCCCTGCAAGTCTCCTGGCCCCTCTGCTGAGCCCTAAGGAGAGAATCTGCAGCCATGGGACTATCGCAGGTCTCCATCTGTTATTTATTTTCAGGAAGAAATCACCCTAACTTTAATGCGGCCCTCACCTGGATGCCCTAGGCTAGCCCAGTCTCCCCACATCTCGGAAGCTAAGCAGGGACAATCCTGCTTCGTACTTGGATGGGAGGCCACTATGGAAGTCCACAGAGGCAGGCAAGGGTAAAGCCACCTTTGTTCATGTCTTGCCTTGAAAACTCTATGGGGTTCCGGTACGTTGGCTGCGACCGGACAGCACGTTCCACCACCAGTGTTCCCTCCAAGATGGGTTCGTGTGAGCTAGCTCACAGTTTTTTAGCCTCCGGCTCACATATTTTTGCCTTAGCTCAGGAAGGAGGGCTCCAGAGCAAACTAATTGATGCAGTAGCCAAATTGCTCGCTCACAGCTTTGACGCCAGTAGCTCACAGAGTAGAATTTTTGCTCACGAGACTCCACAGCTTAGAGGGAACATTGTCCACCACCACCAGCTTTAACGCGAGTCACGGCCAGCAAGCGGCCTACCGGCATTTTGGGCAGAACCGTCCTGGCTTCCAAACTCGGTCAGCACTAACACCGCCTTCGTGATCCCGACTTGCTCATCAAACAGTGGCTAGGTATGTTCATTCTCATCCTTCTCCAGCGACCCTAGGACGCATCTTTCTGAGATGGGAGGCCTGCAGGAATCAGGGGTATTCAGATGAAATCATACGCCACAGAGAATTTCTGGATTGACCAAACTGTTAAAATAACTGCTCTGGTATCAATTCTTCCTCTGCTGTGGAAGCTCACCGGGTGACCTTGGGCAGTTGCTCTCTCTCAGCCTAATCCGTTGGTTGCAAGTATAAAAAGGAGAAACGGAGAATGATGTTGTAGGCTGCGTTGGGTCCCCATTGTGGAAAAAAGTGAGGCATAAATCAATGAATAAACAAACAAATACATAAATGTTAGCTATGCCTTGATTCTCACAGGAATTTTCTTTTCATCCCCCTATCCTCCCAACAAGGAGCTGCGGTGGCTCAAGTGGGTAAGACGCTGAACTGAAGGCTGTGGAAGGTCAGTAGTTCAGCAGTTCGAGACCCGGGTGCCGCATGATGGAGTGAGCTTCCGTCTATATTTCCAGCTCCTGCCAACCTAGCAGTCCGAAAGCAAGAAATTGCAAGTAGATAAATAGGTACCACTTCGGTGAGAAGGTAACAGCGTTCTGTGCGCCTTGGTGTTTAGCCATGCCGGCCACATGACCACAGAAATGTCTTCGGACAGCGCTGGCTCTTCGGCTTTGAAACGGAGATGAGCACCGCAACCCTAGAGCCGGATTCAACTGGCTTTCGAGTAAGGGAACCTTTACCTTTACCTTTACCGTCCCAACAAAAACAATATCCAAGACGCCTTGAACCACTTTCAGGCCAAACACATTCTACTTTTTATTACACATATTACATTCTTAAATAAAAATGCGTCACATAACTTTTTTTTTTTGCATAGATATCTTACAATATACCAATTTAAAAAAGAATTATGAAACAGACCAGTAACAAAAATAAATCTTCTTCTTCATTAATAATCTTGTAACATGAACATACCACCATCATATAATACAAATAATATTTTTTTTAAATCTTAAAGACTTTTGTACAGCCAAAAAAATCGACAAAGTAATATATTCATATATATTTATATATATAAAAAAGCTTAAAAAAAATAAAATGTCAACCAAAGAAAGGCAGAACTGAGGGCTACAAGATTGGGTACTTCTGTTGATATACTAGAAATACCAGAGAAGGCCTGAGAGAATGGGACCGAAGATTTCTCCAAATGCACTCGGCGGCTTCATCTAGCAAAAAAAAGAGGAAAGCTGTAGTGCAAAAATCAAACTCCTTTAAGCGCCATTTGTTGTTTATAAGGGTGGTTTGTTTTTCTTTAAAATAAAAGGAATGGACACTGGGGGAAGAAATATTGTGTATGCCTTTAAGAAGGAGGGCGGGCCGCGTGGTGTCGCCTGGTCCCGTGAGATCCCAGAAGGTGAGCAGGGTCAGTGCTTGGGTGGGAGACCACCACGGCAGACTCCGCAGAGGAAGGCAGTGGCCGCCCACCTCTACTTCTCACTCGCCTTCAAAACCCCTCGCTGGGGTCTCTACGAGTTGGCTGCAACTTGACGGCACTGTACCCACACATGCCTTTAGAATTAAAAAGAAAAAGAAAAAAAGGACTCGGGCTGTTACAGGACTCGCGGTAAGCCAAACCTTTGCTTTCTTGAGAAATGACGGACGGAGAAACAATTTCTGGTCCTGATAGGGTGCTTCTGTCCCTTTTATCGCGACTTCTTCTCAACAGCACAGAGGCAGGAAGACACTGCGGGAGGAGCCTTTCCTCCGACATGGCTCCTGCCACCGCCTGTTCCCCTACATTCGCTCCCGTTTCAAAGGAGGCAAGGCGAGGCAAACCAATACTGGGGAAACGGTTGCTCCGTTACAGTGAGTGGTTATCCACGCGTGGGTCATGCGCACTGCAAATAGAAGACGCTTCAAGAGAAGATGCAGAGCTTGCATCTAGTAGCCTAGCTCTATGTTCTGTTCTGGCCCCAATCCTGACATCCAACACATGCAGCAGCAAGATGGGCATCTGTGCCTACATATCTGAGTTCCTTCCTTGTGGACAGGGAGAAGGAGTACTCAACGCAGTGACTCTCTTCCTTCCAACTGCCTACCATCTACATAACAAGGGAAGTGGCAAGGTTGAGCGGGAGCTCTCTAAGCATTCTCACGGCTCTTGGGGGCTGAAGCAAACAACCACGTGGTGAATGGCGGTGGTGATCCTGGATCGGGGTGGGCCGTCCACTAGGTGGGTCCTAGGCTATTGTCTAGAGCACCTAGGATCAACCCTGTATTACCCTTAGACTTGCACATGGATATTGCTCTTCTACTGTAGACCAACACGTGGCTACCCACCTAAAACTGTCTTCAGATCAATGCTTGTGAATGCTTGACGGTATAAGCAGTCACAGGCCTGGTATGGGGAAGAGCCTTTTCCCGCCATTTTGTAGGATACCAGCTGGAAACGTCTTTTTCCCCCAGAGAAGAGGAGGAGGAGGAGAAGAAAAAAGAAGAGATTGGATTTATACCCCGCCCTTCACTCGGAATCTCAGAGCAGTTTACAATCCCTTTCCCTTCCCCTCCCCACAACAGACACCCTGTGAGGTAGGTGGGGCAGAGAGAGCTCTGAGAGAACAGCTCCTTCAAGAACAGCTCTGACAGAACTATGGCTTGCCCAAGGTCATCCAGCAGCTGTGAGTGGAGGAGTGGGGAAACAAACCTAGCTCTCCCAGATTAGAGTCCGCGCACTTAACCACCACACCAAACTGGCTCTCTCCACTCTGTGCACAGCCTTTTCTTCCGTCTCACAACTGTCTCAGGTCAAACACGTTTTGCTGAGGTTTGGAGGCCTCTCCAAACCCCAAAACCCCAATTTACCTGTGAGAAAAGAAATGGGTGCAAATCTCATTGGCGGCAGTACTAAATTGTCCCTCAGTTCTCTGAAGAAAACACGTCTCTAGTCAGAATCTTTATTTGTCAACGGTGCATGCTGGAAGCCTCTGTCTGAGGGTGGTTTCAGAGGGCAGCCATATTGGTCTGCAGTACAACATCTAGATTTGAGAACTTTCAAGAGTCAGAGCTCCCTTCATCGGATACTCTGGTGAAGGAAGCTTTGATTTGCAAAAGGTATATACCCCAAAAATCTTGTTGATCTCTAAGATGCTACCGGACTTGAATCTAGCTGCTCTAAGTGTGGTTTGCTAGAAGATAGCAGCTTTGCATGGGTTTTGTTGAAGGCTGTAGAATTTGGAGGGGGGGGGAGAGACCAAAACCCCACTCATGCACCTCCTATCATATAGCCAAGCCTCACTAACAAAGTAGTGTTTGGAACCAATCTTAGGAATTCGGCATTCGGGGAATCAGCAGATGCTGAGCTCTAAAATGCATGAGAAACGGAGAAAGGGCACATGGGATTAATACAATGGAGAAGTATATCTGTCTATATAAACTGGAACGTCAGACGATCCGGCCAAGAGGCCTTTCTGAGAACAGGTTGTCTGCTTGGCTACAGGCCGTAACAGATAATGACGACATCTTAAGCGAAAGCACAATGTTACAGAAGAAGAAGGAAAAAATGAAGCTCTCAGGAATGTCCTTCCAGGTGGACCTCACAAATCACTTAACGCCGTTTATCCAGGTAACAATCCGTCACAGAGGAATCAAAATTCGATGTTCCAAGGAACTGTGTGTGTTCACTGTTCAATTTGGCCACTACAGCTCAAAAGAGAGAGGATTTTTAAAAAGAAGACATCCCTCACTGTGTGATTTCACTGTCAGGGTAACTCCTGTGACCCACTTTCTCTCCATACTTTGCAAGCTACTCGCTTATAGTACACAGCAAATATATATTCCCACACAGGCCAAAACAAAAATAATGAAAAACCTTTCCGATGTAAGCTGACAATGTGTCTGAAATCCACTGGTAGTTATTGGTAACCCTCACCAAGCCAGGGAGAAAGAGGCACTCGTTGGTTGAAACACTGGAAATAGTTGGAGCTAAGTTTCATTTGTGAGGGGATATGATTTCGCTTGTGCATTTGCTTGTCACCTGTACAGTCAGGAAGAAAGTATAGAACCTAAACTCTGGCAGGACACTCCACTGAAAAATCGAATTTTAAAAATGCTTTTGTTAGGTTTCCCCCCAAAGTATCCTAGCCTTGATTTCTGGATCCAAAAGCATCCATCGCAGATAAAGTATTAACATTTAACGCCTGCTTCTGATCACATTCAAGAGGGTAATAAATTCTTGATATATATCAAGAGTTTTTGATAGGATCTTCCACCCATCGATTTGTTTCTGGAATTCGCAGCTGAGGGTGGAACTTTGGCTCCTAAGGAATTTGCCTACGGGAAGCCCATCAACGTGTGCCGAAGAAGTTGACTGTTCCTGCCCTAAAAGTTCTTTTTCTAAAAAAAATAAAATAAAATAAATCCAATTTGCATGGGATAACGAAGGCGAGAGGAAATAGAACAAGTGGGGGAAATTCTTCAAATATTTACAAACTTTCTCTTTCACTTATAAGCAGAGGTCATTTTGGGGGGGATCGCGGGGGATCGCAGTTCCCCCGGGTGAAGTACGGGGGGCGGGGCACATGACGAAGCCCCGCCCCCTGCTTCCGGCCCTCATTCAGCCAGGAGGAGGCAGGAGAAGAGGGAGGGTAAGTTGCTTCCTCCCTGCCTCTCCTCTCCCCACCCCTGCCTGCCTGGGGCCAGGGAGGGCCTTCACAGGGCTTCCTTGCACTCCCGTTGGCCTTGCAGGTCCACCGCCGGGCCCCTCATGGGGCTCAGCAGTGGAGCTGCAAGGCCGGCAGCAACGGCCGGGCCCGTTGGGGGCGGGGTGTGTGGCCTTATGACACACTTCCGGTGATGTCAGGGGGTGTGGCCTTATGACACACTTCCGGTGATGCCAGGGGGTGTGGCATATGCTAATGAGTTATGCTAATGAGTTCCCCTAGCTCTTTTTCTACAAAACGACCCCTGCTTATAAGGTTGCCAGATTCCAGGTAGGGCCTGGAGTTACAGCTGATCTCCAGCTAATAAGTGATCAGTCCCCCTGGAGAAAATGGCTGCTTTGGAGGGTGGACTTCATGGCATTATACCTCGCTGAGGCCCCTATCCTCCCAAAGCCTTGCCTTTCCCCAAATCTCCAGGAATTTCCCAACCCAGAGCTGGCAACCCTATAATCACTCTCTTCAGTCTTCATCGTGATACGACAAAAGAAGCCCTTCAGAAAGCAGGATTCATTATTATTACAGTTCAACACCCGGGATCGTGTTTTGTTTCGGCCATAGAAGGGCAAGTCAAATTCCCAACACACAAAGACTGTTTTTGAGGACACTGACTGAAGCAACCCTAAGCATGGTTACTTGGGAGTCAGACATCCCACCAATGCCGATAGGACTAACTCCTTAGTAAGAAGGATTCAAATGGCAGATTTATAGCGCTAGTGGCGGCCAGAGTGGGAAGTCAGAAACTGCTAAAAGGAACTGCCAACCAAGGGGGAAGAAATATCTGATGTGGGCAGATAGAGTGAGGCAGAAGCAAATCAAGGTTGCCAGGTTCGAATGAAAAGCTGGCAGGGGACTTACCGGGACACTTCAGGAGAGGGGAGGGAAGAAGTGTGACATGCCTACATCACCCGGAAGTGACGTAGGCACATTGGTGACATTGGGGGGTGATGATCTGGATTTTGGGCAAAACTCTATGGTTTGAAGCTAATTCTACCCTAGAGTTTTGGCCAAAAAACCAGAGTGTCGCCCCCTGATGTCACTGACGTGCCTATATCACTTCTGGGTGATGTAGGCACATCACGTTGGGGGTGGTAACTCTCCCCCGCTGGCCAGCTGCCTACGCCAAGGGGGAGTGCTGGAAACCAGGGGATTCCCCGTGCACTGGGGGGGGGGGGCCTGGCAACCCTAAAGCAAATACATGGGAGAGCTTAGATCAGCGCTGCGCAGGTACATGACAGCCAATTGGTCAGCAATAACAAGCACTTGTTGCTGTTGCCGTGGACCACAATGGGGCACCGCTGGCCAGTTAGCAATGGCTACACATCCATCCAGGTCTGACCTAGCAGCCTTTACCTGTGAGATTCCTATGTAGGGGAGGTGGGTCCTGCCATTCCTTGCAACTGTTCAGTTATGGTGGCCTCTTAATTCTTGGCACACACCACCATACTACCTGGATTCCAGCCGGTTGTACTTGGAAGCAAGTCCAATTTATTTCAGTGCGTCTTACTCCTAAAGAAAAGGGTACGGTCACCTTTACTAAACACTGGAAAGCTGTTACAGAGAGGGCCAAATTACTTTAGAGATTAAAGTGGCGATCCACAACCCAGTCTGCCATTGTGGGGCTTTGGAGACGGCTCCTTTGGTTCGGGCCCACTTGGAACGATAAGGGCAAAAGGAATGTGAACATTTTCACTACAAATCAACTAGTGTGAGCAAGAAGTTGGAAGAGTACTGAAGATTTCTCATTTGGCTGCACTTAAGAGTGATGTCAGCAAGACCAACAATGTCAACAAGATGTAATTCATTTCACTTGCTCCCCCCTCCCGTTTCATGCCTCTTTCAATTAATTAAAATACAGACTCATATTAAATCGCCACTGACTCCTGTACATGATTCACTAAGAATTCTAGAGGCAGAAGCATTTAACAACAGTTCAGGTGCTGACACCCCATGGATATTGATATCCAAGTAACTACTGTCATGACAGATACATTCACACTTAATGCAAGATGTTACAAAAACAATCTCTTGGACAGTGTAGATTTTTTTTTTCTTAGCTAATGTCCTGTTTGGATGTTCTGTGATCTCCCTCAGTTGCAGTGCAATCCTAAACAGAGTAAACCCCATTCCGGGGTTGCCACGCTCCTGCTTCCAGTGGCCAATTTCCTGTTTTCAGCCACTGACCCCCACTGCCACTCAGTAGGCCAGCAACAGACAAGTGAAGAAAAAAATTAACAGCAGTGCAATGGTGTTACATCACTTCCTGGGAAAATGTGGAAGTGATGTTGCACCACTCTAGGACTCACTGGAAACTCTATGACAGTGCTCCCCACATTCCTATCCCCCATTCTCCTGTCACGTGCCAGCCATTGGCTAGTAACTCTACTAAGCCCACTGACTTCAGTGGATGTAACTCTGCTTAGAATGGCACTGTTGATATCCTGAAATTTCTATGTCATATTCAAATACCAAACTACAGAGCTGTCAAAAGCCCCATTGAGCCCCTGGGTGGAATAGAAAATATGCAAACACAGATATTAAGAACTATAAGATTGTCAGCAAGCACAGCTCCAGTAATTTTTTTAAAATCATGGTTAACCATAAATCTTTGGAATAAAAACTTAGATCTCTCCCTCATCTTTCGAAATTAACATCAAATTGCCCTCACACAAGAGATGGATAGATTTTGGTCCATTCTTCATCTCATCGTTAAGGGCCAGATCTTGCTATTTTAAAGGCCAAACGACCACTGACAGTCACAGTGTGTGCAGGAACTGTGATCCCCAAAAAGAACATTATTCTGAAAACTCGGTATTTTGGTGAACTCAAAGATGGGGGAGGGGCAGGAGCCCAAAACAGGCCCAAGTGCTAAGAATCCCTGTGTCTGCACGAACGTTATACAGTTTCAAATATTCTGTATATATATAAAAAAAGAATTCGTGTAAAGTTTTTGCATCCTAAACATAAATTAGGAAATTACTGAACAGTCGGCGAGTCAAAAAACAGTCAAAAGAAGGGCAGTGAGCTAGGTTGAGGGGGTGGAAGAGCAGCAGCCCAGGAAGAGTCGCGTTTTTGTTTCGTTCAGTGCATCTCAGAGCGATGGTCCCACATGGTTCACTGTACACAATTGTTCCCAATGACTAGCTCTCCACCTGCACGAGAGACCGCTTGAAAAGGGAGTCTTTGGATTTAGTGCCAGCTCCAACTAGACAGAAATAGACATCATGTATATATAGAATATTTCTCTGTGTGTTTGTGTGTGTGTGTGTGTGTGTAAAGTATAGGGAAATTAATCCACTTGGAGACACAACCATCAAATTATCTACAAGATTCAACAGGTGAGCTTGATGCTTCCATCAACCCCTACAATAGTACAACCGCTGGTCAACGCGGGGCCAGACATTATCAATCGATAATGCTCATTTGCACTTGTCATTTGGAAGGAAGTCAGCGCTCACCCCGCCCCAAAAAAGCCAATCCCTTTCAGTCAACCGTACAATATTACGAGAATGGGAAAGTTATCATCATCTTGATGAAATGGGGAAGGAGAACCTAGGGTAGGTTCTGTCACTTTAATCAGAAGAGATTCTCATTTTTCTCCCCACTCAAGATGATTAAATATTTCTACAGATCTGCTCAACCCAAAAATCTATCTTTTGCAGGTGCTGGACACACAAATAAGTTACCAGACATTTTAAAAAGGGGGCTAGCAAGAACAAGCGACCGGAGTTGCTAACCCATTGATATAGGTTGCAACAAGCATGCTTCCCCCCTCCCCCATTGTGGTGCAGAAGGAAAACCTGAAGTCACGCCTGAGTGATAGAATCCAAGACCGATATCCAGGTGAGGAAATGAGTTCTGTTGAACACAGAGTAAAAAGGTCTGAGCTTTCAAAGAGCTTCCCCCCCCCACCTCCAAGTTTCCAATAGGCAATTAAAGAGGAAGTCTGAACTATAGCAAATCTGGCGATGCCTCCGAAGATATACTGCAGCGTCACTCAGGAGGCATCTTGCTGGCCAGCCACTGTGAAACCACATCAGCAGTTTTTTGCAGTTCCCTAATGCACGTGATGCTTGGTGATATCAAAAGATCAAGACGGAAGGAACCGAAGAAAAGAAAAACCAACTGTTGGCAAAGTCTGCACCGGTTCAAGAAAGAAAGGTGGTAGGGCGCGCCCTACGTGTCACTCCATAGTCTACTTGCCAATTAAGGCCATTGGGTATTGACATAAAAGTATCTTGACAGCTCAGTTCGATGAAGAAGAACCCAAAACTGGAGCAGATCAAAGTGTTGGTGAAGAGTATCAACATGTCGTTGTCCGTCAGGGAATCTCAAAACAAAAGAGCCAGAAAGGAACCAAGACGTTGAAGTTTTGGCTACCAAACTAGGATTTGGTTTCTCTAGGTCATTAGTTTCCCCCCCTCCAAAATCTATTTAAAAAGAAAAGTTAGTGCTACAAATATGCAACTCCAAAATTAGTTTTCCTTCAATCAAGCTTCATTGAGAAGCAAGTGATGTAAGCTCCTTTCTACTCCTGTCCACCTGCAGGAAATCGCCTTCCGTATCCTTTTATTTCCATTGGCAATAAACATGGAATACAAATTCCAGACCACCGAAGTGCCGTAAGCCACTGCTGTCTCACTGACTACTCCAGCAGTACATTTCCTCTCGACGTGTCTTCTGCCTTCCAGAAGGGCCAGGCGCAAGGAATGGATGTTCCATCATTGAGTATAGTTGACAGCATTTAGTGCATGGTTTGTGTACAGAGGTTTACATGTGATCAAGTTCTTCTCTCCCGAAAGGCAGAGCTCCATTCTACCCCTTTCCCCCAGGATACTTAGGTCTCGGCTGTATCTGGGCCATGTTGAGCAGCCTCAGGGGCTCAGATATGTCTCTTCATATGGAGGGCAAGGTGATCAGACCTTGAGAAACACCTGGAAAAGTAAACGTGGAGGTTAAATCATGGTTGAACAATGCAAGATCTTTCAGACTGCATTTGTCACTGCATGCAAGAAGACTGCCAACAGGCTGACAAACGTCTCTGCTTACGATTTCACCGTGAACTGCAGAACTGGCATCGAAGACGTGCTGAGCGTATTAGATGTAATAAAAGATTAATTCAGCTGGAAGTTTTACTTCTTGACCATCAAGAATAACTTCCAAAGATATGGAGAAATTATTAGTAAGAAGGTGAGGGAGGCAATGAGGGGCTGTGGCTCAGTGGCAGAGCACTTGCTTTGCATGGAAGATGTCCCAGGTTTGACCCCGGGCATCTCCAGTTAAAAACAGCCGGGTATTAGACAATGTGAAAGACTTCTACGTGAGACCTTGGTCCACATGCCAGTCAGAACAGACAACTGTGACCTTGACAGATGTACATTCTGAATCAGTTGAAGGCAGCCTCAGGTGTTCCTATAGACCATCTCCAATAAGCCTAAACCACAAATGGCTCACTGGACCATTCCAATACAACTAGGGCCAGGAGAGCTGCTTTCATAAAACAATATTATGATTGGATTGAAAGCAAGCAATTACACCACTGGCTCCACATGGAGGAACAGCACCCAGACAGTCAGTAGTATGTGTGAATGGAGGTCATCAGGGGTCGTTTCATAGAAAAAGAGCTAGGGGAACTCATTAGCATATGCCACACCCCCTGACATCAGGGGCTCGGTGGTGGACCTGCAAGGCTGGCGGGAGTGCGAGGAAGCCCCGCCAAGGCCCTCCCTGGCCCCAGGCAGGCAGGGGTGGGGAGAGGCGGGGAGGAAGCAACTTACCCTCCCTCTTCTCCTGCCTCCTCCTGGCTGAAAGAGGGCCGGAAGCGGGGCGGCCGGAAGCAGAGGGTGGGGCTTCGTCATGTGCTCCGCCCCCCACCTTACCCAGGGGAACTGCGATCCCCCACGATCCCTCCCGAAATGACCTCTGGAGGTCATTATCTGGTAGGGATGTGCATTCGGCAATACAGAGCTGAAAAACTTCCCTGAAAAATACCTTATTGGTATTTTCCAGATATTTTTTCAACCGAATATAAACTTCGGTATTGTCTAAAGCTATTCAAAATGGCCAAGCCTCCCCGCAAAACCCGAACATATTTGGGGGTTTCAGAGCCGCCGGATAGCTGGTGTTTAAACGGATTGCCTTCCCTTTAAACACCTTCCAGTGAACCCATATTGTGATAGCAAATAACGTTTAAAATTCCAGTCATTATCTGCCAATTTGTCCTCCCATTTCAGGCCCAGGTAGACTCTCCAGACATACACAACCTCCAGGCTCTCCAAACATACACAACCTCTGGTCCCCCCCCAAATCCTTTTTTAGCCCATTAACTGATGAAGAAAGACTGACAACTTGGCTGCAGTTTGTGTACCTCTGCCCCAATGAAACCACTAAAGGGCTCCCAGTAGCCTGATCAGATGCAAGTTTTCTCACCAGGAACTCCAAGGGACTCGAAGAACCTAGCGGCCAAGCAAGCTTAAAACTTGCTGAGCTCAATGGAACCTGCCTTCCAGCTACGTGCCACAACCCAATCCTCTCCCCTACGCAGGCAGAAATGCTGAAGAAACATTGCCACATCATGCATAAAAATCCCTCTGCGCTCACAGAACCACCATTCCCTGGAAGAGAACGCGGCAGCCCTACCGTGAGCTGAGCTCTGACAGAGCCTCATGGAGGATGGCCAAGGCATTCGGGATCCAGGTGCCAAACAGACAAGGGAACAGGGAGCAGTGGAAAGCAGCCAAGAGAGGCCAGAGGTTCAACTTTATGGAAATACGTGAACATCACTGAATGTAAACTTGTCCAGTCATCCTGTATATACCAAAAGGATCACAGTGGGTTAAGAATGTGAACTGGTGCCCTGACCTGGATAGCCCAGGCAAGCCCAACCTCATCAGATCTCGGAAGCTAAGCCGGGTTGACTCTGGCAGGTACTTGGATGGGAGACCTCCTTGGAATACCAGAAGTCGGGAGGCGGGGGCAGGCTCCCAGTAGGGGTCAGTCACCAGAGCTCGCTGTGACTTCCAGGTGCACACACAGTCAGTCACCAGAGGTCATAATGCCTTCCAGGTGCGCACACACACACACGCATGCACACACACACACGTGCACGTATTTTTAAAAAAGAGTGTGAACTGGAGAGCTCCGGCTCAGGTCTTACCTCTGCCTGTCATCCACCTGGGAACTGAGGCAAGCTCTTCTCATCTCACAGACTCTGCTCTTCCCACTGTGCAAGTGGGGGATAATCAGGAGTCCACAGCGGGCTATGTTGTCCAAGGGGGAGGACCTACCACCAACTCATCCACAGAGCTGAGTGTTCCCACCACCTTCTCTTCCCTAGCACCAGCCATAGCACTCCACATACCTATAGAAACATCTTCTCAAACTCTCTTAGGTTTTACATAATATGCTTGTGTACAGGTTGACAGAAGATATAATTACAATATTGCAAGAGATGCAGAATTTTAGCAGGCTCACACGATTTATTATTTATACCATTAACGGTGATTTATGCAACTTTCATGATGTCTAAATGACCACTTATGAGAGAGAGAGAGAGAGAGAGAGAGAGAATGAGAATGAGAATACACTCTTGAGCACATTCTCTCAGTCTTTCAGGGTACTTGCCCATTGGCAACTATAGACTCACTTGCCCATATACTTTTGGTTGCCCAAAACATGCAGTTGCGAGAGAAAAGTTCCTGAAGAAATGGCTATTAAAATGTTCTTCCTTTTCCGAATCTACAAGGTTGAGACTTCTGCTGAGTACTCTGTGCGATAATTGTATAATAGATGTGGCACATTTCTGTAATACTGTCTTTTTAAATGCTTAAAACCTTTTAAAAAGTTTAAAATTAACTTTTATGGTGTATGGCCTAAAGGCTTTTTTAACCTAATAAACTGAACTGAATGTCTTGGACATGACACTGTGTATAATAGATGTTTGCTTAAGGTAGATCTATTTTGTGCTTTTTATTTTTCTTTAAAACATTTTTTTCCACACTATTGATATAAATATTGGTGTCAAGTGTTACCAAACGTAGGTTTCACCCAAACAATACATCAAAGTGCAGGTTTATACTGTGTTCAAACATTCAAACGGCACCTTGTCAGTCTCACAATCACGAGTCACTTGTCACTGACAAGGTGCTGCCTGAATGTTTGAACATCGTGTAAACCTGCTCTTTGATGTATTGTTTGGGTGAAACCTACGTTTGATAATATTTGACACCAATATTTATATCAATAGTATAGAAAAATTTTAAAAAACACAACAAAAAGCACAAAACAGATCTACCTTAAGCAAACATCAATTATACACAGTGTCATATATTTTTTTCCATATCTTCCTAACACTGTGACTCTCTGTTTTTGTATTATAACCTCCAGGTGGTAGCTGAGGATACAACAGATGTCCAGTTGACAGAGGTCAGTTCACCTGGAGAAAATGGCTGCTTTGAAAGGTGGACTTTAGGAGGCATTATACCTCTTAAAGCCCCTCCCCTCTCCAAACCCCGCCCTCCTCAGGCTCCACCCCCAGATCTCCAGATGTTTACCAGCCCGGAGCTAGCAGCCCTAAGGATTGCAGCAAAGCCAGCCACACCTTATGGACCCCTGGTACTGAACCACAGCGGCCTTCGTAGAGGGCGGCTGATGAGATTACTGAGACAAGCTTTGAACACTTGACATGTGCTGTATAAACAGGAAGGGGAAATCCTGGCAAAAGAGGCTCTGATTCCATTCAAACTGGGGAATGATGTGAGCTTGTAGGGAAGGTTGAGGTGGGTTCTGTGGGGAGGCAGAGACGGCATTGCTATTAAAAATACGTTTCAGGGGATTATATTTCAGATCTTGTCAGATCTCAGAAGCTAAGCAAAATTGGCCCTGGTCAGTATTTGGATGGGAGACCAGCAGACCACCAAGGAATACCAGGGTTGGTATGCAGAGGCAGCCAATGGCAAACCAACTATGAACACTTCTTGCCTTAGAAACCCTACGTGCTTGTTGTAAGTTGGCTGTGACTTGATGGCAAAAAATAAAATAAAATCACAAGGTATGCAAGAGCTCCCCTTGGTGCATGGAGCGTTTCAGGAGAAATGGCGTGCAAAAGCAAATAACCAAATTGATTTAAGTGGTACCAGAGGTACTCCGGAGACTCTCTTTCAACTCCCTCTGGGGCCACCGTGGATCTCTCCCTTGCTGCTTCCAAAACACACACTGTTAGCAGCACCATATGCTGATGCTAAAAGGCAGCCGGCCAGTTTGCCGGATTACTGCTATGTGCCTCACTGGAGATGTAAGACACAGCTGAAGTAATGATTTGCTTAGGGGGGGAAATACCCCTTTCCCCCCATTACAGAAGCTCTACACCTTCATGTTGTTTCACAACCACCTATGCTTTTATAATGTGTATCATCTTCATGTGCTTCTCTACCAGGCTATGCAAATTTGGACTAGAGATGTGAAAGCTGGGGGGGGGGGGGCCCCAGAAAAAGGGGGGGGCAATGTTCCCTTGAAGCTGTGGAGTCTTGTGAACAAAAATTCTGCTTTGTGAGCTGCTGGCATTAAAGTCATGAGCGAACAATTTGGCTCCTGCATCAATTAGTTTGCTCTGGAGCCCTCCTTCCTGAGCTAAGACAAAAACGTGTGAGCCGGAGGCTAAAAAACTGTGAGCTAGCTCACACAAAGTCAGTTTAGAGGGAACCCTGGGGGGGAGGGGAGACTTTTTACCCCTTCCCCCCCCCCCCGGAGGACTTTTTAAATTTCGGGGAACACTGGGGAAACAAGACTCCTATTAAATGTTTTCTTCTTCTTTTTTTTTTTGAGTGAGAAAAATGCTTTTTAAGGCAAGGTGTTTCACACTCAAAATGTACAACATGAAGAAGTCTGAGGACTTTTTCGCTTTTTCCAGTGGAAAAACTGAGATATTTGGGGGAATACTGAAAATAAGTCCTAAGAAATATTTGTCTTACAAAGCATTTCACTCATTCCAAAGGTTAGAGGACTTTCTCAATTTTTCCAATGGAAAGAGCTGGATTTTTAAAAAAGAAAACAACTATTATACTGTAGACACATACAACACCAACTTTTTTTTGTTGTTGAAACGGCCAATTATTAATATGTTATAATGTGTTAAAGAATTATTAAAAAGGAACAGTTTCAATGTTATAAAGTTTAACTTAACATCCAAACATATGGGCAGGCCTACCTATTGGGACTCTAAAGACAGTTTCTGTCCAAATAATATACTTTCTTTTGTTTACTCCAGAATTTGTTTTACCCTCACAACAACCCTGTAAGGTTAGCTAGGACGACAACTGGCCCAGGATCACCCTATTTCAGGAGTGATTTGAACCTGGCTACCTATATTTAATCCTGCCAACCTAGCAGTTCGAAAGCAAGAAATTGCAAGTAGATAAATAGGTACCACTTCGGTGGGAAGGTAACAGCGTTCCGTGCACCTTGGTGTTTAGTCATGCCGACCACGGAAATGTCTTCGGACAGCGCTGGCTCTTCGGCTTTGAAACGGAGATGAGCACCGCAACCCTAGAGTCGGATTCGACTGGCTTTCGAGCAAGGGAACCTTTACCTTTACCTTTTTACCTATATTTAAATCTTAATCCATTGCCTGCCTCTGCACAGCAACCCTAGACTTCCTTGGTGGTCTCCCATCCAAGTACTAGCCAGGGCTAATCCTGTTTAGCTTCCCAGATCTGATGAGATCAGTGCAGGGAAGAAACCTCCCCGTTTTTCTGCAGCTTCTCATGAGCCTCCAGCTTGTAGAAGGCCTAAGGACCACATCTAGAAATGTTCCCCATACTCCCATTTCCATCTCTGCTTGTGCGTGGCAATGAAACTTCTGTGGCTCCATACTGGATGGAGAGGAAGACCTGTATTGCAGGCCATCTTGCCGGGGATGCAAAGAAGCTTTGATTAGCTCAGTTGGTCAGAAAGCATCTTTAGTCATTTAACTGCAGTCTTATTTTTCTTCACAAACGAGAGCTTAAGAGAGATTACGCGGTATGCTCTGGAGAATAGGGGAGGAAGGAAAAAATAACGAAAGCACACGCTACAATCAGAACTGGCACAATGAAGTAAAGAACAGCCGTCTTTCCACCAACTGGAATAAAATAAGCGTCTGAATATGCAGTAGGACTCTTGTTCCTACTGGTAGTCTTCCACGGGGGGGGGGGAGACTATCTGTCAGAATGTATTTGATAGGACATTAGGAGGTTTGTTCCAGCCATCTGCTCAAAAAGGGACACCTTCTTGTGATGATTGTTACAGGGTGGGGGGAAAAGGCTCACAATGCAATCCTAAACAGTGTTGTGCACTTTGAAGTCCTCTGACTCAGAACTGTGTAGCTGTGGGTGTTTCCATGTTCTCTTTTTCCTTTCTGGGGTGGTGTTCCTGTTGGTTCTGGCTTTCCCCCCTGTTCTGCACACATTTGGCTCCCTCAAGTGGTAGACTGGATATTACACCTCGTTGTGTCTGGCATATCTCCCAGGCCCATTTAAATGGTAGGTTTTTATGCTGGACATAAAGCGACGTAATATCGATCCAACCACTAGAGGGAGTAAAACATGTGCGGAACAGAAAAGAATCCTCAGAGCAACAAGAACTAACCAGTGAGGAAAATCAGAATGCAGAAAGGCCCTGTATTTAGGACTGCACTGTGGACTCCCTACATTTGCGCGGAGCATCAGCTGTCTCCAAGACTGAGTCAGATGTTGTATTGCAACCATACGGTCAGCTGGATTCAAGTGTGTGGTCTGTTCATAAAATCATAGAATCACAGTGTTGGAAGGAGCCATACAGGACATCTAGACCAACCCCCTGCTCAATGCAGGATCAGCCTAGAGCATCCCTGACAAGTGTTCGTCCAGCCGCTGCTTAAAGACTGCCAGTTACGGGGAGCTCACCCACCTCCCTTGCTTTTATTTGTTTATTTGGGATACTTTAAGATGCCTTTATCTAGCAAAGGGTCTAGGTGGGTTGAAATGTTCTATACAGATACCACAAACTACAGAATAAACCAGCACAACACAGATCTTACAGTCTTAAGAGGCCCTCTAGGTTCAGCCTCCTACATGAGTAGGGTTGTTATGTGATCATCCCAGGTCTCCAGCCCCCAGAAGAACTTGCCTGCCCAGCACTCCAAAAAATCACACACAAAAAAAATCACCACTGGCCACACAGTTTTCGGTGATTCCTAGAGTGAACCGATTTCACTTCTGGGGGAAAACCTCAGTTTTACCACAGAGTTTTTGGTGATTCCTAGAGAGGTTGCCCCCCCTCATGTCCCTGCCCTACCCAGTCTCCTACTGGTTGTGAGGCTGACCTATTTCTGGATATCCCCTCAGCGTCTAATGCAGTTTGCCACATTGCTGTTCAAGAAGTACTAGCTCACAGAAGGTCGCCTTGAGAATGCAAAAACGGGTCATGGTAGTATTGTCAGGACGCTGCCCCACACCCTTGTTGTCCCCGCCGGTCGCCGTGGTTCTCCCAGCAGACCGGTTCTCCTCCCCCAGGCCCTGGTACACGGAGGTCTCAGAGGGGTTGCTTCACCATCCTCCCCCTCCTCCCCGACGGGTTCATGGCCACTCATCTTTCTCTCTTGCTTCTAGTTTCTCCAGCTCTCCAGTCCTCTCCTCCTCCTCGACCTCCTTTCTGTGCACCTTATATGCCTCCCTGCTCCCACCTCCCACACCTAGCCCCTCCCCCTGCATAAATTCCTGACACCAACCCCCCCCCCGGGCCGAGTGGGGCCGTGCTACGCCATCGCGTCGAGGAGCCGGGCTGGCCTTGGTGGTGGCAGCAGCACCCTTCTCTCCCTGAGGCTTACTATCCTCCACACAGGAGTGCCCGAGCGGCAGCCACGGGGAACTGGCTGAGCACGAGCGGTTCTCTGCCGCACCGTTGGGGCCAAGGCCTTCTTGAGGGGGCTGGCCTCTGGACAGGTGCCTCTCCCCTGCCGAGGCCTCAGGGAGCACCCTGCCACTTCCCCAGGTGAATGCCAGGGAGTTGCTCTTGTGGGGGTAGACCGTCGGCAGGTGTTCCGGGGGGGGGGGTGACAGCCAGGACGCCAGGACAAATAATATGACAAAGAGTTACCAGGGCTGGGGGGAATGAGTTGCAGCATTGAACTCAGCATAGAGGAGAAGCCTAGTTCCTGAAGCCCTGAGTCAGTGACTTGCGTGCTTTCTCCTCAGAGGACAAAGTGGAAAAGAAAACAGCGTTCACGCCTGACCACCTGAAACAAAACCAGCATAGCTTCACGAACTTCAGTGGGTACAACAGTTCAAGTCCTTCCTAGCCCATCAGAGTAAGATCTTCTTTCGGTTGACAGAGATACAGAGGAAAGGGAAGAAAACGGGGAGGCCGAGAGATTCTCCCTCCATTTCTTGCTATCTCTTGTTCTGAACAAACTAAGGCATCGTCTCGTGGTCCACAGACTGAAAAAAGAGAGAATATACCGGCAGATAGAGGGGAGGGAGAAGGAACTTAGCGGGGGTGGGTGGGTGAATGAAGGCCTCCGGAAGGCAGGATGTGAAAAATGATCTGATTTCCTTCCCATTAAAGAACGGGCCCCTGTTTATGTCCATCACATCCTCTCTTTGCGTGAGCCTTGACAGTCTAATGAGCTCTGGGGCTAAATAGATCCTTGATTGTATTAGAGGCATTTTCTTATTATAGCGAAGGGTCTTCAGGCTACTTCAAAAAAGAAGGGTAATTTTCTAAAAGCTGCTCTCCAACTTCCACGTATCAGTTGGAGTTTAAAAGATGGCATGGTCAGATGTAAGCATCTGACTCGATTAGTGCTTCAATTGGATCGCGGCTTTAGGCTCAATATGGCCAATATCTCCAATTAGGGGATGGACTGCTTGGAAAATGACCTGCCATCAGGTTTGATTACTGGGAAGTCTAGGCTTCCTACTTATACGAGATTTTATTTTATTTGTTTTTTGATATCGCCAGATATTCAAAAGCACACAGAGACAAATATTAGTATTCCTCGCTTAGATTACTAAACCTAACAACCAGAGTTCAAAGATAACCAAGAATCCTAGTAGCCTCTTACATGGGCCTCTTGCCTGGAAGAGATGGATTTTGGTAACAACTGGCTTTTATATTTGACAGCGACTCCACTTTCAGTTGAGGACCTGAAAGTGACATCACATTGGTTGACGCTCTAGGAATTCACTTAATCTCTAGGGTAAGTACCATAGAGATTGAATGAATTCCTACAGATTTGCCTAAAATGGTGATGCCACTTCTAGGTCCTCACCCAGAAGCCATGTCAACACATCAAGTGATACCATTTCCATCCCCAGTTTTGCTCTGACTATCACATTGAGCGGTGGCGCGGGCTGGGACTGCTGGGGCATAGCTGACAGCATGGTAAACCTCGCTTATTCCGACGTAGGGGCACATCAAATTGCATCCTTCGATTGCAGCAGAGGTCCCTGAAACTTTAGAAAAGGAGTACGTTGGCTCATGTCTATGTTGTGCCAGCTATGTAGGTCAAACTGGCAACCTCCTGTTCAGATGCATTCTCCCACATTATGGAATGGCCTGCCTGAAGTTATCAGAAAGGCCCCTACATATCTCATGTCATAGAATGTGCAAAACAGAAATGTAGAGGAGCCCAGTCTCTTCTGTCTTCATAGCCCTTCCTGCACTGCTGTTTGATCAAATTGCTAGTTTTATGTTGTAAGTAACCTGCCTTGAATCTTAGTGAGAAAGCCAGGTTATAAATGAAGTTAACAATAATAATAACAATGAAGAATCTGGAGCCACCTTATTGCGAATGGAGCAATCAGTACCCTAAAACTGTTGATCCTATAACTGAAGAGGACTGACCCTGAGTCCCTCTTAGACGCCATCTTTACTTACTTGCTGGACTTGATAGACAACTGCCCAGAGTTCCTGAAAGGTTCGGGAGAACACCCTGAGGTTGCTAGATAATGGGCGGGATCCAACACTACCCTGTACTGACAGAAGAGGTAGAAAGGGTGATTTTGCCTCCTTTTTCCTTCCTTACTCCATCCAGCCTGTCAATCCAATGGCTATTAGTTGTTGTAGATTTTCCACATTGTCTGGCCGTGGTCTTGACATTGTAGGACCTGACATTTCGCCAGCAGCTGTGACTGGCATCCTCAGAGGTATAACACAGAAAGATGGAGTACTCTCTGTGTCAAGGTGAGAAGAAAAATGGTAGGCAGGTAATTTATATCTACTCAGGACGATGGGGGTCGGGCCGAGTCATTATCTTGTAGGCGTTCCCCAGGCTGTAACATGCTAATGGAGGAGCTTTCCTGAGGAGGTTCTTTTGCATATGGATTGGCTATTACTCCACTGGGCTCCCAAAGTCCCAAGGATCTACTTCCCCAGGTTGGAATGGACTGCTTGTTGGAGGAGAAAGCAGGGATGAGCTGCCAATGAAGGGCTGGAGAGGACCCGATCCCACTGTGCTTGCCTTTCAGTACTGAAAGTAGAGCTGACTCTCCGCACAGCAGAATTCTCCAGTCTAGATGCTTGAGAAACAGGTTCACACAGAAGCTTATTACTTAGAAAAGGGAGGAGCTCTTTGTTGTTCGAGAAGACCACGCCAGATCGGAAAGGCGGAGTAAAGGCTTTTAGCTGTCTACCTAGGCTAGGATGGAGAAAGACTGTACAAGGCCTGTCTGGCCCTCGTGGTGGACAAAGGGAGAATGAGAGAGAAGGTTACTGACCGGAAGGAAGGAAACCCTAAAGAACAGCATTCTGGGTAACAAAGGGACAGCTGCAGGAACGGAGAAGGGAAAGGTCAGGAAGCACCCTTATCTAGCCCTTGACTGACTCTCCCTTACCCTTCCCTGAGACTCCGATGTCTGCGCTGGCGTTAAGCTGTACTGCACAGCCCATGCCTTTCCACAAACGTGATTTCCCCATAGGCTGAATTCCATTTCCCAAAGAGGGCTCATAGATATTAGAAGTGCATTTAATGATTTTTACATAAGCTCTTTCTGAGCGTGGGGGTGTGGATGAAAACAAGGCTGCATTACCTGTCACAATGGTTGCACTTGAAGGGCTTTGCCCCTGTGTGTTTCCTGTAGTGCCGCGTGAGTTCGTCACTCCGTGCAAAACGCCACTCGCACCCTTCCCACGAACACTTGTAAGGCTTCTCACCTGCAGGAGAGATTAATGGAGTCAGTAGTGCCAAGCAAAGAACCGGGGGGCAACGGCCCAGTCCTCATTCCTGCCATCATCATGCAAGCGGTTACCCTGGCACCGTGACCGTGCCAAGGCATTCAGGCATGCTGAACTTAGAGGAGGTTTAAACTCCCGTTCTCCTCATATAACCCTTGGCCTAGAACTGATGCCAGTCCTCACAGGGAAAGTCCAAGACAAACTGCTCTCCCCAATGCAAAAGTCTAAGGCAGGAGGTCTCAAAGCGAAGTGACCCCAGAGATGAACGTGTTCCATATTCCCATTTGCAAATGCATCACAAGATTCTCAGCTCTCATTTACCCCTTCCTCATCTTTAGGAACGCAAAGACTCACAATGTTAGGGTTGCCATTCCCCTGGTTAGGGCAGGAAATCTCCCACCCCCCAGGTTCTGTTGCCTGCCACCACTCCAAGTGGAGGTGGAGAGGAAAGTTTTTAAAAGCAGCAATTTTGGCTGCGTTGTTACATCACTCCCGGGGAAAACCCAGAAGTGAGAGATGGTAGCTCTAGGAATTGAGAGAAACTCTATGGTTTTACCATAGAGATTCCTGCAATTCCTAGAGTGGCCTCGCATCACTTTCAGGCTGTTCCAGTTACTAACATAGGGATAAAGCTGACATTGTGTGCTCCCCCATATCTCCACCCCTCAATCCTCCTTCTGGTTGCCGGGCTTGGCCAGAGACCCCTAGGTAGCATGTGGATAATATTCAAACAAAATCTCTGACTTTAACAGACAGCTGAACAAGTGCTCTTCAGAGGGCATGGTTCTCTCTCTCTCAACACAAATTTACTCTTACACAAATGCATCCACATTTTCTTAAACAGAATTTGCAGCACTGGTGTTCTTTTGGCTTGCAGAATTGCAGAACTGGTGTTCCTTTGGCACAGAATTTTAAAGTAAAACATATACCCAATTTTATAAAGTGCTAAAATTTAGTTTTGTTATAGAGAGGCTTTGTTCCAATGCTACTTGTTTAAAGATATGCTTTAAAGCATGAGTGTGCCTGCCCTCCCGTCCCAAATCAAAATTCTGTGCCGAAAGAATTCAAGCACCAATATCTTGCACTAGTTTCCATTTCAGGTTCTTACACTGATGTCACACACACTCATTGGTTTACTGCACACACAAGGCTGAGTGCATCCAATGACCACTTGCATGTCTGTGATCACGGTAGGAACACACAAAGTACACAATTATGTGTTCAATCAAGCCAAAAATATATTAAAGTATCATTTAGCTAAAGCATTTTTTAAAAATAGATTCTTGCTTTCATGTACTGAGGGCAGAATGATGTGCTATATAGGAGACTCATGACTGAATCTCCTGAAACAACCCCCCCCCCCTCCTGATGAGATGCAGCAAAAGATTCAGGGATGCCAAACTGATTGTCCCCACCAGTCAACTCCTGAGATATTAGAAGGAGCAGGAAGAGTTGGTTTATATACCCCGTTTTTCTCTACATTAAGGAGTCTCGAAGTGGCTTACAATCACCTTCCCCTCCCCTCCCCTCAACAGGCACCTTGTGAGGCAGGTGGGGGTGAGAGAGTTCTGAGGGAACTGTGTCTGGCCCAAGGTCACCCAGCAGGCCTCATGTGTCTCAAAGCGGCTTACAATCTTCTTCCCTTCCTCTCCACAAAACAGGTCCCTTGTGAGGCAGGTGGGGGTGAGAGAGTTCTGAGGGAACTGTGTCTGGCCCAAGGTCACCCAGCAGGCCTCATGTGTCTCAAAGCGGCTTACAATCTCCTTCCCTCCCCCTCCCCACAACAGACACCTTGTGAGGCAGGTGGGGCTGAGAGAGTCCTGAGAGAACTGTGACTGGCCCAAGGTCACCCAGCAGGCCTCATGGGGAGGAGGAGTGGGGAATCAAACCTGGTTCTCCAGATCAGAGTCCACCCCTCTTAACTGCTACACCACGCTGGCTCTCAGCGATTAGTCTTAGTACTTTTGTCCCTCTGCAGGGCAGCTGCAGGAGGATTTTGATTGGTCAGAGCAGCCTGGGGAGAAAGGGTTAAACATCCTCTCCTCCCAGGACCACTCCTCTGAACAAGCCTGGCAGCTCCTTCTCTAACAAACACACCTGCAGTCTGTTAAAACGCACCCACACTGCAAGGGCAAATTGTACCTCTCCCGTGTAATCTGCACTTTGGCAGTGATTTTCATCAATCGTGCACTATGATTTATATCAAGTTCCGTTAAGCTGCCACCTGTAAGCTTGGCCCTTGATTAGACTGTAACACACCTACTATGTGGATTGATAAACATTACTGCAAACTGGGAGATCACTCTCTTCCTTCTGTCTAGAGCTGCCAACCTCCAGGTGGGATTCCAAAAACAACATCCGTGACAAAAATAACGAAGAAACAATAAAGATAAGTTGCAAAAACGTTTACTGTAGTAATTCCTGTAGAAAATGTTCTATTATCGCTCACACGCTAACGAATACTGCGCAATGAACAATTCGTTTCACAATATTTGCTTTATCTGATAACAGAATGGGTTCTGTTATTAGAGAGTCAACATGGAATGTTTTCTTCAAGGGTTGATAAGTAGTAATTGATAAGAATTGGGATTGCTACACGCTCAGATAAAGCAAATGTTGTGAAACGAATTGTTTACATTGTGCAGTATTCGTTAGTGTGTGAGCGATAATAGAAGAACATTTTCTGCAGGAATTAGTACAGTAAACGTTTTTGCAACTTATCTTTATTGTTTCTTTGTTATTTTTTGTCACGGATATTGTTTTTGGAATTCCACTTCCTCCCGTGATCTCTCATTTTTAACCTCCAGGTGGGGCCTGGATATTTCCTGGAATGACAGCTGGTCTCCAGACCACACAGATCAGTTGCCCTGGAGGAAATGGCAGCTTCGGAGGGTACACTGTATGGCAGGTGTCTCCAACACACTGCCCGTGGGCGCCATCGTGCCCACTGATACCTTTCCCGGTGCCCACCAAGTGTTTTTAGAAAGCAGGAAGGACCAAGTGGGACCTTGGCCTAGCAAGGCTTCTGTTGAGCCACTGCAGATTTTTTTTGCATTTTTTATATGTGCATGTGTGTGAGAGAGAGCGTGTGAGTGTGTGTGTGTACCTGGAAGTCATGGTGACCTCTGGGTGCACCTGGAAGCAGTGTCCCCTCTAAGCTGAGCTTTGTCATTGTAAGCCAGGAAGTCCTTGATCTGGCAAGATTCAGAGGAATACATGGCTCAGATACCAACAGAGAGCTCTTAATGACACCGGGAAATGTTATAAGCGAAAAGAAATTGCTTCAGTTTGAAGTCCTGAAACCATTTTAATTGCAGCTCAGCGTGCTTAGCTGGGTTTCATTTAGCAGCAGTGAACACGGCAGCCTCTAGTGACTGACCCCTACTGGGGGCCTGGAGGATATTCAGAGAGGTGGCTGAATAAAGCCTGTCCCCATCCTCCCGACGGCTGGTATTCCAAGGAGGTCTCCCATCCAAGTACTTGCCAGAGTCAACCCTGCTTAGCTTGTGAGATCGGATGAGATCGGGCTTGCCGGGGCTACCCAGGCCAGGGCGAGCCACTGCAGATTTGACTGGCTGTGCAGATTTTTTTGAAACGTCACTTTGGCATCAGCTGCCTGTGTGCCCTGCCCTTCACTCAAAGGGTGATTCCACACTAGACCTTTAAATCCTGGTTCAACCCTGTCCCCGAACTTACATTCTACACTACAAGCGAGTTCACCCCTATAATTATCTTGGGGCATTTTCTGTTTCCACATTACACTGAGGTCACCCCCGGTTTCGTCCCGCTCTTCTCCCGGGATAAAGGGATGCTGTTATAACCAGGGATAAATGCAAGATATTGTGTCCCGAGTTGAACTCGGATAAAACCAGGGATGAGATCCAAGTGTGGAAAGGAGCTACGTAACTGAAGGTAAGCTGTGGCAGCTGGCTGACTCCACGTCCCGCGGCAGTGGTTTTTGACAGCCATTTCGTGGCTGTGCCCACCACGCTCGGTCAGGATTCCAAATGTGCACACAGGCTCAGAAAGGTCAGGGACCCCTGCCCAGTGGCATCATATCCCCTCTCTGAGCCCCCTCCCCTTCCCTGACTGAGCCCGCCAGAGGCACCCCCCCCCCGAAATCTAAAGGACTTTCCCAAGCCAGAAATGATATCAAGCTGCCTGAATGGTGAAGTCAGTGGGTGATACCTTTTGTAGCGAACTGAATTTATGCGTTCAAACAAGCTGGGACCTGTGGGCAAGTTTTTTTCAGCTGCCACCGCCCAAATTCCCTCCCCTAGAAGATGAGACTGGTGCTGTCCTTACAAGGCTTCCAGAACAACCGGAAACTTCATCATCCTGGGATTAGCTTAAATGAATGCAAAGGAGTGTTTTCTTTCTCCTGCGTCTTACGACTGACCTGTTTGATGGCGTTTATTCTTAAATCATGATTTCCGGCATATTTTAAACTCCCATCCTTGAGGAAAGGTGGCACATAAGTGCATTAAGTGAAATAAAAGTATGAACTAAAAGCTTGAAGGGGGGAAAGGCATGCATTGGGAATGATGCACTTAACATATGCAGAAGCATCCAGGATTCAAGGTGCGGACAGGCCACATCTGGAGTATTGTGTGCAGTTCTGGAGGCCTCACTTCAGAAAGGATGTGGACAGAATGGAGTGGGTGCAGAGAAGAGTGACAAGGATGATCGGGGGCCTGGAGACCAAGCCCGATGAGGAAAGGCTGAGGGACTTTGGAATGTTCAGTCTGGAGAAGAGGAGGTTGAGGGGGGACAGGATTGCTCTCTTGAAGTATTTGGATGGCTGTCACTTAAAGGAGGGCAGGGAACTGTTGCTGTGGGCAGCAGAGGAGAGGACTCGCAATAATGGCTTTAAATTAAGGGCGGGAAGGTACCGGCTGGATCTTAGGGAAAACTTCTTTACAGTCAGAGTTGTGCAACAATGGGATCAGCTGCCTAGGGAGGTGGTGAGCGCCCCCTCTCTGGCACTCTTTAAGCAGTGGCTGGACAAACACTTGTCAGGGATGCTCTCGGGTGACCCTGCATTGAGCAGGGGGTTGGTCTAGATGGCCTGTGATGGCCCCTTCCAGCTCCGTGATTCATTGAGATGGTCTTATGTGGCCTGCTTCGTTACACACTTCTCCTTCAGTCCTGATCACGTGCCACGTACATGAATGGCCTTGAAAGGATATGTCATGTACTTCCCTGGCTCCTGGATTTAATCCCCCCCCCCGCCTCTCTTTTCCACCCTTCCAGCCAAAGAATCCCCGGCTCTTTCAGAATAATTGATATTGTCAGTTAAGGCAGGTTATGAAAAGAGAAGCCAGTGAGCATCAGGGTTTTAAGGACAGCGTTTCGGGTGTATCTGGAAAAGAGCATGAATAGTGCTGTCATTCAGTGCTTTGTCCAGCCAGACAATACATCCCGGGCGTTAGCGGCCATTGTGAGATCTCGGCTAATTTCACCCACGACGGATAACGCACTTGAGCAGTTGTTTGCGAGTAGATTTTCCTGTTTCACACAGGAAAATCCAGCGGCAAAGGATGGCTAAAGCACACTGAAAGTGCGTTATCCAATGCACGTGAAACCAGCCTCTGTGATCAAGATGTGTGAAAGTGCAGCCTCCGCAAAGTATCTGAACAGTGTTTTTTAAAGCCTCGTTCTGCAGGGCTTCATAGGATTCCCAGTCAAGCCGTCACAAGTACACGCGTCCAAGTGAGAGCCTCACTCAGTTTCATTTTTTAAACATCCAACTCTCTCCCCTCCCACCACCTTCCCAATTTTCTTCGCACTTTATCCTTTAAGTCTTGTCCGCTGCAGTCACTACGGATCGATCGATGGTCGTTTGGCTTCACTGTTGCTGCTGCAGTTCTGTATAGGGTTTCCGTTTCTGCACTGCTCTGATTTTTAGCTTAGCTGTGGTTCTCCTCCTCCTCCCCTTCATGTCAAAACCCCTCTGAGCCGAGGATAAAAGGCTCCGGTTGCTGAACTGTGGGAGGTGTCTCTGCCTGTTCTCTCATGCTGCTCCTGCCAGATTTCCAGTTTATCTTTGGAGGAGCAGAGCCAGCTCACGATCAATAATGTGTAAATGACTACCGAGCAAAACCCCCTTTTTTTTTACACTGTTTGGGCCCAGATGAGACCCTTTGTGGTAGTTCCATGATCATTACTGGACCTACAGTGGAGATTAACATGGCCCAGTTTCATCTTCTCACCTGTCTTCATTTGCTGGCTCTTGAACATGTGACTCTCATAGAATCATAGAACAGAATCATAGAATCACATAGAATCACACAGAATTCCCATGAGTCCAGATAATTATGCTTTCCTTTATAACCTATCCAGATGGGATAAAGGTAGAATTTAGGGTTGCCAGGTCTTACCTTTGTTGCAGTGGGGGAGTCCCGGTCCCCCTCTGGGACATCTTCAGTGCGCACACAAAGCGCGCACGCTACGATGACGTCACCCAAAAGTGACGTCATCGCGTCGGGCATGTTGCGTAGGGGCCCCCACTATCATTCGAAGGGAAAACAGAGTTTTCCCTCGAATGATAGAGTGTTCTCCCACAACGTGCCTGGCGCAATGATGTCACCTCCAGATGATGTCATCAAGCCAGGCATATAGCCGTGATCCCAGCACTTTGGGGATGGGGTTCCCCTGGCAGCTGGATCCGGGTCGGCGGATAAGAGGTCCATCAAGCGGGCAACCCCCCGCCCCCCTGGGGGACCTGGCAACCCTAGTCAGATTGCCAGCTCCAGGTTGGGAAATCCCTGGAGCTCTGACAATGGAGCCTTGGAGAGGGCAGGGTTTGGGGAGGGGCGGGACCTCAGGAGGATATAATGCCAAGGTTAGGGTTGCCAATCTCCAGGTGGGGCTTCAGGATCTTCAGGAATCACATCTGGTCTCCAGACCCCACTCAGTTCCTCTGGAGAAAAAGGCTGCTTTGTTGGGTGGTGGACTCTATGGCAAAGCACTGGAGAGCCACATTTCACCATTACCACCGACCAAAAGACCCACAGAACCACTACATGTCTGTGTACCACCCCGAGCATCCACATACAATAAGATATAATTTTTATTATTAAATATAGAACTATAATCTTTTTTTAATTACCACAGTGCCTCTCCACACATAGAAGCTGTCTCTCCCCACCCCTATGGAAACTTAGCCAGCCCTTGTGTATCTGGAGTGAGGGGAAGGACTTCCCACTCTGTCTTCTCTCTTCTCAGAGTGAGGAGCTCTTCAGCTGTTCAGGCTAGAAAGTGAAATTGCCAAGGCTCCTGGAGGAGAGCCAGGTGGCTGTGAAGAAAGGTCAGTAATCCCCCATCCCCCCACTAGGCTAAAATTATAAAATTTCTGGAGACTGCTAGAGCAACCCTTGTCACTTCTGGGTAGTTCTAGGAATCACCAGGAACTCTATGGTCAGAATTTCCAGTAAGTAGCTAAGGTAAGGATGCCAGCTCTGGGTTGGGAAATTCCTGGAGATTTTGGGGGTGGAGACTCAGGAGGGTGGAGCTTGGAGGAGGAGGGACTTCAGCACGGTATAATACCACAGAGTCTACCTTCCAACGAATCCATTCCCCCCAGGGAATTGGTCTCTATAGCCTGAAGATCAGTCAAAATTCCAGGAGATAGGACCCGAAGCAACAGTTTTAAATTACACGCAGAAAGGTATTGGCTGGATATTAGGAAAAACTTTTTCACAGTCAGAGTGGTTCAAAGGTGGAATCAGCTGCCTAGGGAGGTGGCGAGCTCCCCTTCACTGGCAGCTCTCAAGAAGAGGCTGCAATTAGTAAGAACTGTTGGAAATGCAAATGTAATGTGGGCACGTTTTTCCATATGTGGTGGTGCTGTGTAAAGATCCGTGGGTATTGGGAAATGGTGCAGAAAGTATTCTTAGAAATAACTGAGATTATCTCCGGAAATGATGCTGCTAAACATGCTGCCAGAGAGTATTAGATGGAAAGATAAGTACCTGATAATTTATATATTAACATCTGCAAGGATACTAATAGCCAAACATTGGAAGCAAGAATATGTACCAAATCAAGAAGACCTAGTACATAGGTTATTAGAGGTAGCAGAGATGGATAAACGAAATCTAATTCTTCAAGGACAGAAGGAAAGAGTATTTAAGGAAAGAGTGTTTATAGAAAGATGGGAACGTCTGTATAATTGGATCAATATAGATGTACAGTAAAAGACTCCATAAGTGATGTTGATGAACTATGTAACATGAAGGATGTTTTTTGGTTTTATGAAAAGGAAAATAAATCATTCCAAAAAAGAAAAAAGAAAAAAGAAGAGGCTGGATGAATATTTGTCAGAGATGCTTTAGGCTGGTCCTGCATTGGGCAGGGGGCTGGACTAGATGGTCTGTATGGCCCCTCCCAACTCTATGATTCTATGAGATCTCCAGCTACCACCTGGAGGTTGGCAAGCCTCAGCTGAGACTTTTTGTTTTAACATTTCTTCCCAGGACGATCGACACCCCCCCCCCCAGCCCTGGCTTCTACCCGTCAATCAGCTGCTCATCAGCAGGCAAGGTCTGTAATTGGCTGGAGGTCTCCTGCCATAAGTGGGGAAATGAGAACCCTAAGCCCCCACCCCCACTGTGGCCAGCTTGCTCATTTCCTGGGTGGCCGCCATACTCTTTCTTCTACGCAGCCAGCTTGCTCTCCCAGCAGCCAGGGTGAAACTGCAGAGGCTGGAAAGATGGGTAGGGGCAGTTAGAGAAGATGGGCCCTTCACTCCCATCCCTCGCAGGAGGCCTGCAGCTCCAGGAGGCTCACAGGGGAAGCTGTTCCAGGGTGCAAACCACCTGCCAGCCACAAGCCCTACCAGGAAAGGGCCTTGTCCACTTTCCTAGAATGTGGGGCAAGTGCCACATTGGGGAACAGTGCTCAGAAGAGCCACAGGTGGCACATCAAAGAGCCACTGAGTATCACTGCCCTATACCAAAGCTGGGTTCAGGCATAGGAAACCTGGAGTTTCCCCCCATGTTCCAAATCAACTGACTGAAGGACTGAAACCATCCCCCTCAATCTAGTTTCAATCCTCATTCAGTGCTTGGACTGCCATACAACCTATCCATAGGGTTGCCAGACTCCCACCAGAGGTGAGGGCACCCCTGCTTTTGCAGGGTGCTTCCCTGCTGACGCCCCCAACTGCCTTGAAAGGCGACATGATGATGTCACCCGGAGTAATGTCATGTAGCCAACATCAGGGGCTGATGCTCTAGTTTTTGGGCAAAACTCTATGGTAAAATTGGCTACAGACCATAGAGTTTTGACCAAAAACTAGAGTGCCACCGACATCAGCAATGTGATTATGTCACTTCTGGTGATGCCATCATGTTTCCTGGAGAGGAACAAGGATCTCCCCCCCACACACACACACCGGCTGCCAGTTAGACCTGGCAACCTTACCCATCCATGATACATAATGCGTTTTCTCTGCATTACAAGCAAGGAATTGAAGAATTATTGGAAGATGTCAGAGGCTGCTGTATATTTAGCCTGAGAAGAAGGCAGAAGATCAGCAAAGGATAATGACAGGGCAGTTTTGAGCACTCAGCCAGAAGCAAGCAAAGGAAAGTCACTGGACTGGGCAGGGAACAGAAATTTCCCGTCTAGGGTGTCACTCTTTTTAAACACCTCCCTCCTACTCCTTGTCACACCTTGCCCATTTTTAATCAACACTCCATCTCATCTTTGTCCCCACCTGCTACCTTCTTCTCACTCAGTGCATGACTTGATTTACATAGCGTCCCATAATCCAAGTCTCTGAAGCTGGAATGGACGAGAACGACGTGCAGAGGAAAGGTTACTCGTCTCCCCCCCACATCTTTCTGTTTGTTCTAGTGCCCCCGTCACACATCAGATCTTCAGTCTATGCTCTAATTTATGGAAACTCCATGTTCAGTGCAAAAATCATGGTATATTTATACCCTGCGCGTCTCTCCACAGGGGACTCGGGGCCACTTATAACATTTAAAATACAATCAATATAGAGTGGGGTCACTCCAGTATCTCCTGCTGCAAACGTGTCATGTGAACAGCACACACCGACATGCATGCGTCAGGGAGTCCAGTTGATGTGCGTAAAGATGTTCACATGACATCTGAACACATACCGACAGCAATCATACTTTCCATGCTCTATACAAGCATGCACAGACTGAGAATGGTATATTTTTAGGCATCCTGCTTAGGGTTGCCAACTCCACTGTGGGAAACTCCTGGAGATTTGGGGGCGGTGACTGGGGAATGTGATGTCACTCTAGGACTTCCTCTTTTCTTATACTCTACGGTATATCATAGAGTCTGCCATGTGAAGCTGTCATTTCCTTCCGGGGCTGCAGTTGGGAAACCTACCAGTGTCCCCAAGCTGTCAGTCTTGGTTAAGTGATTACATACACACAAGTTTACATAGAGAGACATGCAAAAACACCATTCAGAAAGAGCAGGCCTAAACCTGCCCTCAATACAACACACAGGTTCTTGACTAGGCAATGCTCAACCGACACCGTTTTGCCTAGACACCACATTATCCAGCTGTCCTCTACTTTCTGGGGACCATGAATCCACCATGTTCTACCAAGATCTTCAGTACTGTGGGGTTAAGCCAGCAGCACTGATATTTTTCACGGAAGTGAGAAATTCTCTGGATGCCTAATTGAACACTCACGATTGAACACTCACGATGTAGACTAACGAACAAAATCTCTCTCAGGCACTAATTGGGTGGCCTTCAGTTATATTAATAGGGGGAAAAACACAGCCCAAGATTGAAAGTTTTCAGAATATAAAGTGTGGTGTGAGAGCCAAACACCGGCACCCATTAAAACCTTCCGGAGGCAAACTTGTATCTTCGCCTCTGATATGCCCCCTGACATCTGTGATAGCCGAGCTCTGGGGGTACTGGAGGGTGACTCTGCCAAGCACGGAGGCCGACCTTCCTTTTAGATTTTTGTTCCCTTTGTACAATGAGCTGCTCCACTGCCAAATGTCAGACAGTGTCTCTTTGTATTCCCAAGCACTGCAGGCATGCTTACAGTATGCAGCGGTTGAGGCCAAACGTAAAGACAAAAGAAAAATGTGACCTTTAAAAGCAGGGTCTAAAGGAATCCTTGACCCCTGACCTCACCCGAGATTCGATTCTCCCCAAGTGCCTTCAACGGCAATTTTGGGGGGGGGGGAATCAAAAGTTAAAGATAATATCGTAATGTTAAAAAAACCCATCTTTATTATTTAATTATTACTTTCTTCCCCCTGATCAACAGTTAAAGGAAAACAACCCGTGGCCATCTTGTCCTTGGCCAGAGTGATCTTTAGAAGAAAGTCTTAATTTCACTTCTCATAACAAAGGGAAGCCTTATGCACAGCACATAGTCACAGTGTGGTTCCTATCAAGTGGGAGAGCCGGTGTGGTGTAGGGATCAGAGTGTTGGACTAGAATGTGGGAGAGTCGGTTCGAATCCCCACTATGCCATGGAAACTTACTAGGTGACTTGGGTTGATAGACCCCCGGTCCCAGCAGGGGTTTCCCTGATTTGGGGGGCTCCTTCCCACTGCCAGCCAACTGGCCCTTTAAATCTTGCAGGAGGGAGGGAGGAAGAGGGGTGGCCATGCCTGCCTCCACTCCAAGCCGTGAAATCGCAGCTTGGAGTGCAGACATGCACACACAGGGGTCATTTCCTGCGGGAGCGCACAGGAGCGGAGCTCCGGCAGTAAGGAGCCCAGGGGGCGGGCACATGCAACAAGCTCCACCCCCTGCTCCCAGCAGCCCTCAGTTGGGCCACGAAGAGCAAGAGGCAGCCAGGTATGTTGCAGAGCCCCCCCCCCATCCCGCCTTCAGGTACAAGCTCTCCCTCCTCTGCGAGGACAGATCTTCATGTCCCCCCCCCCCCCGCATAGCTAGGAATCCAAAACAGTCCAGTGGAGCCTGAGCGGTTGGTGTTGCCTTCTGACACACTTCCGGTGATGTCAGGGGGTGTGGCATATGCAAATGAGTTATGCTAATAAGTTATGCTAATGAGCTCCTGCACCTCTTTTGCTACAAAATGACCCCTGCGCGCACCCCCCCCCCGCTTCTTTCCAACAGCATTTAAAGGGAACCTTAAAATGCTATAGGGAAGAGGCGAGGCCACATGCCTGCACTCCGAGCCATGGATCTGTGGCTCAGAGCGCAGGCGTGCACGGCTCCTCCACCCTTTAAATGCTTTTGGCAAGAAGTGGGGAGCGCCGGTCCCCAACATGACGTCACTTCTGCATGATGTCACTTCTGCATGATGTCATCACGCTGGCGACATCCCCACCCCCTCTAGTAACACTCCCAAAGTCCCTCACTGGGGTCCTTGATGGACTTGGTAACCTTGGGTTAGCCACACGTTCTTATCCTAATCTGCTGGAAGTTGTTGTGAGGATAAAATGGAGGAGAGAAGAAAGTAAGCTGCTTCGGGTCCCCATTGGGGACAAAGGTAGGGTATAAATGAGGTAAATAAATAACTATAAATGTCAGGGTTAGATGAGTCCACTAGGTCCTTAGAGATTTGAGGGGTATAAGCTCTCAAGAGTCAAAGCTCTCTTCGTCAGAACCTTGACTCCTGAAAGCTTTTCTTCTTTTTTTGCTGTCACATCGCAGCTCCCAAGGCAAGAAACATTCAGAGGCAGTTCGCCATTGCCCGCCTCTGTTTAGTGACCCTGGTACTCCGTGGTGGTGGTCTCCAATGTTCAGCCCCGTAGCTAGCAACTTTTTGCTGGGGGGGGGGCAATTTTTTGCTCCGGGGGCCAGCCATTATATGTCTGTATGGAGCTATGCGCATTCCTTCTTCCCCACCCCACACTGTGCTGGTTCAGATGGGGCTGATTGACTAACTGCAAACCAGTGTACTTCAGAGCTGTGGAGTGCACAGCTGGAATCCTGTGCCTTGTCTCACGCAATGACTTCCGTGCGATCCCATGCAGCCCCGGTAGGCTTGCCAAGTCCCCCCGGGGGACGGGGAACCCCCGCCCCAGAGGCCCGTTCCCCGCCGCCGGCGGATCAGGCCCCAGGGGGAACCCCACCCCCAAAGTACACGACGTGCACGTCACCCGGAAGTGATGCGACCACGCCGGGCACGCTGGGGGCGGGGCCACGGTCATCCGAGGGAAAACTCTATGGTTTTCCCTCGGATGGTCATGGCCCTGCCCCCAGCGTGCCCGGCGTGGTCGCGTCACTTCCGGGTGATGGGGTTGCGGCGCGCACTCTCTCCAGGAACAAGCCGGGAGCACCCCGCTCCAGCAGCAGGTAAGACTTGGCAACCCTAAGCCCCGGTTTCACTGACAGGCATGTAGCTACTGTGGAGCTCAGGGGGAGGAGAAACCAAGGCTCAGTTTGGGGGCTCTGGAAGAAACGTTAGGGGGCCGGGCCCCGTGGGCCCCATGTTAGCTACGGGCCTGCGAATGTTCCCTCTAAGCTGAGTTAGTGTGAGCTAGCTCACAGTTTTTTAGCCTCCGGCTCACACACTTTTTGTCTTCGCTCAGGAAGGATGGCTCCAGAACAAACTAACTTATGCAGAAGCCAAATCGCTCGCTCTCAACTCTAATGCCAGTAGCTCACAAAGTAGAACTTTTGCTCACAAGACCACACAGCTTAGAGGGAGCATCGGTGGTCTCCCATCCAAATACTGACCAGGTCCAACCCTGCTCAGCTTCCGAGATCTGGTCAGATCAGGTTAGCCTGGCTATCCAGGTCAAGACTCATACCCCAAAAATCTCGTTGATCTCTAAGTTGCTACTGGACTTGAATCTAGCTCTTCTATTACTACAGACCAATGTAGCTTACTCTCTGAAAATAGATCCAAGTGGACTGAAAGTGTATTATTAATCGTGTGTGAAAGCACCCACGGAAAAAGCAAAACTGAAACTGGGATTTTTCAAACTGAAACAATCGGCTGTATCCACACTTGGTTGGAATTGCGCCGTATGAGAGGAGGAGGAGGAGGAGGAGGAGGAGGAGAGGAAGAAGAGGAGAGGGAGGAAAAAGAAGAGGAGGAGGTTGGATTTATACCCCGCCCTTCACGCAAAGTCTTAGAGCGGCTTACAATCTCCTTCCCTTCCTTACCCTGTGAGGTGGGGGGGGGGGCTGAGAGAGCTGTTTCGAGAACTGCTCTTGAGAGAACAGCTCTGAGAGAACTTGTAACTGACCCAAGGTCACACCAACCGCTGCATGTGGAGGAGTGGGGAATCAAACCCGGTTCTCCCAGATTAGAGTCCATGCACTCCTAACCACTACACCAAGCTGGCTCTCATAGAATATTATTTATTTTATTTACTTCATTTATATCCCCCTACCCAACCGGGACCCAAAGTGGCTTACAACCTCCTCTTCTCCTATACTTCATCCTCACAACAACCCAGTAAGGGTTCAAAGTGTGTGACTGGCCCACGGTCGCCCAGCAAGCTTCCATGACAGAGTGGGGGATTCAGACCCGAGTCTCCCAGCTCCTAGTCTGACATTCTAACCACTCCTGATCCACACAGGGATATATCAGTTGCAAATGACTGCTAGAGTCAATAGTACCACAGTATCCAGTGCTGCATGCCTAGGGTTGCCAACTCTGGGCTGGGTCGCTCCTGGAGATTTGGGGGTGGAGTATGGGGAGGGCAACTGGAATGCCAGCCTCCAGGTGGGGCCTGGGGATCGCCCGGAATTACAGCTCATCTGCAGACTACAGAGATCAGTTCCCCTGGAGAAAAGGGATGCTTTGGAGGGTGGACTCTATGGCATTGTGCCCCACTGAGAGGGTCCCCTCTGCCCTCCCCAGACTCCAACTGCAGATCTCCAGGAGTTTCCCAACTTGGAGGTGGCAACCCTACTCTCCCCCTTGGCAACCTTAGAGGGCATGGACTGCAGCAAGACATAATGCCATAGAGTCCACCCTTCAAAGCAGCCGTTCGCTGCAAGGGAACTGCTCTCAATTGTCTGGTGATCACTTGTAGTTTCAGGTGATCTCCAGGCCTCACCTGGTTATTGGCTACCCTATGTGTGACTCATGCCTCTGGTCTCATCCCTTGTCCCAAGAACCCATCAATGTACCTTAAAAAAAAAACACCCTCCAGGTGGGTGATTAAGCATCTATTGGATTACCTGTGTCCTGTTCTTTACGCTAAGCATTTCTATTAAAAATCCAGTAAAATGTAAGTAACAAACTTTAAAAAGACAAAAAGAAGACCAGGTCTGAGAAAATGCAGGAAGAGCAACTTAAAGCCACCAGGAATCCTATATTATGCCATAGCAATAGTACAGTAATTGAAAGACATAAGAAACCTTCTCACCCTAAACAGACTCCTAAAATGTAACAAATGGAATCTAGAACAGCCTGTTTTGGCATGTCAATGTACATCTGTTTTTGGCATACCCTTATGTGTGTGTGTGTGTGGTCTTTTATCTTTGTGCTGTTTCTGTTATGAAATATGTACTGTCTTCATCTAGCCAATGTCTTTTGTCTCAAAATCAATTTACTGAAAGTGTAAGGGTTCTAAGAGGTATGTGCCCTTTTATTAAAAGAATTGTAACCTGTCTTTAACCCCACAGTTGGATGTGAACAGAAATATATATGGAAAAAAATGTAAGACACTGGAAGACTGTACTGGGTTATAGCCTCTGACGCCTTGATATGAAACACACTGTGACTTTCACTCAGGCCCAAATGCATTATATACAGATAGGATTCCTGGATGGAAAACCTCAGAGCTCCTAAATGCAGTGAAATAACAGACATAGCTCTTAAACATATACAATCCTCGGAGGTCAAAGATATAACTTCAGCTTGAAACATTGTGTGCAATTCTTGAACTGGTCACAGTGAAACTAATCGAAAAATCTATTCCAGTTTCTTTTAAGGTCCTTTCGTTCCTAAATGTGCCTATAATTGATTTCAGCGAGAAAGAAAAAGGAGCCCTTTCTGACTAGGGCTGCAGGGTACTGGATCATATTTTAGTGCTCCCTTTCTCTCTTTTTGACACAAAAACAAAACAAAACGAGAGAGCACAGTGCCGTTTCAAGGCACTTTTTTTGGGATTGCCACCGGGATTTGGCAAAGAACTGCGGAATTCAGAGACGCACATTAAGTTGGAAACAAAGAAGCATAAATCTGTGAAGAACACTGTGAGAATGTTTTCTCTCAATGAGCTGGACACGACCAACTTTTCCACTGGTGGAAATCCCCTCTGACGACGGAAAAGGCTATGTTGGGGGTTATGGGACTTGCACGGACAAAGGGCAGGTGGGACAGGACTTGGAATAATGAGGGGAACTGAACGAGAGTAAGCAAAAAAACACCCAAAACCTAGTGGGATCCGACCCTAAGTACACACACCCACACAGTTCTGTCTATTCCAAGGCCTCAAGAATAGTTAGACGGAATCCTATTCAGAACTCCTCCAGTCTAAGCCTACATAGTTCAATCCCAAAAGATGGCTTTGTGACACCAACAGGCCGATCAATAGTACCTTGAGCAATAAAATACCTGATGTGGGCAGACACAGGACTCGCATACACCACGCTTAACGTCTGCCTGAAAGTAATTAATTAATTAACTTCATGTATAACCAGCCTTTCTGGCTGAGACTCAAGGTGGGTTACGAATTTTTTTATTATTATTTGAATGATAAGGACCTCCAATGCAGTAGGACAGGAAGAAGACAACTGGAAAACAAAGCGAATGACCACAGCCCTGGGGAAGGAGTTAACTGCAGTTCAGAGCTGTACTCATTTGAATGGCTGGCGACGAACTGTTGGAAAAAGGGTTAAAGTAGGGTGGCCCTATAAGTTCTGCTTTAGCAATTTCCTTTCCTCTTCCTCTTCCTTCTAAGCCTGTTTCTTTGTGTAGCCTTGCAAAAAAAAAAAAAAAAGCAAGCAAGCAATATCGCTGGTATGGGGGCAGGGCTCTTCTAAGAGGAGTGAGGGATCACTACTGAACAGCTCTGCTGGTCCCCCACAGTGTCTATTTACCTATTTTATTCAAACCTCAACTTTCTCCCAATGGGGACTCAAAGTGGCTTACATCGTTCTCCTCTCCATTTTACCCTCACAACAACCCCCTGAGGCAGGGGTCGTTTCGTAGAAAAAGAGCTAGGGGAACTCATTAGCATAACTCATTAGCATATGCCACACCCCCTGACACCACCGGAAGTGTGTCATAAAGGCCACGCCCCCAACGGTCCCGGCCACCAGCGGCGGCCTTGCAGCTCCACTGCCAAGCCCCATGAGGGGCCCGGCGGTGGACCTGCAAGGCCGGTGGGAGTGCAAGAAAGCCCCGCGGAGGCCCTCCCTGGCCCCAGGCAGGCAGGGGTGGGGAGAGGCAGGGAGGAAGCAACTTACCCTCCCTCTTCTCCTGCCTCCTCCGGGCTGAATGAGGGCCGGAAGCGGGGCGGCCGGAAGCAGGGGGCGGGGCTTCGTCATGTGCCCCGCCCCCCGTACCTCACCCGAGGGAACTGCGATCCCTCACGATCCCCCCCGAAATGACCTCTGCCCTGAGGCAGAGAGTGTGTGTGGCTGGCCCAAGGTCACCCAGGATGTTTCCATGGAAGAGCAGGAGTTTGCACCGGGGTCTCACAGATCCTATTCCCACCCTCTAACCACTAGACAAGACAGCCTCTCTTCTTTCATATCTTCTCTCATATCATGTAACACTGGAATTACCTCTGTTTTTCCATTTTGTAATGTTTCAAAATGTCATTTCTATCTTGCCTTTCTCCCCAGTGGAGATTCAAAGCATAGGGTTCCCAGTCCTCAGGTCCGGGTGGGGAATCCCCCTGCTTTCCGGTGCTCCTTCCCGCCCTCAAACAGCTATGTTGTACAGGACATCCCCAATGCGATAACATCACACGGAAGTGATGTAATCACGTTGGGGATGTCGCAAGGCTTAGAGGGAACACTGGTCACAGCTGACTTATGATGACCCCTTAGTGGGAGTTTCGAGGCCAGAGACGCTCAGAGGTGGTCTGCCATTGCCTGCCTCTGCATAGTGACCCTGGTATTCCTTGGAGGTCTCCCATCCAAGTACTTGCCAGAGCCGACCCTGCTTAGCTTCTGAGATCTGGAGAGATCGGGTTAGCCTGGGCTACCCAGGTCAGGGCTCCGTCCTCTTACCCAGGCTTAAAAAAAGATGCTTTCAGCAGCCAAAAGCTGCCTCAATTTACTGCATAGTTCAGGAGCAGGCCCCGAAGTACCTTCTCTCTCGTGCCTATGACAACCTGTGCTCTCAGTAATTCAAAATGTGAAAAGTACAGTACAATAAAGAATGTGTTCTCTGTGAGTAAAGATTTCTCTTTTTTAAAAAAAAGAACAAAAGGTTTCACAGAATAAAGCAATGCATCCAGAGATCCTTCTTTTTCCCGGTCTCACACGCAAGGAAGTAACGATTCACCCCATATAGTCACTGACACAACGCACTCCAAGAAATGCTCTGTTTTATCCTTCGGCCGTTCTTGGAAGTCCCCCTTAAGAGGGAGAAAGCTTCCTTGATTCTGATTCCTTTTAAACCCTATTCTTGTCAGGCTTAGTGGAAAGAAAGTAGCTGGAGGCACCTGATGTGTGTTCGGAACAGAAGGATTGCACCAGGGGGTGGGGGAGAAAGAGGGGACACAGGTGCTAGACCTTCTGTAGAATGTGTACTTCTGCTCCATTAATTGCTGACATATCCTCCCCCCACCCCACCCCCATCTCGGACCCCCGGGGAGAACAGCAGAGAGGCAGGCCCAGACTGGTACCCAGCAGCAACACCAGCAGCAAAAGGAGACAATTAGGTGCCAGAAGAAGAGGGAGGGAGAGAGATGGGGGGAAAGAGATGCAGTTGCCTAGCAACCAGACAGCAGAAACAGCTGTGCAGCAGGCTCGGGCTGGTACCCAGGCTCCAACAAGCCAGCCAATTAGCACACTGTATTTAAAGCTGATGTGGTTTCCTAGCAACAGGATGCACAAGTCCTTCTGCCACACATTCTTCCCCCCCTACTTAAACCATTACCTCCCCCCCCCTGCCACTGACAACACCCAGCACCTCTTCAAATTGCCTTTTTTTGGTCTCTAGAGAGACTAGGAGGACTTCTCTTTTTTTAAAATCTGTAATAAGAGCTTTTAGTTTCAAATTCATTTCCGTACTAAGCTCAGGATGTATGACAAGACGACAACTGCAAAATTAGAGAGATAAGGAGCGGGGAGGGAGAAAATCAAGGTTTCGGCTTACTGCATAAAATATTTTTTTATGATATATAAACCCCCTCCACACACACATTTTATGTAGCCCACAGAAAGCTATTTATAACCATGACCACAAGTATGTAAGGTAGAGCTGAAAGCAGACAAATATTGTCCTGTTCACACCTGGAGATACAGCCAAACGGCATGCAAAAGCCTCATTATTACCTAGTTAATCTGACTGTTTTTAAATATATTTTTTTTAATAAAGAAAATAAATCCCCGGCTGCATCCAATATTCACTTGCCTCTGTCCAGAGAACTACAGCAGAAAGGCTAGTGTGCTACGGGCAATTTCACATGGGGACATAACTATTTTATCTATCATCTACGTATCGTTTATTAGATGAATCGTGCGGGATGAAAGACTCTCCAAGGAACTCCTGCATGATCTTGGTGGTCAGTTGCCAACAGCCATAACTGCCGTAAAAAAGGACTCTACCCAATTTGAAATGTTGACCCTAGTTTACGTGCCAAACACCTGAACTCATTATCTGTGACATTTGGCTGGTGCAATAGAACATCTTTCTGACAGGGAGGTATGTCAGAGGACATAGACAACTGGTACTCTACCAGCTGCACTGGCCCCCAACTGAAGACCGGATCAGGTTCAAGGTTTTTGGTGCTGACCTTTAAGGCCCTAAACGGTCTGGGACCAGTATATCTTCAGGGCCACCCTTCCTGGTATAGCCCCCAAAGAGCGTTATACTCTAGTGATCAAAATCTGCTGGTGATCCCTGGCCCAAAGAGCATCCAGCTCTACTCAGCTGAAAAGGCCCTGACTCCAACCTGGGGGAACACTCTTCCAGGAGAGATCAGGGCCCTGCAGGACTTGTTACAGTTCAGCAGAGCCTACAGAAGAGAGCTGTTCTGCTGGGCGTATGGTTGAGGGCAGCAATGGGCTCTATCTTGATGGTTTCCATCTTGGTTTGGCCTCCCCCCCCCTTCTCCCTCTCTCCCCTCCCCCTTTCCTTCTCAGACAACTATACCTTACTCCCCCCTGAGATTTACACCATCTTTTAGCTGTATAGTGGGAAGTATTTATTATGTATTTTATTGTACTTTATTGTATCTATTGTAATTGCGTACTGGTTTTATGAATTGAATGTTTTTACAAATGATGTTAACCCGCTCTGAGCCTGGTTTCCGGGGAGAGTGGGTTATAAATTCAATATAATAATAATAATAATAATAATAATAATAATAACAATAATAACAACAACAACAACAACAGCAGCAGCAGCAACAACAACAACAATAAATAACAGTTCATTAACTCCTTACTGAGTCCGTAAGGATGCACCTCCACTAGTACTCAAGCATAGATGTGCTTCATTTACATTCTGGGCAACTACCAGCCCACATAATATTTAAGCCATCCCGTTAGCATACCTTTTCCTCACTGGAATTATTCCAAAGTCCAGCGCCTTTGTACTTCACTTTATTTATGACTCCATGTTGTGCTACACACTCTATGAGACCACCCCACCCCCTCCAAATAAAAAATTAATCCCTTTTCACTTTTGGAACATGGATCCTGGCCACTGACTGAGCCGGAAGTCTTGTTGAACCAGTGTGGTGCAGTGATTTAAGAGCAGTAGGCTATAATCTGGAGGACCGGGTTTGGTTCTCCACTCTTCCACACGAAGCCTGCTGGGTGACCTCGGGTCATTCACAGTTCTGTCAGGACTCCCTCAGCCCCACCTGCATCACAAGGCGCTTGTTGTGGGGAGAGGAAAGGGAAGGCGATCATAAGCGGCTTTAAGATTCCTTAGGGTAGAGAAAAGCGGGGTACAAAAACCAACTCTTCTCCTTGACATGGCCAGTCACTACAGTTTAACAAACACCCATAATGCTATTCACCTCTGGCAGTGAAAAAGGAGAACTAAAGTTGATTAACGTTTCCTGTTTCACTTGATACTCTGGGCACGTGCATATGAGACTTTACGTAGGCACCCCCAGAACTCCAGATACCCTGTCCGTAGTTCCCTGTCACAACCAAGAGATTTTAAGACTAACCAGCTGCTCTAGGCCAGTCATTCATTCTCCTCTTGACCAAAGCCTGCTTATGTGTGAGAGATAAGGAAAAGGGGCACACACAACTCAGAAACTGTTCGATCCTAAGCAGAGTTACCCCCTTCTAAGCCCACTGATCTCAGTGGAGTTGCTGTGTGTAACTTAGTTTAGGATTGAGCTGGAAGTCTTTCAAAAAACTGAAGTACGCATTTTAAAACGGTCTGTTCTATACACACACAAACAACCTAACAGCAGCAATAAGACTAGGGAAAAGTTACATAAAAGAAAGTACCTTTCTTTTTTGCTACCTAAAACTTTTATGTCAGAAATCCCCCTCCTCAGAGATGTGTCACGTTTCCCACAAGGCACCAGGTTTGGCACAAAGATGACAAAAGCTTGTCCCTTTCGGTCCCGTAGTTGAAGGGGTCCCTCAAAGCCATGGTGACCCTGTGTGGCCTAGTCTGAACCGTCCCGTCAAAGGCAGATTTGACCAATAAATTACTTCCTCGGATTCTTAGGATGCACTGCGTGCAGCCCTTTTTAGTGCAGAGTGCAAAGGAAGAGAATGAGGGTAGGTAGGAAAAGCTATCTGTGTCAGACGAGAGGAAATTCTCCATGGATCTTTCCGGGTTTGACAGTTGTCAGGTAACGATGACAGATGGTCAGGTGAGACATCCAGATGCCGATGGTCTCTCCCTCTCCCCAGTCTGAGAAAGGTGCATGCCTTGTGATGGAGTTTGTGGTTCAATGGAAAACCCAACACAGGGGCCTGGTCTGTGTTCTACACACACATAGGGGTATTCCGGGGTGTAGCCAGGATTTTTTAAGTCGGGGAAATCGGGCCTCCAAAGTGGGGGGTTACCCACCACCCGCCCCCACTTGGCAGCCCTAGGAGGGAGCCAAGCCGCTGCCATCACCATGCCGCGATTCACAACGCAGATGAAAACCAGGAGACAGGGAGTGCAGGATTGACCCTTCACCCTGCCGCCACCGCCGCTTTGCTTCTTTCCCATGCCCCGTCCAGCTGTGTGGGAATGGAGGGCGGGGCTGGCCAGTGAGGTCATGGGGTGAGGGCAGGGGTGGGACTCCAGAAGGCAGGCTCGGTGAGAGTGAAGGTGTGGTGCGGCTGTATGAGGTGTTGTGGGGCCTTGGTGGTAAGTCAGGGGGCTGGGCCCCGTGAGGCACCACTGTAGCTGCGGGCCTGGGGGTATTCCATAAAAAAGTCAAGAGGGAACAGGAGGACATATCCTTCTTCAAAGAGGAACAGCATCCCTACCCTTGGTCTGAATATTATAGGGGTACAAGCCTGCTCTTCAGTGTTGCAAGGTGCGCCTGTAAAGACATGGATTTACTGGCACGGCATGAGGGCAAACTAAGAAGAACAGTGAGATATCACTGTGTGACGTCACCAAATGTCCTTCTCCTCGGGGAAGACACTGTCCTCCCATTCGCCAACCGGGGATATATCATCCAAAGGTCGGGTTACCACTTCCTTCGGGAGAACTTAATGCCGTTTCTTTGAGAGGACCCACCTGTAGGCGTCTGATCTCAAGCGCATTTGCTTGTAAGAAAACTAAACTGAAAACAAGCTACACTTGCTTTCTGGCCCCCTCGCTTCCGGTCTTGAGGAGGCAGCTGAAGAGGGTCTCACTTCGGACCGCATTTGGTTCGGCTTACAAGCAGTCCTGAGCTGTGATTTTTAATTTGGGTTTTTTAAATGTTTTTAATGTGTTTTGTTTTACGTGTTGAATCTATGTCGTAAGCCGCCTTCTAAGAAAGAAAGGTGGTTAAAACATGCTTTAAATTAATACATTAAATTAATAAAATGGCACACAGGATTGAGTGCATTGCAAGAGAACGGAAACCTTTCCCACACCAGGATCCTGGAAACGGGTCCCGCCGAGCCCCACCAGAGTCTCCTTCCCAATTCCACCTTTGCCTCCTGCCTGCTTCCAGTACAGCCGCTTTAGACCCCTACTAAGCGTCCCTCCTGGACAAACGCACAAACACTCTTGCCCTTGCACTGAGCTCCGGTGTATCCACGCCCCCTCCCCCCCACCGCCGCTCTCTCTTTCCTCACCCACTGTTGCCTGCCTATTGCATCACTCCACCTGGTCCTTCTTTCGAATAAATCCAGCTGTTTTGGAGTAGCGGGAGCCTGTGCCTCAATCTGCCTTTGGGAAGGCAAAGCCCCTTCCATCTGCTTCTGCAAAAAAAGAGGAGGGGGGGGCATTCCCTACAAGCGATTGCTACGGGCATCTTCCCATCTGCATCGGGGCTAGCAATGAAACTACCCTTCCAGTGTGGACTCTCGGCCTTTAATTTTTAAGTCAGTTTTTTCAACAAGATGCTGTTCTTCTTTTAGACAATGGTAATTTCTCTCCCCCCCCCCGCCGCCCGCTTTTGTGCCATCTCCTGTTATTCGCCTCACCGGCACTTGCCAAGACGAAACCGAAAATCTTCTTTCTTCCTCTTCCAAAGCGAAACTGTCACAGCCAGTGTTCCCTCTAAGCTGAGTTAGTGTGAGCAAGCTCACAGTTTTTTAGCCTCTGGCTCACACATTTTTGTCTTAGCTCAGGAACGATGGCTCCAGAGCAAACTAATTTATGCAGCAGCCAAATCTCCTGCTCACAACTTTAATGCCAGTAGCTCACAAAGTAGAATTTTTGCTCACAGGGCTCCATAGCTTAGAGGGAACATTGGTCACAGCTTGGAGAAGTGGTGGCTATGCAGTTAAAAGGGGACCAGTGTCTTAAAGGTGGGTTTCATGCACCCAGACAACTCCGGATTCTATTTCAGTTCTCCCTCACACCCGCAGCCTAGGTGCTCGTTGTTCTCTCGACTGCCGGCCTCACCTTTCCCCGCCACCTAAAGTTCTGTTTCGCACATACTTTTCTGGGTGACAAATGACTTCTCTATTTTACTCTAGGCCAAACTGTGGTTTCACTTTTTTTCTTTTTCTTTTTGTCTTTATCAACAGCTTCTTGGCACATCATAAATTAGCACTGCCACGAACAAACAAAAAAATATCCTTCAGTTTAGGGACAAAAATAGAAGATTGTTTCCCATTGTGCTCGGTAGAATTATATCTCCCTTTCTGGACCGAGTTGTTCAGCCCACGAGCCCCACAGTTCCGAACACTTTGTATAAAATAGAGGAGAGGGGGAGGAGGATGTAAGCCACTTTGTAACCCCACTGGGGAGAAATATGGGGTACAAACGAATTTAATAAATAAGAATGTAAGAACATAAGTAGAGCCCTGCTGGATCAGACCTGTGGTCCGTCTAGTCCAGCATCCTGTCTCACACAGTGGCCAACCAGTTGCCCTGGAGGGCCAGCAACAGGGCATAGAGGCTGAGGCCTTCCTAAGAACATAAGAAGAACCCTGCTGGATCAGACCCGTGGTCCGTCTAGTCCAGCATCCTGTCTCACACAGTGGCCAACCAGTTGCCCTGTAGGGCCAGCAATAGGGCATAGAGGCCTTCCTAAGAACATAAGAAGAGCCCTGCTGGATCAGACCTGACCCGTGGTCCATCTAGTCCAGCCACCTGTCTCACACAGTGGCCAACCAGTTGCTCTGAAGGGCCAGCAACAGGGCGTAGAGGCTGAGGCCTTCCTAAGAACATAAGAAGAGCCCTGCTGGATCAGACCTGTGGTCCGTCTAGGCCAGCATCCTGTCTCACACAGTGGCAACCAGTTCCTCAGGAGGGCCAGCAACAGGGCAGAGAGGCTGAGGCCTTCCTAAGAACATAAGAAGAGCCCTGCTGGATCAGACCTGTGGTCCATCTAGTCCAGCATCCTGTCTCACACAGTGGCCAACCAGTTCCTCTGGAAAGCCAACAAATAAATAAATATGGCAAGGGACGAAACCGTTCTCCCCAACAGTTCTTTATCTTTTCTGCTTCATCCTCCTCACTGGCCACCCACAAACCAATGTTTCTTACTCCCGTTTGCCATATGACGAAAAGAGGCTCCCTTCCTTGGGGTGCCAACCTCTTTTCCTTTTCCTCCCAGGCCGAGAAGGAATGGGTTACTGAGAGATGGGTTCACCAGCAAGCCAAGCTGAGTTGCCCTGGCAGAACTGTATTTGCTTGACTCCTCTTGTTATTACTGGATAACAGTGGCCTTCCAAGGGAAGTGACCCACTGGGAACTTTCCTGGGAACTTTCCCATTTGGGGGTATGACCACATTTGACAATATTAGGCTGTGGGCACACGGGCAGGAAAATGCGGGGGGGGGAGCGTGGCTGTTTGCCCCGGGGCAAAATAACACGCAGTTGCACCAGCAGACGTACTGTGGAGGTCCCGTGGTAGGGGGGAGGTGCCGAGCACACCACAATCCTGCGCCGCGGCAAAGAAGCGGCGCGGCCTGGCAAATGGTGTTCCCGGACACCAAAGTGTGAGCATGCCCCGTTGGGTGCTTGTGCGCATCCCATGGACAGTTGGGGGGGGGGGAACCTTTATACGAGGGGCCATGGGTGGGCACCGGAACTACCACTGGAAACGCGATCAGACGCCCGCCCTTGCCCCACGGTTTCTGGAAACTAGTACCTCTGAGGTACTAGTTTTTAACCGCGCATCTTCGGCGGGAAGCCTCGGGTTCGCCACGGGAGCTCTACGCTTCCCAGATGTGGCGGTGAGATCGAGCCCGGAAAATCTGCCTCTCTTCCGTCTCTCTAGCGTGCCTAATGCTCCGTGTGACCGCAGCCTTTGTCCGTTTTCCAAGGATGGCAGAAGCAGATTTGCTTCCATGGGGCCCTCCATAATTCCACTTGCCCTGGACTGCTACCCTGATTTATCAAGTAGAGGCAACCACGATGCCTGAACTCAACTTTTCCCCGTTGCATTAACTACAAGTAATCACACACTGAAGACCATCAGCTGCATGGATGCAAGGGAAGACTACTTTACACAGAGAGAGTAATTAAAATATGGAATTTGCTGCCAGAGGATGTAACGATGGCTACAGGAATAAACAGCTTTCAAAGGGGATTAGATAGATTCATGGAGGATATATCTATCAATGGCTACTAGCCATGGTGACTGAGGGGAACCTCCACATTCAGAAGCACTTAACCTCTGAATCCCAGAGCCAGGAGGCAACATCAGGGGAAGGCTTCGGTATCTATGCCCTGTTGTTGGCCCACCAGAGGAACTGGTCGGCCACTGTGTGAGACAGGATGCTGGACTAGATGGATCATGGGTCTGATCCAGCAGGGCTCTTCTGATGTTCTTATGCAACAGCATAGCTGTTCAAGTATTCCGTTGCATTTCCCTGTATATATGAAGAGAGATGGTTCTTCTGTGGCAGTTTGACTAATTAATATATGAAATGGCCTTGTCCTGTCGGACCGCTGGTCCAGATTGGCAGCAGGTCTCCAACATCTCACAGAACAACGCTATCTACAGTCTTGACACCCAGGATCCTTTCAAACTGCAGGCAGCCAGTATTGAACTTGGGATCTTCTGAACACAGAGCCACATTCTCCACTACTGAGTTGGGGACAGATATTCCTGACCGCTTCCTGCCGCCCTGCTGTGCAGGTTAACCTTTGCACCGGTCAACCGTGTGGGAGAATCTAGGTTGAAATCTATCACCCAGACGGGTCCATCTTGTAGCAGCCTGTGACACTGTTACCGTGGCTCAGTGGCAGAGCATCTGCTTGGCATACAGAAGGTCCCAGGTTCGATCCCCGGCATCTCCAGTTAAAAGGACCAGGCAGTCGGTGATGAGAAGGACCTCTGCCTAAGACCACAGAGAGCCACTGCCAGTCTGAGTAGACAATAACTGACTCTGATGGACCACGGGTCTGATTCAGTATAAGCAGGGGTCATTTCGTAGAAAAAGAGCTAGGGGAACTCATTAGCATAACTCATTAGCATATGCCACACCCCCTGACATCAGGGGCCTGGCGGTGGACCTGCAAGGCCAGCGGGAGTGCGAGGAAGCCCCGCCAAGGCCCTCCCTGGCCCCAGGCAGGCAGGAGTGGGGAGAGGCGGGGAGGAAGCAACTTACCCTCCCTCTTCTCCTGCCTCCTCCTGGCTGAATGAGGGCTGAATGAGGCGCGGCTGGAAGCAGGGGGCGGGGCTTCGTCATGTGCCCCGCCCCCCTGCACCTCACCCGGGGGAACTGCGATCCCCCACGTTCCCCCCCCGAAATGACCTCTGAGTATAAGGCCGCTTCATGTGTTCTTAGCAAATCTGTGCCAAAGGTCACTAGAGCCCACAACATGATGGAACGTTTGACCTATTCTGTGTCCCCATGCCTCCCACTGGGGGACGACTGCATGGTGGAAGAAAACGTCTACCCAGTGTTCAAGAGCAGGGGTACAGTAACAGAGAGAGGGAGAGAGCTTTGTCTTTCCATTTTATTGTACAGGCGCAGCGCAATTAAGCCACAGAGAGCCTCCTCTTCTCCTGTACACTGAGAGTGTTACCAGCAGCCAAATGGAAAAAAAGAATCTCTCACAATCTTTCCAGGCCTTTAGTTCAGCTCTCCATTGAGCCAAGTGGCTGGCAGCCATTGGCACAGCCAAGCTGGTTCACAATTGACAGCGCGCTATTTCGACGACGGTTCCAAGAAGCCACGGCTGCGAGAGGAGACAAAGGGCCTAGCAAAATGACTGCTTCGTGCCTATAATCTTGGGTATGTGCATTTGGGACCCTTATTAATACACCCCGACATTTCCAAACCACACCCCTTTAATATTTCCTATTTTGGTTTTGGAGGCAAATCAGCTCTTTTTCTTGCATAAGTAATGGGAGCGCGATTGTTTAGAGGGATCAGACGGTGCCAAGTGAGAGAGACAACCCGTGTAAACACAAGCACAGCTGTTCTGGGGTCAGACTTTGCACCCATCCAGCTCAATATCTGGTCTCCAATGAAGAGCTGTGCAGGTAGAACTTCTAACCCAGTTATACAAGTGTACAGTGATGCACACTGGGACAAAGAATCCCAGCTTCAAGTATAGGTGACTGGGGTCTGAACTTGCTGAGACTGTGAGGAAGAAAGATCTTGGGGTCGTAGCGGATAGCTCAATGGAAGAGTCAACCCAGTGTTGCTGCAGCAGTGAAAAAGGCAAACTCTGTGCTAAGGATTATTAGGAAAGGGACTGAAAATCAAACAGCCAATATTATAATGCCCCATACAGATCTATGGTGCAGCCTCATTTTTGGAATACTGTGTGCAGTTCTGGTCACCATACCTCAAAAAAAGCCATCACAGAGCTGGAAAAAGTACAGAGGCCCTCCTGACCCAGACAGTCCAGGCAAGACCGATCTCACCAGATTTCAGAAGCTAAGCAGGGTCAACTGTGGTGGATGGGAGACTTCCTTGGAATACCAAGTCGGGAGGACAGAGGCAGGCTTTATTCAGCCACCTCTCGGAATATCCTCCAGGCCCCCAGTAGGGGTCAGTCACCAGAGGTCCAGGTGCAGACACGCACACACACACACTCATCCCCAAAAAATACCAAAAAGAAAAAGTACAGAGGAGGGCAATCAAGATGATTAGGGGGTTGGACCACCTTCTCTATGAGGAAAGGCTGAAGACATCTGGGACTTCTCAGCTTAGAAAAGACGACTAATGGGGGATGTGAAAGAGGTTTATGAAGGGGGTGGAGAGAGCTGGCAGAGAAATTCTTCTCCCTCTCCCAAAATACTAGAACTCGGGGGCCGCCAATGAAGCCAATGGGCAACAGATTCAGGATGGACAAAAGGAAATACTTCTTTACACAGAGAGAGATTAAAATGCGGTCACACGAATAAGTGGCTTTGAAAGGGGATCAGATAGATTCATGGAGGATAGGTCTATCACAGGTTACTAGCCATAGTAGCTGAGGGGAACCTCCACATTCAGAGGCATTAAACCTCTGAATCCCAGAGACAGGAGACAATATGAGGAGAAGGTCTCGGCCTCTATGCCCTGTTGTTGGCTTTCCAGAGGAAATGGTTGGCCACTGTGTGACACTGAATGCTGGACTAGATGGACCACTGGTTTGATCCAGTAGGGCTCTTATGTTCAAGAGAAGGCAGAAGACTTAGTCTGCAGCTGGGAGACTCTCTTTGCGTGGTTTGCTCACCATTGTCCAAGTTCAACCTATAGCAGGCAGGCAAGTCAACAGACTGACAGAATCAATACACCAGAATGGTCCGGGCCAGGGGTCCCTAACTTGGTGCCCATGGGTCCCAGAGTTCCTGCTGACACCTTTCATGGTGTCTGCCAAGTGTTTTCAGAAAGTTGGTGGGGCTTTTGCTCAGCAAGATTTCTGACTGGCCACTGATGATTTGATTGGCTGTCCAGATTTTCAGCAACGTTGCTTCGGCGGCAGCTGCCATCCCCGCACAAGGATCTTCCCGACGTGACTGAAGGCAAGTCGCGGCAACCATTTAGTGGCTGGCTCCGCTTCCTGCAGCAGTCATGTTGTGGCTGTGCCCGTAATGCCGCATCAGAATTCCAAAGACACCCGCAGGCTCAAAAAGCTTGGGGACCCCTGGTCTAGTCATCGCTACAGACCAAGCAGGAGTCATCTGGGAAGAGAACAGCCCTGAAACAAGCTCAGCCTGAGTGGCCCCCTGAGGTGTTGCCATTGCCAATGAAGGAACTGGGCCAAGTGGCCCCCAAGGCATTGACAGAGTTGGTCGTACTTGGCTTGCTTCTAGTGGGCCAGTGGCCCAGCAGGAAATTTCCCTGTAAGTTCAATGGCCAGTCAGCTCTGAGACAGAGTCCTCTTCCCGTCCCCGGGTGATAATCTCGGGGCCACATTGGGCCACAGTCCAGTGACAAACTGACACATTAAGAACATAAGAACATAAGAGATGCCAATGTTGGATCAGGCCAAAGGCCCATCCAGTCCAACACTCTGTATCACACAGTGGCCAGAAATACCAGTGCCATCAGGAGGTCCACCAGTGGGGCCAGGACATTAGAAGCCCTCCCACTGTTGACCCCCCCCCCAAGCACCAAGAATACAGAGCATCACTTGCCCCAGAGCCCCTATCTATACCTTGTGGCTGATAGCCATGTGGCTAAGTAGTGCCAAGTATATCCTTTCAAAAGCTGATGAAGTACAGCAAGTTTAAGCTTCCTTAAACCTTTGGGCTGAAGTTTTCACTGGAACCCTCCCCTTCGTTTCTTACCATGCTCTGTACTTCAGACGAGAGCTTTGAGACCAGGAAGCCTGCAGACAATCTTAAGACACTATTGCCATGCTTTTCCTCAGAATGTTCAAACCATGTTTACAGATCCTCGTAGAAGGGGGGAAACTTGACAATTGACACTTTCTGCACTTTCCTTTTAATCCAAGGTCACCACGGTGTCCTCCAAGCAATTCTGCACTAAAACTGAATTCAACATTCTTTTTATTCCGGGGTGTTCCCCACCCCCCACCCCGTTCTGCATTACATTCCCTTCCTTCAGTGGTCAGTCCGGTTTTAGCCTGTGTTTGCCTTGGGTTTTTTGGATGCTGTTTTCCCGTGGACTTTGACTATTTCCGCTGTAGTGAAATTCCTTGCACTGACGTTTTTAAAACTGCACGTTAGGCGGAATTTTCCGCAGTAGATTTTTCCTCACCGCGCACAAACCTGACGTTTTCTCCTTCTTACCCCACATTCCCAGAATCCCCAGTTTTTAGCAAGTTCCGAAAATGTGGGGTAAGAAGGGGGAAACTTTGGGTTTGTGCCTGGTGAGGAAAAACCTACTGCGGAAAATTTCACATAATGCACGGTTTTAAAAACTTCAATGCGGGGAATTTCACTACTGTGGAAGTGGTCCTAAATCGTCTCGACTCGAACACTGAGAAAATCTGGAGTGGCGGGCAAATGTGGAAAGGGCCACTATCTTCTTGTGAGATGGATCTCCAACATTGTTAGAAAAGTACTTCAGAATATTATCTCAGCAAGGCGTTAACCAAGATTATGAGAATCCCAGGAATGCTTTTAGGGACTGAGCCTATAACTTAAGTTGCCATGATGACGCTTGCCTACGGGCTTGCAATGTAGGATGGAGAAACACCACCAAATGTTTGCCTTGCTGCTCTTCCATGCTGAGCAACCAGCCACACACCTTTTCTCAGTCCTCCACTTGTGGGCTCCAAAACAGGATTTATGCTGGCATTTTTGGCCACAGAATGGGAGACCACCAAGGAAGGCTCTACAGCAGAAGGCAATGGCAACCCACCTCTGCTTCTCTCTTGCCTTGAAAGCCCCTTGATGGGGTTGCCCTATGTTGGTTGCACTTGACAGCCCATACATACGTACACCCATTATTGTGGCAAGTCTTATGGCGGTCCTTCAAGGCATTCGGTTTTATTACCCCATAGTGCAACTGGGAAGGGTTGAGACAGGGAGACTGTGGGCCAGTTCAGATGCGACATAAACCACAGTTAAGAAGACTTAAGTGTCATTTGGCATGGTGTTTCAATGGATAAACCAAGTTTTAGAGCTGGCTTGCAAACCAGAATCAGACATCGTAGCTGGAAATGGGATGGCAAACCATGTTTGGGGCTACATCTGGTTTGGCATGATTGATGACCACACTGTTGCGGCTTTTGCTGTGCTTCCCGGGGCTATGGATTTACGGAGATGAAAGTGACACTTAATGCTGATAACCGGGGAAATGGTCATGTTCTGACTCTTGCTTCGGGTGCTTCTGAAGCTAGATGGGTGGTAGCCTGAGAGAGGGCCTTCTTAGTCATGGCCCAGGGCTCTTTTTTTTTCTTTCAAAAAGAGGTGCCAGAACTCTCAAGAGGGAAATAAAGTTTTCAATCTGTATACTGAAAACTCATAAACTTTTAAACATTTTAAAAATAATTCTGTCGAACAGGTCCCAGAACTCTGTTCCGGTGCGTTCCCCCAGGAAAAAAACCCCATGGTCATGGCACAAAAATGGTAGAATCTCCTCCCCAGGGATATTCCTTGGCCCCCTACTGTTCACTGTTTCCTACCAGAGGGCGAAGACTTTTTTATATTATCTGGTATTCCTTCAGTGATCCTGCCCTATGTTTTAATTGCCAACCCTGTGTTTTTACGTATCTGTTTTACTCTTGGAGGAGCTGTGTTGGCTCAAGTGGTTAAGACGCTGAACTGCAGGCTGTGGATGATCAGTAGTTCAGCAGTTCAAGACCAGGGTACCGCATGATGGAGTGAACTCCCATCTCTAGTTCCAGCTCCTGCCAACCTAGCAGTTTGAAAGCAAGAAATTGCAAGTAGATAAATAGATACCACTTCGGTGGGAAGGTAACAGCGTTCCGTGCGCCTTGGTGTTTAGTCATGCCGGCCACATGACCATGGAAACGTCTTCGGACAGCGCTGGCTCTTCGGCTTTGAAACGGAGATGAGCACCGCAACCCTAGAGTCGGACTCAACTGGCTTTCGAGCAAGGGAACCTTTACCTTTGCCTTTACTCTTGGTTTTCAAGCGGTTTAATGGCAGGCTTATAATGTTCTGGTTTTTATTTGTTAGCTGCCTTGGCCGGCTCATCAGTTCAAGATGTCCGTGTTCTATTTTAGTGTGCGTTTGGATGACCCCTATCTCTAGGAACTCTCTTTTATAAATGCATCATAATGGCTTCAATGTGGTCCTATCATCAAAGGCAGTTGTGTTCTGCAATAAAATGGAGGAAACTGACTCAGCAGGTCCTTGGAGAGCAAAAAATAGCACCGCATTCATGGAAATTTATCATCCTCAGATGGAAAGCTGAGTGGAACGGAAACTAGCCATCAGCAAAAAAAAACAAATTCTTTTGAGGAAAATTCTGAGTCAAGACAAAACACAGGACAGGGCAAGTCGACTGAGAGAAAGCGTGGTATATTGCTCAGAGTGCCAGAGTGAAAGCTGGGAGACCCACGTTCGAACCCCTCTCTGTCACAGAGGCTGATTGGATGACCTTAGGCCAGCCGCACACTCTCAGCCTAACCTACCTCACTGGGTTGTCATGAGGATTAAAACGGAAGATAGGAGAACAATCTGTTTTGGGGCGAGAAAGGCAAGGCATAAATGAAGCAAACAGTGGCTTGCCTTCAGGGCTACATTCAGCAGAGTCAAGAAGACGGAAAGGTCTGAAAAGCGTGATATAGATGAGAATGGGGGGAAAGGACAATGCAAAATCAATGCTATTCAAAAACATTGGGGCCTCAGAAGGATAAGGGAAGTGATTTGAGTTCTGGCTCGCCACCAGTGCTCCGAAGAAGGCAGTTGGGGAAATAATTTCTGGCCTCCTTCCAAGTCCTTTCGAAGGCCTCCCTACCAACAGGGTTGGTACCTACCACCAGCCCAGTCCCTGCCCCTTGAAAGGAAGGGGGACTCATGAGAGGTGGGGAACTACCCCCGCTGTCAGAATCTCTGGGTTCCACTCCTCCAGACCCCGTTAGCAGACACCACCACAGTGTCAACTCTGTAAAGGGGTAGTCCACCATGGCAACCTTTCCTTTGCCCTACCGTAGTTTCCAGATAGGGTCAGGGGTAGCAGAAGTATTTCCACATACAAATGTCTTGGAAAGCAAGCTGCAAAAAGCATCTTTCAACCACAGCCACCACATTTTAGAATGTACAGCCGGTGCCACCCTTATGTACAAACATAGAGAACGCATTATATTCTCTCTAGTGCTCCCCAGTTGTAATATTTGTTTTACGCAACCCCTGGGTATTATATATATATCTCAGATGGCAGGCTTTGGCATGGTCTGGCCATGCCTCTAATTTCTCCAGAGCTATTTGTTACAGTGTGGTGTGACCAGATATGCCACCCAATTCCTGCCTCATCACAAAGAGGGTGGGCAGGCAGCTTCTTTTTTTAAAAAAACCCTTTAATTGCAGATGCGCATAACTGCTTATTTGGTAGGAGTGGATATGTGGTTATGCGCACATCGCTAACTGCAAAAAAATGGCAGCCGGGGACTGGAAGCTTTGGACCTCACCACGTAGCTTGAGCATGCAACACAGATATCAGATGCCCAGAAATCCACAGTGAGACAAGTTCAGTCGTAAACCCTGGACTTGATCCAGTGTTGGGAAAGTCGAGGGTGAGGATGGGGGGGCCAGTGACTGAGGGATGGGAGGCAGATGTTGCCATCCGATCATGCCCTTCAAATCTGGAAGGGAGCCGTCACGGCATCGGAGCAACCTGCCCGTCTTATCGCAGCCAACTCACTAGAAACCCTTTGGATACTGCAGGGTTATAAACAGCCGTATGAATGGAACTCATGAAAAACTGGTGGTGCTATGGAGCCAACGAATCCTTCCTCTTGCTTCCATACGCCACAAAGACTTTAAAAAAAATCACTAATCTGAAATGAGTTGCGGGTGGGTAGCCATGCTGGTCTGCAGAAAACGTGCGAGATACGAGTCCTCCGGCAGCACCTTGACGATCAACAAGATTTCCAGGGTAGAAGCTTTTATGAGTCAAATATCCCTTCATCAGCTTTGACTCTCAAAAGATTATACTCAGGAAATCTTGCTGGTCTTTAAGGGGCTCCCGGAGGACTCCAATCTTGCTCTAATACAAAAAGATGATCCAAACACATTAAAAAGGGGGGGGGGAGAATGAGGGTGCACTGAAGCACTTCAGAAGACTATACATTTTTGGCCACTGAATTATTTCAATCGCTTCATTTTTTTTAAAAGTGCACTGTCTTGGTTAATGCAGAGGTCTTGCAACACAAAATGCACAGGACAGCTACTGTGGTAAAAATGAAACGAAAAGAATCCAGCCCTCAATTGGTTTCACTGAAGAACTGATAGACTCATAGGAGTGAGACAAAGACGAGCCCCTCTGGCTGAGTGGATCCCAGCACATTAAACCCTTTTTATGACCTGCCCAATCCAGAACGAACAAGACGCCTCACAACAAGAGACATCCGTGCCCCAAGGAACATAATTTAGCTGGCACCAGGAAGTGGACAAAGGTAACCTCCTTGTCTTGAATCTGACAAAGGAAACTGTGACGCTCGAAAGCTTACATCTCAAAATTTTTGTGGGTCTCTATGGTGCTGTTGGATTAATATCTAGCTCTCTTGGTCAAAGCTTTTCACGTCAAGTGAAATGGGTGATTCTATGGGTCCCTAACAGATTCAGGAATTCTGAGCAACGAACTAAAACGTGAGGGGATGCTGGGTCATTCAGTCAGCAAACTCCCATCCTTCTCCACAGACACACAAAACACATCATTCCAGCCTGTTTTCCTGTAACCAAGACCCATAATTGTCACCCAAAGACTTCAGCTCTGAACACAACAGCAAGCCCTTAAAATAAACAGCAAATCAAAACAGCATGTTTGGCAAACGTGACCGAAACATCCAACGTAAGTACCTGTGTGAGTCCTTTGGTGGGCTTTTAAGTGTGAACTCTTTGTATAAACCTTCCGGCACCCGTTAAACTGACAGCGATGAACCCTCTTCTTGTTTTCGGGGGATGCGTCAGACCCCGCCCCTCCTTGCTCGCTGTCGCTGAGCGCACACTTTGTTGTGCTAGCCGGTGCCACTACACCGACCTTGACTGAGCTAAGAGTGGATTTCTTGGCCACTAATTTCAGCGTGACTGTGCCATCTACGGGACAGACAGTCTGTGAGGTCTTTACAAGATGGCGGCTGAGCTCGGGTGAGGACGGAGGCGTTAGTGAGGTCACTGCGTTGAGTTGGGCCTGATTAACGGCAGTATAGCCCTCTGTAGAGGAGCTGGTAGGCTGTAAACTGAGGCAAGTCTCAGAGAGCAGCTTGTCCCGTGAGAGGATAACGTCCATGTTGGCATGTTTGTCACAGGTACTCATATCTATCGGTAACAAGAGGGGATCCAGCCGTTGGATACTGTCTTCTGTGCCTTGAGCAGAGGAGGTATGCAGAAAGCATTCCAAATCGTCCCCAAAGCTCTCCGAGATCTTCCTGGGCTCCGTCTGAAGGTAGCGTTCCAGCTCAAGGCATGTCTACAGAGACAGAAGGGGAAAGAAGCCACCATTAGACAATCAAACCCGGAGGGAGCCGCCCTTGCAAGTGAAGCACGGTCACTGCCCATTCCTCAGTCTGTCTAGGGATAACACACAGTCAGGTTAACAATTATCCATAACGAATGGAGGCAGGAATAATCTGTGGCACAAAGATTGGGCTTATGATTTTTCACATGATAAAACCACAAGTACTACATTCTGTGGGATTAAAATACTCGAATGGCAGCGGGGAGTGTGGTAAAAGGCCCAGGAGAAAGCGAAGCTCTTTGCAGTTGCCTAGCAACCTCAGAAAAAATACTCTTCAGTCCCTAACTTGTGAGTCAATGTCTGCTTTAGAGACACAGCCGAAAGGGACATTTCCTTCCCTCGCCCCCCTCTCTGGACCAAAACAATGTTCAAATAGAAAATTAGTCAGAACTGTGGTAAACTGAGAAACTATATTCTTAGATCACTATAGAAAGAAGTCTGTGGTCAGGCCCAGACGACAACCCAGCCTCAACATGACATATGTTAATTTCCCCCCACATTTTAAAAAATAGATAACCAAACCCCCAAAGGAGCTGGGAAGCCAAGAGTTTGGCGAGGAATGGAGGACAAGAAATGGGGCTTTATCCTTTCCTCTCTTTTTTAAATTACCCCCCTCTCTCCAGCAGCTTTTTGAACTATGAGGGGGGAAATACGGCAAGGACTTCAGCACAGCTATACCCACTAAACACATTGGCTCAGAGGAATGAAACAGACATCTTTTTAACAGCATCCAATTGCCAGCTACAAATCCAGATCCCTGGGGTCAAGATGGTACAGCGCATTAGCCACATCCATATGGAGGTACACAGACGAACAGCAGGCCAGTCCCACCACGTTTTGCAAAGCCTTTTCCCTTCGATTCCCCAGATGCAACTTGCATACCCCAGGCCCAGTAGCGTGCCATCCTCTTCCTCGGGGCTTTTTTTGTAGAAAAAGCCCAGCAGGAACTCATTAACATATTAGGCCACACCCAACAGAAAAAAACAAATTAGCATATTAGGCCACACCCCTGACAGCACAGCTCATTAGCATATTAGGCCACACCCCGCATGTTATCAGAAGTGTGGTCATCCAACCACACCCACCTTTTGCTTCTTATTGTGTTTACCTTGTTTGTTGTCAAAACCCAGGGCCTTTTTTTGTAGCATGAACTTCTTTGCATGTTAGGCCACACACCCCTAATGTAGCCAATCCTAATGATTGTCTGCTGTTAGGTGTGGCCTATTATGCTAATGAGTTCCTGCTGGGCGTGGCCAACTTAGGAGCCAGCCGGAACTCCGTTCCTGTGCGTTCCTGCCCAAAAATAGCCCTGCTTTTCCTGAATTTGGACTACTAGAGCAAGCAGTTAGACAGCTGCATCAACAGAACAGTAAAAGGAATCTGTACAGAATCTTTCCGTACTTCAGGAGTTTCCTTAAAAGAAAAAATAACGACGGCATCACCTCTGGGACGTTATGATCATGTTAAAAAAACAAAATACACGTCCCACTTTACCAAACAGGGGAAGTCTTGGGTTCTGTGGGACTGAGTTAGGGTTACCAAACTCCAGGTGGTCCCTGGAGCTCTCCTACTATTACAGTTGATCTCCAGGCAACCAAGATCAGTTCCCCTGGAGAAAATAGCTCCTTTGGTGGGTTTGTACCCTGCAGAGGTCCCTCCCCTCCCCAAACCCCGCCCTCCCCAGGATCCACCCCTAAAATCTCCAGGTATTTCCCAAGCCAGAGCTGGCAACCCTAGACGAATATGGAGCAGAGGTAGGGTTGCCAAACCCCCTGGTTTGCCTGCCCAGGAAGCCCCCCCCCCAACACCCACAGCCACCCATCTCTCTCCCTTTAAGTGTGTGGAACCCATGTTTCCTACCAAGCCTGATCTCCGCAAGCTTGCAGGGAAATGCCAGCTTCGTGCTCTTAAAAGGGAAATGCGGCTGCTCTTAAAGGGGAAACACTGGCTCCTGCATTTAAAAGGGAAACGCCAGCTCCTTTAAGTGCAGGGAACGGCCGTTTCTGGAGATCTGGCGCACGGGGGGGGGGGCGACGTCCCCAACGTGACGTCATCACGTCAGGGATGCCCCGCCCCCTCCAGGAACGCCCCCAAAGTCCCCCGCTGGGGGTGGAAGATGGACTTGGCAACCCTAAGCAGAGGTCCATCAGTGGCTATTAGCCACAAGGTATAGATAGGGGCTCTGGGGCAAGTGATGCTCTGTCTTCTTGGTGCTTGGGGGGGAGCAACAGTAGGAGGGCTTCTAGTGTCCTGGCTTCACTGGTGGACCTCCTGATGGCACCTGGCATTTCTGGCCACTGTGTGACACAGAGGGTTGGACTGGATGGGCCTTTGGCCTGATCCAACATTGGCGTCTCTTATGTTCTTATGTTCTTATCCCACAGCGGAAGCCAGGTTACTCTAAGGCTGAGTAACGGCCTTACCTATTTCAACTGCATGGCTTGCAACAAACCACAGACTGGGAGATTAAGGTTGCCATTCTCCCAGTGGGGCCAAGGGATCCCCTGATTTCGGGGGGCCCAATTCGCCACGGCCCAGCTGGCCGGCGGGGGAAGCCCCACCCCTGAGAAGCCCCCTCCCAGTGCTGCTGGCACCATGACATCACCTGGGAGTGACGTCACCGTGTTTCCGACGTTGGGGGTGACACGCTAGGTTTAGGGCAAAACTCTATGGTTCCGAGGAGCTGCAGTGGCTTAGAGGTTAGGATGCTGAGCTGCAGACTGGAAGGTATGTAGTTCGGCAGTTCAAGACCCTAGTGACGCACGATGGAGTGAGCTCCCATCTCTGGCCCCATCTCTGGCCAACCTAGCAGTTCAAAAGCAAGAAATTGCAAGTAGATAAACAGGTACTGCTTTGGTGGGAAGCTAACAACGTTCTGTGCACCTTGGCGTTTAGTCATTCCGGCAACATGACCACAGAGAAGTCGTTGGGACAGCGCTGGCTCTTCAGCTTGGAAACGGAGATGAGCGCAGCCCCTAGAGTCAGAATCGACTAGTTTTCGAGCCAGGGAAATCTACGGTTTTGGGCCAAACCCCCCACAGAGTTTTACCCCAAACCTAGAGCGTCACCCCCAATGGCAGAAATGCAATGAAATCACTTCTGGTGACATCATTGCTTTGCGCGCACGCCAGAAGATCTTCAAGGAGGAACCGGGAGGCCCCCCCGCCAGCAGCCGGGTGGGACCTGGCGACCCTATGGGAAATGGAGAAGGGGTGCAAATGCCCAGCCGTAGGGCCAGGCGACTGGGATATTCAGAGCCCCGAGTCCCCCTCCTGTGACATTTTCCATTTCCAGTCACCCTCTGCTTCACAGAAGAGAAAAACAGGCCTCACTGGTCCAGGCGCGCATAACCCACAGGTAGAAAAGGAGGGAAACAGAAGGCAACTAAACTGAGCACCAAGCACACGAAATCTCCTGCTGCTCGGATGTCAGAACGCTGTGTTTGGTCTCCTAACATCCCGTACAGAGGAGAGGGAGCAAGCTGTCCCTTTAAGGCACGGCTCCTCACACCGTCATCCTCCTGACAGGCGTTGAGCCTTTTGTCATTAATTTTCCATAAAGAACAGTTTTCTCTCCACAAGCCCCCCCCTTTTTTTCAGGCAAAGCCTGATGCTTCAGAAACCTATAATTATTCTTGGATCCCACCCCCTGCCGTCTTTGCACCTGTGTCAGTTCAAGATACCAGCTGGACAAGTCTTGCCTTCTGCCTCTGAAATACAAAACCACCTCCCCATCGAGCCCCACTGACCCTTAGGAGGAAAGAAAACAAACCCAAAAAAGGCAATATGTGGGGGGGGGGGAGAGATACAGCTTTTGGAAGACTGCCCCCCACCCAGCTCAGACAAGATTTCCCTCTATAGCAGCAGGGGTGAGTGACAGAGAGGCTCTCTAGCCACATGTGGTCTTCAAAGCACATTCCCACCCCACAACCCCACTAGCCCGTGGGCAATTGTCAGGATCCACGGCGTCTCAGTTTTCATTTTTTAAAAGATCATATGCATTCCGAGCCCCCGTG